>NC_067398.1:414929093-415252843 GCF_016432865.1 Antechinus flavipes
CAGATGATGATGATAACTATTCATATTTACTGAGCTTAATCTATGACTTTCGACTTTACTATATTTTCATATTCATATGGTAATGGAATTTTTACCTTGTTCTGCCTAGCACCAGTTGTTAGGCACCATATGCATATTATACTTTTTGGCTGATGTGAGCATCATAAGTCTTTGAAAGAGATATGCAATTATTTTGAAATGTGCACCCATTACCTTCTACCGCTCCATTGCTGTGTTATGCATAATAATAAGAGAACTTATAAATAAAATATGTTTTTAAAAATGACTGTAATGCTAAGTGGATTGCACAGACAATTATAAAAGGTCCTGGAGGTTTGAACCAGTTAGAAAGAAATAACTGACAGAAAAGCTCTTGAAGACTACAATTTATGGTTGCTTACATCCTGCCCTACTTTTAAATCACCTATAATCAGTTACTTTATGTCTCTATTCAATGGTTCTTGAATGCTGACAAGATAGAAGCTTTGCATTAAATGGATTAGTAGATAAATGCAAATTCTCTTGCTCTTCCTATATTCCTCATTCTGATGGGATAATGTCAGGTAATTGAATTTAACTTGAATTTAGTTGTTCTGTGTCCTCTAATATAGTTCTCAGAATAGCAAATATTATAGCATTTCCCTATGGAAATTATCATACAAGCTATTATTTGCTTTGAAATATCTTTCTTCACTTCCTTTTTGATTGTTTACTCTCTATAATTAAACAGTGTGAGAGAACTGATTGATGTCAGTTGAATGGGCATTTATTTTAATATAAAAAGTGCATACAGAATATGGATTCAATTGGTTACTCCAAATCAGTAGTTTTAGAATTTAAGTTTCTTAAGGTAAAGACTATTTCCTTTCCCTCTTTGTATCCCCAGTACATAATAGTTGTTTATTAAATACCCATTGATTGGTAGACTTAGAAAAGAGAATTCTCTTTACTCTTCAACACATATAAGATTTAAAAATAGATACCAAGAATTTCAAGTAAGAAATAAATCACCTAAGACTAAATGGGATAGAACTTTCCATGACTGAAATAAGCACAAATACCAAAAGCAATTAAATATAGGATTAATTGTACTGTTCCCTAGGCCTAGAATGGCCTTGATGTCTATCCTTATACACTGAATTTTTTATTCAGCCTTTAAAACCAATCATATTAAAACCAATATTCACTTCTTCGCTGAATAAATATAATTTCTAAATTCACTTACAGTATTAAACCAATAATCCTTTGATCTTTTTCACTTATCACCAAGTGACCTCATCCTCTTTCCATGACAATTCATTTTTCATACTGCTGTCAAATTCGTCTTCCTTATGCATAAAAGTGATCTATGGTTTCTTTGCTCCAAAATCTTTAAAGTGTTCCTAATGTCTAAATTGTTTTAGTCATTTCATTTGTGTCCAACTCACTGTGACATCATTTGGGGTTTCTTGGCAGGGACTCTAGAATGGTTTGTCACTTCCATCTCCAGCTCATTTTAAAGCTGAAGGATTGAAGCAAACAGGGTTAAATTACTTGCCTAGGGTCACATAGCTAGTAAGTACCAGACCAATTTTGAATTCAGGAAAATGACTTTTAATTCCAGGACCAGCCCTCTAAACAGCCAGCCACCTAGCTGTCCCAATGCCTAACAAATCCAAATCCTTAGCATAATATTCAAGACCCTCCTATATATGGCTATATATACTTCTTCCAGCCACTAAGTGTTTATTCCCTCTAAGTGTACCATACTGACTTGCCTTTATATCTTTCCTTATCCTCTTTCACATATCTATAATGCTCTTTATATCCATATCATATTTTGTCAATCCCTGAAGAAGACCTAGATAAAAGTTTATCACTTGCATGATGTAGTATTTTTTATTCTTCCATACTGTTTTTTCTTTTTTTTCCCCCTCTTTTCTCTTTAGTACTTATTACTCCATTTGTTTGAATGATTTGTGTCAATATAGCAAAGTAAATACATCATCTCCACCCAATGGAGTATAATTTCCATGATAGAAATTATAGTTTTGTATTTTTTTCTAATATTTCCCCACACTAATGTCAATATTTTGCATATAAAAAGCATTTTCAAAATATTTTCAAAATTATAATGGCAATAAGTTTTTTTAATAATATAGACATATCTATGTCTGATTATTTTGACTTACTTTTATTTATTTGTTAAATATTTTTAATGATGATATTGAAAATTTGAGGAAATCTTTCAAAACCAGAAGAAATTATATAATCAAAGAGAATAGAAAATTAAAGAGGTAGATTAAAATTTTAAAGGTCAGTTTCCTTGAGATAGAGACAATATAGGATCAGAGGGGAGGAAAGTCATTTGTTAAATAGAAGGGTAAGAAATCAAATTTGGAAATAAAGGATTGATAATGTGAGCTACTTTAGAGAACAACTACATAGAAAGAAAATATTGAAACTGATATTTTTCAAAAAAGTTAGACCAAAAACAAGAATCAAAGTACATTGTAAAACTTTCCACTGAAGCAAAATATGCAAACAGATCAGGTGAATCTGTTTGAAATTGAATTTCTCATCTAATCATAAACTGGAAAATGTAGTTTTGTTTAAAATGCTCTTTAGTTAATATCCAAATATTTTATAAGAAGCTAGAAGCTTCAATATTTAGGAGATTATACTAATAACATCTGAAATAGCATAAAGAAAATGATAGGTGTACCATGAATGAAAGAAAAATATTCATATTATAAAGTATATGGAATTTTCTTCTTTTTTTTTTTTTGTTACCTGATCTTTTTTTTAACAGAAAAGTAAGCTATAAATTAAATATTATGTGCAATTGGTGGAAAGTTACAGAGAATTTCAGAAGCTAAATTTGAATAATCTCATACATTTTTTCTTTACTTGATTTTTTTTTTTGCATTTTTCTTCCAAAGTAACAGTGTTAAAAAGTAGAAATAGAGGTGTCTGACCTTGTTAATATGAAAAATATCTTAGACCTTTGAAATATGAAAATAAGTCAAACTTCTGCCCAACTGACATCCTAGGTCAAGTTCAATTTGATTTAATTTAATATATTTAATTTTATCCTTACATTATATATTTGTTAACTTTTTTTGTTTCCAAAAATAAAGTTTTAGGAGTCAAAAGTGAAAAGAAAATAGTTTCATTAATCATATTTTCCATCTTTCCAGAAAAAAAATAATTTGAGCTTAATTTTACAAAATCTAACTGCTAGGTAAATGGTAAAATAAGCTGATTTATATGTATATATAAATATAGAGAATTAGCCTTTACATTGATAACCACTAATGTGTGAATTCAGGATAATTCTTTTATACTGGAATGTAGAGATTATAAATCTCAAAATATATATAGTCCAGTTAGTCCAGTTTTCTTAATTTGATGAATGCAACACATACATTAGGGCTCACTTTTCTAACCTTCATTCAGAATCAGAGTGTGGGACCCCCAGAGTTTGGCTGCATAGGCTTAGAGTAACAACATAGAGCAATGATAGACTTTGGGACAATCATGAGAAAACAGGATGATGTTATTAGAGCTATAGGTTATATATCCCCCTAAGCACCCTTCCCTATCATCATTAATTGACATACTTAGCCTTTAAAATATGTGGAAAAAACAAGAACAATTAAAAAAAAAAGAGAATAAAACATCTGAAACAAAACAAACCCCAAAAAATTCTGAGACGTACTTTTTATAAAACTACAAACTTTAAGGGAAGTGAGTTCAAGATTAGAACACATGGAACAAAGAGACATGGATAACTTACATTATCTAAAAAACTGTTTCTTATATTTCTGGGTTCCTCATGGAATTTTTTACCTTGGTATTATATAACTTTCTTCTACTGTCTTTGCAGAAACCTAAAGTTGCCTTTCCTCAATATATCTAGTTAACCTCCTACTCCAAATGCAAACATGTCAGCTGTTTGGGACATGCCAAAATTTTTGAAGTTTATAATGTCTTCCAATGGTCAAAATGCGCATGGCAGAGGACAGATAATTTTCTCCTCCTTTCTTATTCTTATTCTCCTCCCTCTGCCCTTCCCCCTGGCAATTTCTTTTTAAAGTGTCTTGGTACTATTTTCTCCTCTGAGCTGGTCAGGTACTTGAATGTCTGCATTCTTCTCTTGCTATTTTATATGAAGTATTATAGTGTGTGAGCTGGTTCAACCAATTCTTATACACTGTGTAGAATTATTTCATTATATCATATCTCTAAAGCAGTTTGCTTGGTCTCCACTGGATTAATGATTAGCACTTGGTGTAGTGCCTTTGGAAAACTAATTGATTTAACAGGAATGTTTAGGTTTTATACATTTGTTATTTATTATTCAGTTGTGTCTAACTTTTTATAACCTCATAGATGTCATTCCATGACCTTCTATCCTCTACTATCTTCCAAAGTCTTTCTAAGCTCATGTTCATAATATCCATGACACTTACTATCCATCTTATCTTCTGCTCTCCATTTTCCTTTTGCTTTTAATTTTCTCCACATGAGGGTCATTTTCAATGAGTCCTATTATCTCATAATGTGGGCAAAGCATTTCAGCTTCAGCTTCAGGATTTGACCTTCCAGTGATTAATCTTAATTAATTTCTTTGAATATCAATTGATTTGATCTTATTGTCCAAAAGACTCCCAAACACCTTCACAATTCAAAAGCATTGATTCTGTGGGTTCAGCTTTCCTCATAATCTAATTCTGACAGCTATACTACTGAAAAAATGATTATCAGCTTTTGTTAGAAAGGTGATGTTTCTCCTTTTAAGATGTGTATACATTTGCCATAATTTTTCTTCCAAGGAGCAAGAGATGTTTAAATTTTTGCATGTGATAATCATCCTGTAGTGATTTTTGAGCCTAAGAATATAAAATCTGAAGTGATATAGATTTGTTCTCCCTCTATTTGACAGGAAGTAATGGGATAAGTTTCCAATATTTTAGTTTTGTTTGTTTTTGTTTTTTTTTACAGTAAGCTTCAAACCAGCTTTTACACTTTCCTTTTTTACCCTCATCAAGAAGCTACATAATTATTCTTCACTTTCTGTCATCAGAGTGATATAATCTGTGGATTTGAGATTGTTAATATTTCTCCGGGAAATCTTAAAGTCTGGCATTCTGCATGATGTACTGTGCATATACATTAAATAAATTAGGTGATCCTTTACAGGTTTGTTGCACTTTTTCCAGTCTTGAGCCAATCAGTTGTTCCATGTTCAGTTCTAACTGCTGCTTTTTGACCTACAGACAGGTTCATTAAGAGATAAATAAAATGATCTAGTATGCCATTTCTTTTGAAGACATGCCACATTTTATTTTGATCTATGCAGTCTAAGGCTTTAATGTAGTCAATAAAGTAGGAGTAAGATTTTTTTTTTCCTCTAGAATTCCTTTGCTTTCTCCATTTTCCAGTGAATGTTGACAATTTGGTTACTAATATTTCTGCATCTTTGAAAACCAGCCTGCTTTTTAAATAATTCTCAGTTCATATATTCCTGAATCCTTGCTGGCAGAATATTGAATAATCTTGTTGGCATGTGAAATGCAAGCAATTGTTCAGGAATGCAAACATTCTTTGGCATTGACTTCTTTTGGATTTTCATGTAAACTGGTCTTTTCCAATTCAGAAGTTATAGTCCAATTTTCCAAATTTTGACTATATTGTATGCAGAACATTAAGATTTTCATCTTTTTAGGATTTTAAATAGTCCAGATAGAATTCCATCACTTTCATTAGCTTTATTGTTAACAGTGCTTCTTCATGCCACTTGATTGCATTCTCTTGGATGTTTTTTGTTTTTTGTTTTTTTTTTTTTTTTTTAATCTAGATCACTAATCATATTAATATGGTTATCAATGCTAAGATCTTGCTAAGTTCTTGCATATTTCTTGCCACCTCTTCTGCAATTTCAAATACTTCGTTTAAGTCCCTACCATCTTTATCTTTTTTTTTTTTTTTTTGAGAGGCAATTGAGGTTAACTGACTTGCCCAGAATCTCACAATTAACAAGTGTTAAGTTTTTGAGGTCAAATTTGAATTCAGAGTCTTCTGACTCTTAAGGCCAGAGCTCTATCCATTGTGCCCCTTTACCATTTTTATCTCTGTTATGTGATTTTTGAGAAAAGTTCGAATCTGCTTCTATAAGTGATGCTCTCAGACTCAATCAAAGTGAAAGTAAATTTTAATCATACAATGCATGGAATAGAATGCTTACAATAACAACTCATACAGCAAATAATACACAAAAGAATAATGAGAATTATGATTAGAATAGCAGAAAAAGAGAGAGAATACATCACCGATCGAGGGAGCTTCAACTCTAATTTACAGGCAGCTGGGAAACCCCGGTATTTCTATTTCAGCCTTTGAGTCCCGATTGGGAAAATCCTAGGCAGATCGTCATCTCCATAGGTGATGTTTCAAAATGGAGAATGCTTTGCCTGCTTTTTATAGGAATCAGGACAAAGAAGGCTTTAAGCCAAATGAAGATCTCATGTAAGACAGGGACGTACCAACAAGGGCTCCAGATGGTTATAGTCAAGTGTTGCATTGACAAGGGAGCCAGTCCTTATCAACAGCAATGGTTCCAAGGAGTGGCAAGTTCCTGGAATCACATATTTGGAGCTAAAACACATGTGGTACGTGCCCAGCTTATAGGTTAAAAAATGGTCAAGTTCTCATAAGAGAAGGAGTTGAAACATATGTTCTTATGGGTTAAGGAACGGTTAGGTTCTCACAGGAAAAGGAGCTAAAACATATGCTCCTAGGGGTGAGAGAACAGTCAAGTCCTCACAGGGGGAGTCACGTCCTACCTTGATTAGGTTCACATGGTTTACATGGGAATTAGGTCCATATGGGGAAAGTCAGCAAATAGAGATTGGGTTCACATGGTTCGCATGGAGATTAAGTTCACATGGGGAAAGTCATGTTCTTACAATGATTTGAAATGAACTTACTACTAATAAGGAGATTTCTTATTCAATCTCTTATCACAACCATTTCTTGCATGAAATATTGAGATGTCTTATTTTATTGAAGTTATCTTCTCTTTCTTATTCTATTGTTTGTTCTATTTTTTCACATTATTTATTTGAGAAAAAACATTCTTTCTCTCCTTGATATTCTCTGTAATTCTACTTTCTGTTGGATATATTCTATGCTCTATCCTTTACTTTTCACTTTTCTTTTTTTCTTAAATTTCTTGCTCTTCTTTTTCTTTGGAAAGGTTTTTGTTGCTATCTCTCGTGTAATACTACAAACCTTTATCCAAAGTTTTTCTGTAACTGTCTACCAGATCCAGTCCCTTAAATTTATTTGACAGTTCTTCATATTCAAAAAGAATTTTGTAATAACATCATGATCTGAGCCACAGTCAACTCCAACTCCTTTTTTATTTAATTGTACAGAGTTCTTAACTTTTGAAAAATATATAGGTTTGGTACACACCTAGATCTGAATCATATTAATTGATTTAAGAAACATGGTCCTCCTCTGTAAAGATCAGGGGAGGAACTTCACATAGTATAAGAGGAAGTAAAGGGGCTTTAATGTCTAAGGAACCGGATGTTATCTCTATAATCAGCACTAACTGCCTAGTAAGTAGAAACTCTAGTGGCATTGAGAAAGCATCACCAATGGGAGATGTCTCCTCTTATTGGCTGTGCATGTGACCTATAAGCAGTAGGGACTGGGAAGTAGGTGGAGTGTATTTTTTAATATACAAAGAGAAAAAGTTTGAAAATCTAAGTCACAAGATTAACTAAGCTACATGTAACTCTAGAGTTCAAATAAACCATAGATTTATTATACAAGGTTATTAATTAAGACTATTTTATAATATTTGTGTACAGCCCTAGTCAGCCAATATAATTGTCCAACTTTATTTTTGGAAATTAAAAAATTTAAACAACTTTATATTATACTAGATAATTAAAAGTGGCATTAATGAAAAAATGATATTTTCATTTATTTGTTTAACACAGATAATATTATTTCTACTATTTCTATTATTTCTAAGAAAATACTTTTTGGACTAGGAGGCTTTTGAGGTTCTTTCCAACTCCATTTTGTAATTGTCTAAATGCCTGAAATGCACTATGGACTGTTTGTGGGTGTATGTGTGTGTGTGTGTATGTGTGTGTGTGTATGTTTAAGTAGATTATAATCTAAAATAGGACATATAGAAAATTAATAGTTAGCAGGTATAAGATTCACAACCATTTGTGTTGGATATCATATTCAATGCATCAATGTTTCTGATTTGTATTACATCACCTTTGGATATTAATTTCTTAAGTGTAGTTCAGAAACATTTTTCACATTCCTTCTTAGACTTTCCCCAGAGGATCTACTTGAAGAAACTCTGGAGAGATCTTTGTCCTCAGTTTATCCATCTGTTATCAGTTGCTTTATTTATATGATCAAATCACCTTTTCTGATCATATATGTATTCATCAATATTTTTTATATCTCCTATTAAAAAGTGCTGCAAAAAAAGTATGCCCATTATGTACCTATTTCTTGTCCTTGGCTCACTGGCAAATTTTGTTGTTGGTGCTATCATTTTTCAGAAACTAGTTTTGCAGGTTTGACAGCTATAAGCCATCAACTCTTCAGAATTATAGTCAACTACGTATTGAGGAATATAGTATTTAATTTGTTCCACTCTGGGATTATATTATGTTTTGTTGATAGCTCCATGTACTGAAAGAAATTTAGGACTGAAAACAAAGATATTAAATACATTTTCACTTGGAAATCTTAAGATAATATTTATAAAACTATCTTTTGGAACAGGCTTCAAGAATATATTTTTGGCTTAATCTTTTTGAGTATGATTTAATGCATTTTTATTAGCTAATTTGCTTCTGCTCTGATAAATCACATAATATTTATTCTTATAACTCTTGTGTTTTAATCTGCTGCCTTGAGTTGTGACAATCAGAATAGAATATTGGGAAGAGAGGTTGTTTTTCTCTCTCTAGAATATAATAATTATAATCAATATCTTTCCCTTTCAAAAAATATAATTTATTTGAAATATTAATTATCACTGAAATGTCAAGTTCATTAAAATATGATAGTAATACATAATTCTATTTTATTATAATTAATTCTTTAATAAATACTCAAAATTCACCTCCATTTCTATCTTATAGTGTTAAATGTTCATGGAATTCAGTAAATTATTATAAATAATAGGATTAATCATTTTAGAGTCTATAAGAACCAGATAATTTAATATAAAATAATTACAAAAAATTACAATGTCAAGTTAAATTCATGAGAAATTTTCCAATTTGGATCAAAAATATGTCTGAGGGTAGAAACTTAAAGTGATACAATCATATATATTTATCCCAAAAGTAACTTTAAAATGTTCAAAAGAACATTTTAGAAAATTTCTTTCATCAAAACCATCATTTAAAAAACAAGCTGTTTATCTCCAATAAAAATTCATTCAGTTTCTTCTTGAAGATGTCTAATGAAGTGGAATCCAGGATATTCAAAAGCAGCCCAATTTTTTCATACCATTAAGACCAGATTTGGTTTTTTACAACTTCCATCTATTGGTCATAGTTGCACTCTTTGGGATCAAGAATAAATCTAGAGAAATTAGGTATCTTAAAATTAGGCATCATAATCTTATATAATTTCTGCTTCAAGTTACACATTCTCAGTTATTTCAGTAATCATTTTATTCCATATTCTCAATTTTTTTTATTAGAGGAATCTCTCTCTATCTCTGTCTCTTTCTTTTCTCCACCTTCTCATCCACATAGATCAACACATTGTCTCCAGAGTCTTAGTGCAATAAGCTTTAATAATGTCAGAGGTTCAGATGGTATAGTCTTCCAGAAAGTGATATTTAAAAGGTTAATATTTACATTTTTAATCTATTTCAATATTTCTTATAAAATTTCAACCCAACCACCATCTTGTGCTAAATATCACCCAAATAGATTTTTGATCTTTTCTTCAATTACTTTAATTTAGTTGACTATTTAGTGACTGAAAGGTCTTATGATCATCCAAGGAACAGGACTTTTACACATCTGACAAGATCCTCCAACAAAATGAGTACAGATAGACAAGGTGGTCAAGCAAGAGAACCTCCTTTACTAATCAATCAATCTGAGGAAGGGTCATATGTCATATGCCATTATTTACAAAATGTATCAAGACAGAGCCATATTACCCTAAGTTAATATCTATCTTATCTATTTATCTTTCTTTCTATGTATCTATCTATCCATATATATGAATATATTCATATACACATATAGCACATATGCATGTATGTGTATATATACATATATTAATATATGCATAAAACTAAATGTAAAAATTAAATTTCCAAATAATGTTTTCTTAAAGTTTGTAGAATGTATGCTTTTTAAGTTAAAAAACTTAAATGTATATTGAAGATTTTGGATTATCATAGCATATTGGGCAATGTACAAAATTTCATTTATGCTTATAAGAATCCTTTCCCCCAAGAAAACAAACTACTATAAATCCACTATTCTATTTTTCACCTTTTTGTGGCTGTATATACTATTGTTAAATGGCAAAAAAAAAAAAAAAAAAAAAAAAAAAAAGCTTGTGAGAGAAAAATTATTTATTTTTTTACTGTTATTTCTATTTATTTTATGATTTATATTTTCATTTGATTTTCAGCCAAAAGCTTCCAGATATCTTCTCTGTCTTATTAGAATGTTAACTACTTGACAGCAGAGACAAGCTTACATTTCTTTCTAATTTTTTTTTGAGCCAATAGAAGTGAACTTTTTTTTTATTATTATATCTATATGAGTAATATACATATGCCATCTAAAATTTTTATACTTCATTATTTTTAGATATACTATGGACTAGGTCTAACAAAATCCTAAAACTATATCAAAAATTCAAAAGTTTAAAACTGAGCCATATGTTGCTTATACAAAGGGTACTTAGGTTTTATAACAAATAATGGATGCCATTCTTCAAATGTAGGCGCTACTCATCAAAATGTGAAATGAGATGATTTTGCTTAAAATGCCAGATGTTATAAGAGAATTTTTTTTTCCCAGAAAAGAGAATCTCTAGAAACTATTTATCTTGGGTGTTGTGCAATTTTTATTAATGCTAATCCAAACCTCTCTCTGAATTTGGAATGCTTTCTGAATATTCAAATGAGTAAATGAATCTGTTATCCCATTATAGATATAGTCCATCTTGTACCAGAATATTCTTCCATAAACTTTCTGAATAATCATCTTTTAAAAGTGAGAATTGGTAGGAATCAAGGGTCAAAATAATTCTACAACCACTTATAAAAAAAGGAGAGGAAATTTTAATAATTCATGGAATAATAAAACAAAGCAGAACTCCAAGACATCATTTGCTTTAATCACATGCCTTTACTCTCCAAGTGACGACATAACAAAAAATGAATTAATATATGTGCATATGTAATGTATACATGCAAACTATATATGGATATGTTTATAAATAGATAAATAGAATTATAGCTAGATAGATGAACAAATTCTAAACTCATATTTGAAGACTTTGAGGAATAAAGATATTTACCTACTATGACTCATCCCATTATTATATTACTATATCTGAAAATATTTTTGTAGTCAGATCTCATTTAAAATATCCTCTTTTTTCTTATGAAAATTAAGAATTACTTAGCATTTCTTTCATTAAAAAATACTCACATGCTCAAAAAGATTGATAATCTCTTCTCTAAAGATCTTTATTTTTGTTAACACTTTTTATAACTGATTTCCCATCTGGCTGATCAGTTTTCCCTTTTTTACTAAATTTGCTCTAGTTTCTCTATACATTCATAATGTATAGTGATTTAAAAAAACAAACAAACAAGGCATCATTTATCCTAAAAATAGTGTAAATTAAATGAATTATCATGGGAAAAACTAATACTTAGTCCTTACAGTTATTAAAAACTGTTTTTTATTTGTCTTACTACCAAACTGATACTTTTCTTTTAGCCTCTTGAATTGTTGATTTATTCATTCAATTTACACTTTTAATTTATGAGTCATCTTAAAAATATCTGTTTTTCTTTAGAGCATCATTACCAGATAAATAAGATAGATATTAAGTTCAATTCATTATACAAAAAGTAAAACTCAGATAATTATTATATTATTATAATTTATTATAATAATATAATAATTATCAAACTTATTTTGTTGATGTTGATTTTTTATGATTGTCCCTACATAAATATGCATATATATAAAACTACATTGTTTCTCGGAAAATGCAGTTATTATTATTAGGAGATAGATAGCAGCAACAATAATCCACTAAATTTAATTTAAAACTCTAGAACTGAATATTAAATATATGTATTACTGAAACATAGAGACAGTAGCCACTAGCTAAGATGAATTTAATAAAAAACATGACAGTAGAAAGCATTCACTTGGTGAGAATGAGTAAATTTTTTTTAACTTGATAAAACATGGAATTCCATTAACCTTTATTCTTTTTCATGATTATCAGTCAATGGGGGGGGGAAAAAAACAAACAAACATCAAGCATTTGTAAAGTGGCTGCTAAGAGGGAAGCATTCTAATGGTCATTTTGTCCAGCATGCCTTCCTCTTCCTTTAGTCCATTTTCTTTTTTTTTTTTTTTTTAAGAGAGTATAAAAATACAAATGGTACTTGTGATTTCCTTGATATTGGGAACTTCTGGCTTAGATGTTGACATCAATTGAGATTGGCAAGTGAATTGTCTAGTGTTATACAGCCAGTTTATGTGAGAAGTGGGACTTGAGTCAATGTCTTTCTTGTTTCATTTATGCTTATCAGTATTGCTTCCCCCAAAGTGAGGGGGAGGGGGGGGAACTACTATACCATATTCTCCTCTATTATCTTTATAATCTACTAAAAAATAGAATATGTGCATAGATATATATTACATTGGTATGCGGATGAAAATTCACTTATGAGAGTAAAGAACAGTGAGTTTTTAGTGATGTGTTATTTCTGGTATTTAGTTTTTCAGTCTATGAAGAGAGATAAACCATTGTCTTATATATCTATAGTTTCTGAACATATCATCTAAAAATGCTATGTTTCATGAATTTTAAATATACAGAATCTATTTTCACTAAGCCTCACTACTCTTAGAAGATTTTGGGAAGTGAGACAGAAGCAGCATGTGATTGTGTGTGTGTGTGTGTGTGTGTGTGTGTGTGTATTCCCCCTATTCACTGTTATCTTTCTCATTTTTTATGGTAGTAAAAATTAAGCATCTCAACCACTACCTCCCCTTGGGCACCAATGAAGATAGCCAAAGACACTACAACCAAGAGCCCTATTCAAATTAAATGAAAAAAAAAAAAAAAAGTCAGTAAAGGCAGTCCCTTGAGTAAATTGACTGATTTCTTTAAATGTAAGAGGCCATTTAAGCAGAACAAAATCAAATGTAATTTGGGAATCTTATTTCTTGCCAATTGTTACTTGAGGAAAAAATTGTTGATGCATAAGAAAATGAAGCCAGTAAGCATAATATGACACATTTGAGGTAGTGCAAATTGATGAACCAGTAAGAGAAAGCGTAAATTGATAGATTTTTTAACTGAATTGAGCACTGACATCATCATTACTCAAAATAAGAATGTACAAATAAAACATCCTTGTTAATTGGAAAATAAAACACTAATGTCTTTTTAAATTAGATGTCCATATACACAGCCAAAAATTTTTACACTGATGCTTTTCTTTGCAAATTTTCCAAACAATTACAGCTAATTTGTGTAGCAGTCCATGTTTTCCCCAGCTACTAGTGCCTTTTTCTCAGAATCACTTTATCTATTGTAGATATCACTATAAATGTATTATTTGTTTTCCTAGATAGAACCACTAGTTTCTTGAAATCAGAGATATTTCTCTTTTTTCTTTGTAGTCACAGGTATAGTACATTTGCTGGCAGATAATAAGTGCTTAATAAATAGCTAATTGATCAGTTCCTCACTTGTCTATTGATCTTCAGTTTCCACTACATTGTCAAGAATGAACTTAAGGATTTATGGGATAAAAATAAGAGCAAATTAAATACACATTTTTGTGAGAAGCAAGAAGACAGTTAATAACTCATTTTTCCTTATGATGTCCTTGGACATCATAAGTCTTAAATGCAAAGGCCTAAAAAAGACAAAGGCAAGAAAGTTTTAGGGACAGATTTTTTTTTTAAAGAATAACACTCAATGACTATCCTCGACCCATTGGAAAACTGCAGCAAATGACTAGCAGTCCCTGATAACTGACCTCTTTTATTCTAAGATAAATTAAGGACCTTTTTGTTCTGGTAGGAACTATAGCTTCTTTTTTTGTCTTTTCTATTTGTAGTGTTTGGAGATGAAGTAAAACACAAACTAGACTCATCGAGACACATCCTGCTCAGCTGCTCTGCAGAAACATTTGAAATGCAGGGTAATGGGATGCTATTTGTCCCATAACATTCTTAAGGACTACTTCAAATGCAAATGTCTTTATTACTTTGAATCACATTAAATTTCATAAATAGCATGCTGAACATAAACCCATAAAAACAATTTGCTAAGAAAATAAAATGATTTGGCATGATGGCATGCATCCATTAGATAATGCCTGCACAAACAGCTTTATAAACATATTTCATTTTAGTTTGTATTTAATGATTGCATTTAATGGCTAGCTTATATGATCAGCTATTTCAAGGCAATGAAAGAGGAAAGTATTCAAAGCTGGAAACTTTATTCTTTTTATTAGAATTCTATATATGATGAGGACAAGCGGATTTATAAAACAAGAAAAACATCAGGAATAGTCTGGTTTTCCAGTTTTGGTACATCCTTAGAAAATGAGCATCCAAAACGGGTATCATTTTTCAATTTAAAAGTTTATTTGGATAAAGCAATTAGAAGTTAATTGATTTGATAACATGACTATTTAAAGGAGGGAAAGACAGAGAGATTTAAAATAGAAATTAATGATCCCAGAGAAAAGAAAATATCTGGATTGTCAGAGTTAGTAGGGAGAATGTACTAAGGTCTTGTCATATAAATTAATATATTACTTGAAATTATTTGGAAAATGAATTGTCCTATGTCCTGTTCATAACTACTTGTGATTTATTGTTAGTAGTAATTGAAGAACTCAGCATGAAGTTGATTTTTAAGAAAGGTAACGCTTTCTCTGACCTTTCTGGATTTTTCTAGAATATGAAAATTGCCTGCATTGTCTGTTATAAACCACTTAAGATTTAGGGAACACACTGTGAAAAATATGACATCAAAAAACATATTTCTGGGTACCTTTGAGAGCAGAATTTCATGATTCTAAAAAAGCAACATTTTTAAAATTAAGGTTAATTAAATGATAGTTTTTGTTTTAGCAAAATGCAAGTGTAGGGTAGTTATTCCCTTTTATAGGAAAGTGATTAAGAAATCATTTTAATGTAAATAAAATTTAATTTAAATGAAAATATAAATAAAAATATATTTTTTAAATTTCAAGACCCTTGTATATTCTTACAATTTACTGAGGATCTCAAATAGCCTTTTAAATGTAAATGTTATATACATGTATGCATGTATGTATGTATAAATGTATTTATATGTGCATATATGTATGTGTGTATATATTGAAATTTTCTTTTAAAATAACAATACTAAATTCATTATATATTATCATAAATAATATAGTTTTCATTAAAAAACCTTATTTTTCAAAATAAAAACAAGTAGCATTGTTTTACATACTTTTGCAAATCTCTTTAATGCCTGGTTTAATAGAAGACAGTTGGACTTATTCTGCTTCAGCCTTCAGTCTGTGATCATGTGTTGTTTTGTCTATAAAGAATATTAGCAATATGAAGATATGCAATAAGAAACAGAAGGGATATTTTAATAGGCAAATATCATTTTAGTATTATAGGAAAATAATTTTGATCTCACAAACTTCCTGAAAGAGTAATAGGGACACCTAGTCTTCCATGGATCACATATTAAGACAATGCTAAATTATGGGGGAAATTATTTATATACAATGAATTACTACGGAGAACAAAGGATTCAGCCTTGCAACTCCAATCTCCTCCATTCTTCAAGGAAAGAATCAAAATCCCCTTTTATAGATATCTGGAGAATATTGTATTATAGAAAAATCTGTAGAAATAACCCTCTACAGAAAATTAGGCAAGATTTAAGTGATATCTATTCATCAAGCTGCATTTAGGTACATGATACGTATACACACACAAACAAAAAAAAAAACATATTATAATACAATGTACACAAGTTGGGAGACTGGACTTCTTGTCCTGGTTCTGCCACTAATTTGGTTAGGTCATTTAATCTATTTGGCTGTTCATTTACTCACCTGTTTAATGAGGATTTGGATTATAAATTTAAAGATTGCTTTTGACAAGAATAAAAATTTTATTCTATAGGAGAAAGTATTTCTTCCAGTGATAGCCACTGTTGTTACATATCAAAACATCTATACAAATCAGAATTCCAAAAACTCTCCAAGTGAAGAACAAGTGGTCCAGGTTGGACTTCATGAGTACTGAATGTCCTTCCATTTCTGATTCTGTTATTTTTTAGTTTTGTGGATATACTTCAAAAAAGGACCAACTTTGCTCTATAAGGGTAGGGATTAACGGAATCAATCAATAATCCTCCCACTTAAAGTAACAACAAGAGAGAGCAACATATCTATTGCATCAAGAAAAGAATGAAAGGAATTAAACTCAGTAATAAAACTGCTGAATTTGATAGAGTAGATGCCGTTGGAGGAACTGATGCTACATAGGAAATGTAATGAAATTGGATAGTCATTTGATCATACATAATGGTAATGAGATAAAATTGCTATCTAGTATACAGTATGATTATTCCAATAAGGGTATAGCTTTGGGAAGAAACTTGCCTTAACCAAGACCTAGAGAGAAACTGTTTTAGAAAAAGAGGGAAGAAAAAGGACTTTAGATCTTCCCCTTGCCTTAATCAAGAGATTGTCTTCTTAACTTTGAAAAATCAGAAAATATTGAACTTCTAATGGATGTCCTAGCAGTAGGTGACAGCATTTTCTATATCAGGATCTGGAGAGTAAATAAACAAACTGCTTTGTAACTTCAGGGTTTTAAAAAGAAAGTTACAACAGATATAAGGATGAACAAGTGAGGGTTCCATGAAAGAGAGAAAAGGCAACCCTTTGAATTTTAGGTACTTTAAGCTTGAACCCCATTTCACTTCAACTCTGTATGTATTTTTGGAAAATTTTGCACCTGGAGTGGGATAATATTTTGTTCCAAGACTACTTTTTATTTTACTTATTTCCTTACTAATGTTTTTTATTACTTCATTAATTCATTCCCTGATCTCTTTTGTTCTAACATCTGTTATAAATATCTATTTCTAAAAGCCTATTTAAGTCTGACTGCTAAAAATTACTATTAAATAATAATCAATGCTGGTGCAAAATAATGAAAATTTATTAGTTTGTAGTAGTAAAACCCCAAGCCCCAGGCATACTTTTAAAACCTTGAGTAGAAAAACATAGATGATGGGGCAGCTAGGTGGTACAATAGAGATAGATCACCAGCCCTGGAGTCAGGAGGACCTGAATGGAAATTTGGCCTTAGACAAATATCTGTGTGAACCTGAGCAAATCACTTAACACTCAATTGCAGAGAGAGACAGAGACAGAGAGAACAAAAAAAAAAATGGTGTGTGGATGTTGGAATCCTTACTAACTGCTAACTAATTAGAGTTGATCTAATCTTACAAGAAGATGTTTTGGGCAGAACCTGAAACAAGGTACTAAGTAGAACTAATTAATACAAGGCTTGTGTTCACACCTTTACTCATTGGAGTTCAATGAGTTCACACCTCCCTTGAAGCTCTTTGGGCCACAATAAATTTTGTCCTGGTTCAAGACATGTTTTAGCGATGGATTTCCAGTCATTTGGGGTTAAGATTTCATAAGACAAATTATCCAGTAACATCTTCACATAAGATGATGTAGCCCCATAAAGAGTGCAACCCTTTTTCAAATCTTTAATTTTTCCCAAATTAAAAGGAGTGTATCTTCTCTCTTTTTGACCTGAGGAGTTGAGCTCTTCAATCACAGGATATGCATTTATAAAATCAGATACATCTTCTCCTTCATTTTTCACTTTAATTAATGCTTTTTCTAATCTTGTCAAATTCTGCTTTACAGGAGAAGCTGACTGTGTTTCTGTCTCTCTCCCTCCCCCTTGTTCCACACATGAAGGGTTAATTGCAGGGGGAGGGTCATGAGATGTGGAATCATCTAATTCCTCCTGCTGTGAAGTATCATGCTCAGAATTGTAATTAACTCCATTCTCATCTGATTTGTCCTCCTTTTCACCTAATAAAGTTGGCACTTTTTCCTCCTGTACTTTCCTTTTCATCATTCTATCACTTAAATAACTTCTTATAGCCAATTGTATTACATTATATGTATTAATATTGAGTTAGGCCCATTTTTATCATAGAATTGACAAAGATCCTCTCCAACCAATTTTCATTCATTTAGATCTAATTCCTTATCAAGAGAGAAACAAGGACATATGTCCTTTACAGTTTGTAAAAGTTCAGTGATTTGCTGTAAACTTATAATTAAACCTTGGCTTTCCATAATTTTGACAATGCTCTCTAAACATTTTCCTTGAACAGAAACAGGCTGTTTTCTAAATATCTGTCCCATCTTAGGTGAAATTCTACTTTAACTCTTCTAACAAAATTTCTTTGTTGCACTCACCCTAATTTCTGGATTGAAGAGTCTTTTCCACTGGATTAGGATCAGAGGCTTTTCCACTTGAATCAGGATTGTAGCTTTTCCACTGAAATCCACTGAGGGGTCTGTTAGCCCCACGTTCAGGGCGCCAAAATGTTGTGATCTAGTTCAGATGTTAGAAGTTCAAATGTTGGAGTTCTCTCTGGGTGCCTTCCCTGGAATCAGGATTTTGTTGGTCCCTGTTCGGGCTCCAAAATGTGGTGAGCTTTTTCTTCTCAAAACGCAGCCAGTTGATAAAAGTTCAGATCTTTTATTATCTCCAATATAGCCCGGTTAGCTTAGAGGCCTATCTCTCTGCTTGGTTCCAAGAGCTCTTGCCGCTTTGTCCTTTGCTTCTGCCTCTGCTTTCTTCAGCCTCCAGAGCCAGCTCCACTCTTCATCTCATTCCGGAGAAATCTCGACTTGTAGCTTCTTCACTCTGAAGAACTTCTTCGACTGGCCCATTGAAGCTCTATTTATGCTCAAGAGAGGGATTGTGGGTTTTGTCCCATAGTGCTCTCTGGCCCAAAGAGCTTCAAGGGAGGTGTGAACTCATTGAACTCCAATGAGTAAAGGTGTGAACACAAGCCTTGTATTAATTAGTTCTACTTAGTACCTTGTTTCAGGTTCTGCCCAAAACATCTTCTTATAAGATTAGATCAACTCTAATTAGTTAGCAGTTAGTAAGGATTCCAACATGTGATAATGTAACCCTTATGGATATGCTAAAACCTCAACATTTATATCATTCCTCTTTAGCAGCTTTAGTTTTTTCATCTTCAATATTTTCAGGCTTGAAACATAAACATATTATACTAAGAAAAATAAAATCTTAATCTTTATTTAGATTTTATTTTTCCTAAACTATTTTCAATACCTCTTCTTTTTTTTTTTTTTTTCAAATTCAAGCACTTGAAAGAAGTGATTTGTTTCTTTACAACTTGGTTTTCCCTTATTAATTCCTTTTAATATCTTTTCTGTCCTTAAACTCTGATGTAATTCTAACTCTAATTGCTGTTTACTTTTTTTTTTTAATTAAAAAAATCATTGATAAGAGGGACCTTGAAAATCTAATCAAGCACTTCCATTTAGGTAGTAATCCTTTAATAATATTTGTGACAAAGTCTCCACTATCTATATGACTATTATTCTTAAAGAGGAATATTGAGACAATTTTAGTAGCTTGTTTGTTGATTTTCTAAAAAAAAAAAAAAACTGATTCTAAATATGTTAAACCACTTTTTACATCATTTTGCCAATGACTGTGATCAATAATAGATATATGCTTGCATGCATGAATGAATGAATGAATGAAAAAACATTCTGGTTTACTACCAGAAAACACTGTGATAAGCCCTGCAATGTAATAAAAAAAACTCTTTAAGGCATTCTCATTCTCATGGAATTCATATTTTAATAATGGAATATTTTTAAATGAAATACATTTTTCTAATCACAGTAAGAAAGGCACAGAGGTACTTGGAATGTAGTGACAAACAGATGTTAATGTATTTTGTTAAGTGCTTTTTCATTGATAAAATCATATCTATGTAGGAGACAGAATATTGCAACATGAGGAGTTTTTCAGGAAAACCAGAGTCCAAATCTGGTTTTAGACTTGTCATTCAACTTTGGTTTGCCTTAATTTCTTCAACTTCAAAGAAGGATCATAGTAACTTCTATTTCATGGGGTTATTGTGTAATGCCAGAGAAACTGAGCAAGACAGAGATTAGAGAACAATTTAATAATTTATTAAATGGAGATATACTGGGACCAATGGATCCATGTTTGGTCCCAGGACTGGATGCGACTATCATCTCAAAGAATCCAGCCCTGAGTACTGGGACAGCAAGCTTTTTTATAGGATAACAAGAACAATGACATAATGGGGGAGGTACCTGGATGGGGATGATCTAATGGGAGGAGGCACCTAGGATGACACAATGGAGGGAGGTACTGGAGAGGTTATTGATATTCTAGTGATGTCTAAAATGGATAGACCTTTATCCTGTCAAACATTAAGAAGGAATGATCATAGCCTAAAGATATAAAACCTTTGTCTCATCAACTTTAAGAAGGAAAGGTTATAACCTGAGGCAGAATAACTAAATAGGACAATTGGAGAAACTAAGTCAAGACATCAAAAGGGAACTGTGGCACAACAGTTGTTGTTTTGTTTTGTTTTGTTTTGTTTGAGGAGGGGTTTCAATGAGGTGTTTAGAACAATGTCTGACACATAGTAAATTCCCTATAATGCTTATTCCCCTTTTTTTCTGATACTGAATCAACTGATTATATCAAGAATTTTAGTAATAACAAATTTCTGAGTCTTTGCTTTATGTGATGGCAGAAGAAATGGGGTTATAAGAGTTCAGAGCAGGTTTATATCACCAAAAAGTGTTGCTTCTGACAGTGATAGCCTGAGACTGCAAAAAATCTAATTGGTGGTTGGATGGGTAGAGGTACTTTTATAACTTAGCATATTAGTTTTATCTGTCTTTTGCTGGCCCCTTGCCTACTGAGGTTGTTCTCCTAGATGATAGCCATGGGATGCACTAGAAGCAGGACCTATGTTCTGATAAGCAAGGTGAATAAGTTAGGTATGCAGCAGAGTGATTATTATTCCAAAAACTCTTTTGCAAGGATCTAGGCTAAGTTGGGGTCTGAAAAGAAGTGGTTACAATGCATCTTATTTAGTGTTACTCCCATAGATAATATCAGAACCATTTCTAAAGAAGAATCATTTGACCATATCAAGGACCCTGATGCCTAGAACTTTCTTTTCTGGATCTTTAATAGTGACCTTTTTATAAGATTTTATGGGAGATATTCATAAATACAGGGTTTGGCCATACCTCTTAAAAAGGGAGTACATAAAAAAGACTGCAATTAAGGGCAACTTTGGTGGGTAACAAGGAGGATAAGATCATGTAAACTTCCTCATAGGAAAGGGATCTTGAGGTCTCTGTTACCTAAGATCACTGTCAAGCCCTAAAGTACATAACCTTGATGATGTTTCTTTAGTAGAAGTAATGTCTCAACCCATCTGTTAAGCAGGTTATATTGGTTTTTGTTTTTAATATATTGAGACATTTCTCAAAACATGTCGACTCCAGGAGCAAAAAGTTGTCATTGATGTCACTTTTTCTTTACTAGACTACTAAGGAGCTAAGAAGAGGTAGGTAGAACTATTTTCTTGGTAGATCATGGTGGAAACTTTACTCAGCTGAATCAATTTCTCATTGACTATCCTTGTTAAATATCCATCTCTTATCATGTCTAAGTAAGTTCTTTTTTTGAACTATCAAATGACTTATGAGTGTCTCATTTTGTTTTAATATTAAACTGAAAACAAACAAAACAAACAAATAAACAAAAAGCAAAAATCTAGCCTGAACATGACTCAGCTCGCACTGGTTGTTGCTATATGATATATTGTTGACTGATCAACTCAGTCCTTCATAAACACACACAGCAGATTATGCTTATGAAATCCTCACATAGAAGAAGCTGGTTAGCTTGTTTCTGAATATTGGGATGATATGATATAAACATCCTGCTCCATTACTCAGAAATTGTTCCTAGCCTACTTATAGAATAAGAAAAGCATTTTGATTTGCTTCTGATATAGAACTAAGAACTTGTCCAAGGAATTTTCTATTTGAGTGAGGAAATTGGGATTATGGTGAGCCACTTTTGGAAGAAAAAGTCTCTTCTTCTGTACTACTGATATATGTCTCATGAAAATGTGCTTCCAGTTGTGCTTCTCTCTTCGTTGTATTTATTAATTTTTGCTTTTTTGGGAAATCAGACTGTTCTGGGTTGTGGCCTTGTGAGCTTCAAAAGGTCAAGAAAGCAAGCCACCAACGTTCCAGGATCCAGAATTCAGACCACACTTTCTGATATGGTAGCACAGCCCTAATGAATGACTGGCAGCAGCATATTGATTATACATCTATAGTTGTATATGTCAAGATTCACAAGACAGAAAAACTAATCCATAGTATATAAAGTTCAGTTCATTTGGAAGTGAACTCTGAAATGTGTAAATGCTTTGTGGAAACTAAATTAAGTTTGAGCCTATTCTCATCAAGGACTGAAATGGTACATCACTCACACTGATGCCGCAGGTCCTCTAGAGCAAGGCAAGCTAAATCTCCCCATCATGTCTCTAGATGTATCATAGAGTTGTTGGGGCATTATTCTCTAAAACTATCAATTTGAGTGAGCGCCTCTTCATCTGTGTTCTCCACAATATCAGTTACCATGGATTAAAACTCTAGTAATATTAAATAGGTTAACATCAAATAATTTTTATAAAAGGCTATTCTATATAAGTGTAAGAAAGTAAGAATAATAAATATTTCTACTTATTATCTGGGGAAACATGTGTGTGTGTGTGTGTGTGTGTGTGTGTGTGTGTATGTGTGTGTGTGTGCCTGTGTGTGTATCTTCCTATAACTCCTTGATCCTTGTTGATCTTTGGTTTAAAAGTAAAGCAGTTTGTACAAAAGAAAAGCTTCTTTTATGATAATGATAATAATACAGTGAATGAATTAGTCTTTGTCCTTTTGGGTAATGACTCAATCTATCAATGAGGAAGGAGTGGGTAACAATCCTTGGGGCTTTGCTGGTAGAACACAAATTCTCACTTGCACTCTGACCCCTAACTTTTAATAGCTCACTCTTCCAACTTTTCAAATCTCATAAAGTCATGCCTAATATATTCCATTTGAAAACTCCTTCAAGTAAGTCATGAAAGAATAAACTCAAAAGAGACAAAAGCAATAATAAAATCATGTATTCATGGACCTCATAATAGTTACCCTTGGGTGGGAAATAGGTATCTGAAGAAGAGGGTTACAGCCATCATTGCATCTACTTTGTTTAACAACAGAAGGCCATGTTGCAAAGATTTCATGATAGCTTTAAGTGGGAGAAGGACCAAATCTCTCTCACCCAGAAGAAGCTCGCATCTTCTTCAGTGACCACCAGAGAAGGAAAAAAGTCCAAGTTGGTCCAGTCCAGCAGAATTATTTTCTATGTACTATGAGTTTCAACATAGTTATCAATAAAAATTTTCTATTCACTCCATTATTGTCCATACACTAGAAAATGTCATAACTGGGAATTAACATTAGCTAATCACATAGCCCATGCTCAAAAAGTATTGGCTTTGACCATGGAAATATAAGAATTAATGTTAATATAAGAAATTAATAATAATAAAAATAATTTAAAAGAATCCTTGAACAATAAAGAAATCAAATCATGTGCTAATAATTATTAGAAAATAGTATTGTCTCTTTCATCTCTTACATATATGAAATAAGTGATGCTGGTATATTACTGTATGGTCATCAAAGTTCATCTTTGATATTTCTCATAATCATCTTCTTAGTAACTATAGGTAAGAATAAGGCAAAGCTAGTGTGCTTAGGCTGTCTTTGGTTGGTTTTTAGAACTAGAATTTGTAGAACTATTCTTTTCAGCTATAGCAAGAAGACTGTTGTTGAAACCTAGTTATAATTCATTTTAAATCCTGGATTCTTACATCAAAATGTTGATTCTTATAGGTATTTTATCCTTGCTTTCATTGTATGATTTTGGGATTTCATAATTAAAAATATTTTCAGACTTTCAAGAGTATATGAGTAATAGAAATGAAATAGGAGAGAGATAAAATTTCTATGAAATGGCTTTATAATTTTTCACTTTACTGTTATTACTCTTCATGCTAAGAATTTGAAATTGGAGAAGTAAAAATTTCATTACTTGTTCCTTTCTGTGTCCTTTTCTGTAAGGTCCTAACGTCTTTCAAGTATCATATTTTGCTTGTAACTACAGTTTACATTAAATTACTAACCTGAAATTTTCTTTCTTCTCAGTGGTCAAATGTTAGCTGACACACACTTCTCAGAAACAAATGATATGTAGTTTTACTGGTATCACAGAAGAAATAGCTGACCTGTTGTGGAAACATTCCACCCATGTAAATTGTAACCAGCTATGATTTTGTAGTTAAATATCAGAAGTAACTTGAGATACTGAAAAAGTAAGTGTCTTGCTCTTGGTCACATTCCTAGTATGTGTTAAAAGTATGCACGAATTCAGGACTATCTAATTCAAAATACTCTTGCCATCAAATATTGTTTTTAATTTAGTTAAGTAAAATTCAGGCATGCAGTAGTTAATAAGATCAAGCTTAAAATGGTCCCAAATAACAACTTGATTCTAAAAATTATATTTACTAATAGTATATCAAAATGAATATTTCAAGATAAGAGGAATTGTAATCTGTCCTTTGGATTAAAAGTCTGGATAGTTCTGATTTAACCAAACATCATTGTAGTGGTGCAGGGCACATTTAGGATTATGGTTTTTTCCCTTCTCTAATCTTAATCTATTTTGGTATACTAAATTGATATAATAATTGAATTCTATTAACAAGTCAAGAGAAAAATAGGATCAAATAACTATTGAACATGGTATCATTGAATTAGAGCTGACAAGGAGTTTAGAGTTCCCCTCATTTTTATAGATGAAAAGTTGAGGCCTAGTGAGGTAAAGTTAATCAATTGCTTATTATATTTCAGACAAATAGCTTTGAGACCCTGAGAAACATATTTAACGCTGTTTTCCTCAGTTTTCTCATCTGTAAAGTGAACTTGAGAAGGAAATGGCAAGTCAGTCTAGAGTTGTTGCCAAGAAAATCCCAAATGGGATTATTGAAGAGTATGACACAACTGAAAACAGCTGAACTACAACAACAATGCCAGACTTAGTAAACTCTTTTAAAAAAAAGGCAAAATTCATCAGAATTCATAAGATCACAATCTTATTAAGCAAATTCTATGCAAACAACTATGTGCAAAAAAGGGGCTGATAAATTCATAAAGATAAATTGAAGATAAACTCAGAAGGAAAACTTAGTATTAAGTGAGATAAGGAAAAGCTTCCTACAAAAAAATTCAAATTTAGATGAAAGTTGAAGGAAGCCAAGAAATTTAAAAAATGGATTTGATGAGGGAGAGAATTGTAGCCATGTAATTTCAGTCAATATGAAAGACACAGAAGTGAGCGATGGTGTGTTTTATATAATGATAGCAAGGAATTCCACTGGCATTGAATCATAGATTATATAGAGAAGAACAAGGTATGAGGAAACTGAAGAGACAAAAAGGGGTCAGCTAAAACCAAAAAGAAGATTTCATAATTGATCTGGGAGGTCATGGAGGCCAATAGAATTTATTAAATGGGGAAAGGAGTTGGAATATGATCTGATCTGCATTTTAGGAAAAAAAATTATTTTTATAGCTGAGAAGAAAATTGCCTAGAAATGGAGAGAGAAATGATTTATCCATGGTCCATTTTTTAAAAAAATACTTTAATTTTTTTTTCCTTCAGTATTGTAAATGCTTCTAAAGGGCAAAAGGTAGAAGAGCAAATAAATGGAAAGTAGGCTGACTTATTAGGACTAAAGACATTTTGTGTACCTTTTATATTCATTCCTATAAGTGGTAGAAAGGTATTTTCTATAATATTTGCATAAATGCTGGACAAAGCTATCGGTTAACAAATGGTGATCAAGCAAAGTTAAATATATGAGGGAGATTTTGTAAAGGGGACACATTGCACTGCTACCTACCTATATGAAGGATCTGACCTTATTTCAATGACCTATTAATCCATGAAGCTTCATTGTCCACACCCAAGTTCACAGCCACATTATCAAATCTCAGAATGGCAGTTATAAACCCAGATAAAGAACATAATGTATGAATTGAACCTGTGACCTTGGCTTTATTAGTACTTCCCTTTCAAGTAACTGAATGAAGTAACATCCAGTTTGTAAATGGATAGAATATATAGAATCATTACTGATCATCAGTGCATACTAGTATTTTACCATGATGAAAATAAAGTTCAGACTAATAATTACATCGAGAAATAGAAATAACTTTTTTTTTACCTTCACCCATGTTTAGGGTAGGTAGAAAAATAAGGCCATAATCCTCTACTACTTGTTAAATTGATCTTTATCTCAGTAATTTTTAAATCACAAAAGTGTAGTCTTTAATGGCCCCTATAGAGAGATACAGACTTCAGAGCAGTATATGCTTCATCAGCTCTTTCAACATTCTTCTTTTAGATGGAATGACATTGCATAATTTGTGATGACTTTGTTCTGACATCCAACCATCATGAAGGATTGATGGTCCAAAGTCACTAAAATGTCACCAGTGATAAATTCAGGTTACACTTTAATCTTACTTTGCTGAACATAACCTAAAAGGAGAGTATCATAAGTAGTGACTGAGAGGAGTGACTTTAGATAAATCATTAGAGGAAAATGAAAGCCATTACTGACAATAAATATAGTATCGATTATGTAGAGCTATAACTTCCTTCTTAAGTTTGGGGGCAAATCTCATAAAAATTTAACCAGAAGCTTTAAGGCTATCTTATGCTATTCTGTAGTTCAAAGATTCCTGCAAAAATCATTAATTTTTTAATTGATTTGCATACAATCTATCACAGCCTCACTGAATTGTTCAGTAGGTGAACACTGAAAGAAATCTTGAATGCTACAGTAGGGAAAAATGGTATTTTAAAAGCTAGCTATTTTAATTGAAATATCAAGACATTGCAACGATGATCTGAAATCCACTTTTATGCTGTCAAAATTACCTTTAACAATAAATCTCTCTTATCACACTCCATGATAAAAGTGCTTTAATGAAAATAGTACCTGGGTTTGTTTTGTTTTTTGTTTTTTTTTGTTTTTTGGGGTGTGTGTGTGTGTGTGTGTATGTGTGTGTGTATGTGATGTTGTCTTTATTTATTGCTGCTCTTAGAAAAGTGACCCTAAATGAAAAAGAAGGAACTCTCAGGAAATTGTATTTAGTACTCTCTTCTTGGAAAAGATGGAAAAAAGGGCTCTTAATGTATTTTAAAGGAGCCCCTTACATTTTATTCATACCAATAAAATGTGTTAGCAATGAAATAAATTTGCTGCATACAATGAAAAAAAGTTATACACTAAAATCCTTCTTTAAATAATCATCACCAAGTGGAAGAGCCTCTGGAATTTTGAATGCTAGATTGATGTATCACAGGCTTTGGCTGGTCCTGCCAGTCTGGAAAAGTCTTGACTATGAACCTATTAAAATAATAACAATAATAACAGTAATAATAACAAAATCTGTAACTGTCATCGTGGAGCCAGGTTAGTCTAAAGTTGAGAAACTAATCAGAAGGAGAAGAATTAACATTTATGTAGTGTTTGCCCTGTGTCAAACACTATGCTAAGTACTTTACAATTATTATTTCTTTTGATCTTTGCAACAAGCCAGAGAGGTGAGTGCTATTATTATTCCCTTTTTGCAGATGAGGAAATAGGGGCAAATAGATGTTAAATAATTTATCTCAAGCTAAAAATTATCCAAGGCCGCATTTGAATTCAGGTTTTCTGATTTCAGGCCTAGGGTCCTAATAATTGTGCTAACTGGGATGATTTCAATTGTTCACTGTACTGTATTTGGACAAAGAAATTTATGCTTGCAACATGCCTGTCACAGTACAGCTTAATGCTACTCTATCAACTGAATATAGAAAGAGCATAAGAAGAGATGAATTAGGAGCAGTCAGAATTATGTCACCCAAAAATGTGGTTCACCAAACCCAACAGTTTCCAAGTAAAGCAACAAATTTAGTAAGCACTCAAAAATCAAAAATTGGCATATCAAGAAACTCACATTAACACCACTTAGGACTACTTATTGTCTACGAGAAATATAGGGAAAAGCTCTATAGACTGAAATATGATAATAATGGGGTTCTAGAGGCAGTCAGAGAGCTGTGGAAATTCCCTTTTGGTCAGAGGCACAGTTTCTTTGTGAAAGAATTCATGAATCCAAAAAGTTTTAGGTGGCAAAAATGAAGTTTATTGTTGGATGAGAAGTCAGCTTTGCTAAGAGACTGACTTCATAGTGGCAAAGTCTTATTAGGGAAATGGAGGCTGGCACTGAGAAGAGAATGTCTTCTCAGCCAGCAGGATCTTGACAGGCAGCTATACAAAGAGACAAGGCACAGTCCTGCTTTGGACATTCTGCAAAGAAGTTTAGAAATACCTTTTAATAGGGAATCTTGAGACTCTGATTTCAGGTTGAAAAGAAAGCCAAAGTCCCTAGGCCTAAATCTCCAATTGAATGGAAATCACTTTTTGAAAGCTTCTGGAATTTGGAATTTCCTGAAAAGGGTCTGCATCCCCAAAAGATCAATGGAGTGATTTGCCTTAGAAAAGGCCAACCTGAGAAACACAAACTCTATAGAGCCCAGGAGACCCTGATCTCTCAGATCAAAAGGGGATTTTTTCCCACAATTTCAAAGTGATAATTTTAGAGATTAAAGGGAACATGATTTCATACCCCTGTCAGTATCTTTTATCAATTGTATAATAGTAGTAAAGTCATTTTTCTAGATCTCTTTAAAATAAAGTATTTGTTATAAATTATTTCTGAGGCTGTTTTAGCTCTACTATTTTATAATTCAATAATTACATTTCCCTTGTTAAAATTCCTCTGACTCATGACATTTTTTCAATGATTCATTGAGAAGCACTATCAATCAAAAAATAAAACAGGCAAACATGCTTACTTAAGATTTTTTGCCAATGTCATTAAGGATGAACTCAGAACAGCCAATGAAAAAGGGAGAAAGAGGAATCTGCTTCAGTCATTCAGTGCGCTGATTATTATTTGCAGATCACTTAATGCTAATATATTGTTCTTGTTCTTTGTCCTTTTTTCTCAAAGAGGACCTTGCCCTCTGGAAGGTGATGCCATTATATGCAAACGATTTGGATGTTTATGAGGAAGGGCTATGCAGAGTCTTGAGCCTCACTTTCTCCTTCAGAGCCATCTGGGTTTAGTAGCCAGATGTAGATCAGGATGACTAGAGATGACCCTGAGTAATAAATTATATCGAGCTTGAAAACACTATAATGTTTGTTTAAAAAAATTTTTTTGTCTAATCACATATGCTAGCAAATATTGATTGCTCAAATTTCAACCTGTGGTTTGTCAATACATTGGTTTGGTCTAACAGTAATAGGATTTAGAATTAAAAGTTATTTTAAGAGTATTTCTAGATCAACCCAGTTAATCAGTAAGCTACCTGTGGATATGCAAGCATACACCTCCAGAAATAGGTAGGTTAGATATACATACAGATGTAAGATAGATAATATAGTTCTAGATATATGGATAGAGACATGGGTAGAGATAGAAACATAGATGTAGAAACATAATATGGGTACTCTTTTCCTCTACCTTATCCTTCAGATCTTATCAATTGACAGTTTATTTCCAAATCATATCTGACAAGTGACCCACATGGATACTTTAACCACATGAATACTTCCCAAATCAGGACCAATATTACCTATGCCCAAGTAACTGTATGACTTCTTAATTTCAGGTTTGATCTTTGCTCCATTCAAACTACTGTATCTCAATTCTTTCTTTTATTCAGATGTTAAATTGAATTCTGAAATTACAACTCTAATTACAGTCCTATCCTCCTTAAGAAATTTCAACAGTTCTGAATTCACTCTGTCTTTCCAGATTTATTTGTCATTACTTTATCTCCCAACAACAACTCTTAACATGTTTTACCTTTCAGGAAAATTGACCTATTTGTAATTTCCTGTACTTGACATTCTAAGACTTGACCTTTGTCTTCCCTCTATAAATCCTCCTCCTCTCCTTTTACTTTTTCCTTTATGCATTTGTAGTATCTCTGAAGACTCATTTCAATGACCTCTTTTTAGAAAAAGTTTTTTTTGAATCCTCTCATTATTAGTATGTAAGTAAACATATAGCTATATCTCATATACATATTGTAAATGGACAAATAACTAAATTCATCAAGTTATATGGCATTTGGAAAAATTTGGGTTTCCAAATATTTTTAGTTACTACCGCAAAACTCATTTTTGTATCAAGCATATTTCTTCATTGATGACATATTCCTAAAAAGTATAAAATTCTTAATGTCTGAAAAATGCAAATTATATATAATCTAAAGATGTTAGGTATTAATAGATTGTGATATGTTCATTCTCCAGGTAATTTCTAGGAAACACAGGGAAACAAATCTTAAAGAATATATACAAACTGAAAAGAAGTTGGACAAAATATAAAGGTTATATTAGAAGTCAAAGGATATCAAAGCTTAGAGTGCTTCTACAATGACTGTATATTTTAACACATCAAGACAGGCACCTTCAACAAATTGTTTGGGAACTTCAATGGAGGACATGCTGTGGCAAAGACAAATGTTAGTTTGGGAAAAGATAGTCAAATGAGATAAAATCTACAGTATTCAAGCCAATTTAACAAAATTTGCTTACATTCTTTACTATAGGTAGGCAATATGCAAAACAAATTTATAAAGACTCAAATGTAACCAAATTGTACCCTCAAGGAGTTTACTTTTCACTAGGAAAACAGCAGGTATACAGATAACTAAATGGGACATGTATACACACACACACACACACACACACACACACACACACAAACTCTCACACCCTCTAGGGCACAGTAAATACAAAGCAGTTTTATAGGGGGACAACACCAACAACTAGAAGGGACACTTAAGACTCAGTGTAGTAGATAGCCATAGACATATATTTTCAGTGAAGCTAAGAATTTTAAAAGGAAAAGGTGAGACAGTAAAGCCTTCTAAATGGATTATGCAAGTATTTAAATAACAAATATAGGGATTAACAAGTAAACCTGTTTGACTCAAATATAGAACTTGGAAGTTCTATTCTAGGAAGGAATGAACAATAAATATGAAACAGAGTTATGAAGAGCTTTAAATGGCAATAAGTAAAAAGTGTATTTTATCCCAAAACTGTATGAAATCACTCAAACTTTTGATCAGACCTGTGCATTAGAAATAAAATATTAGAGGCAGCATGAGAGAAGGAAAAGAGATAGGAGAAACTAGATAAAAAACATCATTTAGAAATTCATTATAATAGTCTTAGTGATAAAAGATGAGGGCTCATTTGACTATGTGATCAAAAAGAAGGAAACATTTAAAAGAGAAATTTGGGAAGTAAAATTTAAGTAGCCAGGTTACTGATATGACATGGCCAACCAGAGAGAATGAAGACTGTATACATTAATGAAAACATAGTCAATTATCTTCTTATAATATACATCTAATAATGCTGTAGGTTTATGAACATCATGAAACATCAAGAATTCAAGAAGAATAACATAGTTAACAAAAGACAGTGGAAAATAGATTATAAAAATAAACAGTTTAAGACATGAAAATTATTAAATGGTGAGATAATTGGAGTTGTAGATACAGGAACAAGGTTTTAATTATGATTCTAGTCTTTATTTTCAGTTTGACCCAAATAAATCACTTCATATCACTGTGCCTTGGGTTTTATTATATGCCAAGGAAAGGCTTAATTTCAAAAAATCACTCCCAGATCTAAATCTATAAACCTATAAGTGTATGCAAAAATAGAAGTGTCAATAAAGTAGTATGAAATAGAATAAATACACAATACAAATTTATATTCTTTATATTTATATATTTCCCCCAAACATATTTTACTTCAAAGAGAGATTTTTAGCAGATTGGGAGAAAGTTCTATGTTATATACCCCAAAATATAAGAATTAACCAGCAAGAGAAAGTATATGATTGTTAGGATCTACATTGGAGGATCAACCACACAGAGAAGTTCTCCAATGAGAACTGGTTCTTGAGGAAGATGACCTGGATTCTAATGGTGGCTTTGTCAGAATATATATAAACTTGGGCAGTGATAATAATAACAGCTAATACATATAGCACTTTCTTTGTGCCAGGGATTTGGCTTAAGTACTTTGCAATTTTTATCTAATTTGATTCTTAAAACAACTCTGGGAGATATGTGATGCTAGTACTTTAATAGATAGGGAAACAGAGGCAAACAAGGATCAAGTCACCCAGAATCACACAGGTAATAGTGTGGAAGGCTGCATTTAAACACAGGTGTTCCTGACATCAAACACAGGACTCAGTCCTGTCTCACATGATTTTTTTTCTTCTTCTCTATAACATGGGGGCATTGAATAAAAATGTTTGTAATATCCCAGCAAAAAATCCAAATCTTTTTTTTTCCTGTCTCCCCAAGACTATAAGAAATCTGTACATGTCCAATAATGTTAAACAAATTTCCATATTAATCATGTGGTGGAAAAAAAAATTAGAACAAAACTGGAAAACCATGAGAGAAAAAAATAACAAAAAAAGTTAATATCTTGTACTTCAATCTGCATTCAGTAACTATAATTCTTTCTCTGGATGTGGATGGCATATTCTATCACAAGAATATTGAAATTATCTTGGATCATTGCACTGCGGAGAAAAACTAAGTCGATTTTGCTGTTATTGTATACAATGTTCTCCTGGCTCTACTCACTTGACTCAGCATCAATTCATGTAAGTTTTTCCAGGCTTTTCTGAAATCAGCTTGCTCATCATTTTTTATAGAACAATAGTATTCCATTCCATTCCTAAAACCACAACTTTTTCAGCCATTCTCCAATGGATGGGCATCCTTTCAAATTCCAATTCCTTGCCACCACAAAAAGAGTTGCTACAAATATTTTTTTGGTACATGTGGGTCCTATCTCCTTTTTTATGATTTTTTTTTGTATACAGATCCAATAGTGGTATTGATGAGTTAAACATTTATAGCTCTTTGGACATAGTTTCAGATTCTTCTTCAGAATGGCTAGATCAGTTCATAAGTCCAATGATGGACAACATCATTGCCTTAGTAGCCCAGTATTCCCACATTCTTTTCTTTTTCTATCATCCTTGCTAATCTGAAAGGTGTGAGGTGGTACCTTAAAGTTATTTAATTTGTTTTTCTCTAATAAATAATGATGTAGAGCATTTTTCATATGACTATAGATAGCTTTAATCTCATCATCTCAAAACTGCCTATTCATATCATTTGACTATTTATCAATTGGTAAATGACTGTAGTTTTATAAATTTGACTCATTTCTCTATATATTTTAGAAATGACTCCTTTAGCAGAAACACTGGCAATAAAAATTGTTTTCTAGCTTTCTGCTTTCCTTCTAATTTTGGCTGTAGTTTTATGCAAAAACTTCTTAAATTTAATCAAGATTATCCATTTTACATTTCATGATGTTTTCTCTTTCTGGTTTGTCATAAATTCCTCCCTTCTCTAAAAATCTGACAGGTAAACTATCCTTTGCTCTCCTAATTTGCTTAAGGTATCACCTTTTATGTTTAAATCATAAACACATTTTTTTATTTTTTAAACATATGCATAGATAATTTTCAACTTTCACCCTTGCAAAATGTGTTTTGAATTTTTCTCTCCCTTCCCTCCACCCACTCCCCCTAGATGGCAAGAAATTCAATATATGTTAAACATGTGCAATTCTTCTATACATGTTTCCATAATTATTGTGCTGTACAATAACAATCAGATCAAAAAGGAAAAAAAAAATGAGAAAGAAATCAAAATGCAAGCAAACAACAAGAGAGTAAAAGTACTATGTTGTGATCCACACTCAATTCTCACAGTCCTCTCTCTGCATCTGGCATTCTTCATCATAAGTCCATTGGGACTGGTCTGAGTCAACTCATTGTTGAAAAGAGCTATATCCAAGAGAACTGATCATCATAGAATCTTCTTGTTGCCATGTACAACATCTCCTGGTTCTGCTCACTTCACTTAGCATCAGTTCATGCAAGTGTCTCCAGGACTCTCTGAAATCATCCAGCTGATCATTTCTTATGGAACAATAATATTCCATAACATTCAGCCGTTCTCTAACTGATAGGCAATCATGAACACATTTTGATCTTTTTTTGGTAGGGGGACTTTCTGTCATGAAAAGTTCTGTTTCTGCAAGTCATCACTAGAATGGACATTTCCTTGGCCAAAAGAAGAAGTTTTCTCATCTTAGGAAATAAACTTTAAGATACAAAGGCAGGAACACTCTGGGTGTGCTAATCCAGAGAATCTCTCTTCTAAGGCTTCTCAGAGAATTATGATTGAAAATTCGTTATTGCTTTCTGCTTAAATACTAAGTGTTAAGCTGCATTAAGCATTTGATTAAAAACATATCTGTCTAGAATCGACTACCAGGATTTTTGTAATTCAAGGATCTCTACTTTTCACCTCCCAAATGATTTAAATAAGTGGGAGTGGGAGAGGAAGGCAATGCATTGTCAACCCAAGTAATAGTCAACTCAATAGGAGGCATTCCTCCTGCCTAGCTATATCCTTATTTTTATTGTTTGTATGTAATAAATAGGAGAACTTCTTTACATGTGTATACATGTTTAGATAAAAATCTATTCTCTATCATCATGTTCAAAGAGGGGTATTTAATTAATATTCCAGATTCTGTATTGTTAAACCAGATAATACCAGTTGTCTTGTGAGTTAGACTCCAAAAGAAATACATTTCTTTCTTTCTTTTTTTTTTTTTATCAGTAATGCCAAGTTCTCAGAGACTGTTATTTTACTTGATGGTTCATAAGATTAAAGACATTAGAAGACCTTCAGTGCTTTTCTAAATTGCTTTTTGACAAAATGGTAATGCATTTGAATGGATTAAAATAAAAGGACAGGAACATTGCTGCATATTGGGTAACTTTTGTTAATTTTTCTTTTCCCAGTGCTTTATAATGAAAGGGATTGATTTGTGGAATATATTTTAAAAGCAATTTCACCCTTGTTTCTATGAAAACTGCATTTTGGTCTGGGAAGTTATTGACATTTCATCAGAGAAAATAGATTCAGAGTTGCTGCCCAGTGAAATCTTGCCTTGAAATAGTTCTATATCTTTCAGCAAAGACAATGTAATTGACCTTGGGTCAGTGGATAAAAAGCTGCCATTATGAATTGACAGAAACTCTGGTTGTGTTCCAGGGTTTTGGTATTTGGCATCACTGAGTTCTTTCACATAGACAGAGAACTAGCACACAAAAACAACCATGCTTAAGTGCAACATTTTCTTTTATTGGAAATTGCATTGTTTGCATACATTAAAACAAATTGGGGAATTTTAAATCTATTCAGAAAAATAAATAGAAATTAAACATCATGACCAGTTATGCTCTCAGTTCATAATGGTGACTTTTTTCTTACTATCCCAAAGTCAATTTCACACTTTCAATGTTATTTTCATCTGCATCATCATTTAAGATTAGGAAGATTACTTTGACTATATTGGAACAATTTTTTTAAAAATGGAAAGAATAAATAGCCCTTCCAAATAATTTTCAATTAATCTTTAAGTGCTAACAAAATTTGACACCAAATAATCATTTAGTCCCTGATCAGTGTGAAAAATTATTCTGACAATAATCACAGTCATTATCATCAGGTTTACGAAATAGCATGAACCTCCATTCAATTATGCCATTCTCATCCTGTTTTCCATGTCTTTAGAAAGCTGTATTACAGAAACAAGTGAAAACACAATGTTATGAAATAGGATTTAATTCATTGTCTATTCATGGAATTCAAAATAACAATTTAATTGAGTAAGCATTAATTTGTACCCACTACGTATAGAAATCATTACTATAGGTGCTGTTTATAAAGGAATGAAACCAATTTTTAAAATAGGAAATGAGACCTGTTCTCAAAGGTCATACAACATGAACACAGAAAAGTAATTAAATATACAGTAATTTGGGGAATAGAGAATACTAACAATTAGGGAGATTATTTATGTGTGTGTGTTTGTGTTATTAAATATGAGGTCACCCTTGAACAGAGTCTTATAGGAGAGTGAAGATTTTAAGAGGTATGAGGGATAAAAGGACAGAATTGTCAATGAGAAGCAGAGTATATAGAATGTCATGGAGATAATATACAGAATATGGAGTTCAGGGAATAGCTAGCTATTTAGGTACTCTGGAATATATTTTGCAGAAAGGATTGGGAAAAGGAGTAAAATAAAATAAATACACACATAGATTTTTGCCAAATTTTATAGATTTTGCCAAATTGTAAAACCTTAAGGAACATGAATTTCATTCATTCATTCATTCATTCGTCAAGTAAGTGAATGACACAATTAGATTAGTTAAAAACCAGAATTAAATTGTCAGAAGATAATTTTGTCAAGCCTGCAGAAGATTAAATTACTGAAAGCCAATGGAAAGGCTATTGCAATAACCAAAGTAAGAAATAGCAAAGTATTTTTCTCACTATAGTCGATAGTATAGATAAGTAGTATAAATATTATGTCTTTCCACTGAATATGAATTATAGAGAAGTTCTTTTCTACTTAACTCCACCTTTAATCACATGGGCACACATAAACATCTAAATACACACATAACAACCATTTGACTATTCTCTATTTTATTCTCTATAAGATGACTCTTTTAATTGACTGCTGCATCAGAATTCTGTGCCTACATTAAAAAGTTATTTCCTACCTCTTGGGACTATTCCTTTTGTCCTCCACGAACCTTTAGGATAATTTCCAGCTTCTTCCCAAAGGCTGCAAGATTTCATGCCTCCTGGGCCAGCCTGGGATGGAATTGTTTCCTGTTTTTCTCTTCTTCCCTTGTAAAATAGTATTGATTTTTCCAAATGCATTCAAAGATAGTTTTCACAACTCACCTTTACAGAACATTGTGTTCTAAATTTTTCTCCCTCCCTCCACCCCATCTCCCCTTCCTAAAACAGAAAGCAATCCAATATAGATTGAACATGGACAATCTTTCTAAACATATTTGTCATGTTGTACAAGAAAAATTAGATCAAAAGAGAAAAAAGACATGAGTAAGTTAAATATCCTATACTTTGATCCATATTCAGTCTCCATGGTTCTCTCTCTGAATGAGAGATGGCATTTTCCCTTCAAGTCTATTGAAATTGTCTTGAATCACCTCATTGTTGAAAAGAACCAAATCCATCACAATTGATTGTCACATAATTTTATTGTTACTCTATAACAACAGTTCTGCTCATTTCACTCAGCATCAATTCATGCAAGTCTTTTCAGGTTTTTATGAAATCAGGCTATTTATCATTTCTCATAGAATAATAATACACTTATATACCATAACTTATTCAGCCATTCCCCAAACAATGCACATCCCCTCAATTTCCAACTGCTTGCCACTACAAAAAGAGCTGTTACAAACATTGTTATACATGTGGATCCTTTTCCCTCTTTTATGATCTCTTTGGAATACAGACCCAGTAGAGATACTACTAGATGCACAGTTTGAAAGCCCTTGGGGCACAGCTCACAAATTGCTCTTCAGAAAGGCTGGATCATTTCACAAGCTCTGCCAATAATGTGTTAGTGGCCCACTTTTCCCACATCACCTCCAACATTTATCATTATATTTTCCTGTCATCTTAGCCAATCTGAGAAGTATGAAGTGGTACCTCACACTTAATGTGCATTTCTCTAATCAATAGTTATTTAGAGCATTTTTTCATATGACTAGAAATGGCTTTAATTTCTCCATCTGAAAACTGTTCATATCCTTTGAACGTTTATCAATTGAGAATGATTTGTACTTTTATAAATATGAGCCAATTTTCTATATATTTTAGAAATGTAGCCTTTATCAGAAACACTGGCTGCCTTTAGTACAGTTTTAATGCAAATGGAATCTTGCCCTTTTTCTGGACACTGTGGCATAAAGATTTCAAGTACCAGCGTGACGACAGCAAAAACTTGAAAGAGGTAGACTAGTAGATAGAGAAAGACTCCTTGGCAGGAAGATATCAAAAGAAATGAAAAAGAAGAAAGATGTCAAGACATTTGTTGGTTGTTTTTAGTCTAGGTGAAATGTAAAATAGGCAATAAGCAACCATGGTGCAAAATTTCTTCCCAAGATTTGGTACTAGCCTATCAAATGCATATAATTATTTTGTTTTTAGAGTTTCCTTTCCTTTATGGGAATAAAATTGTCTTTCCATATCTGATTGATGATTGTAGTCAGGGTACTTTTTTTTTTTTTTAACTTCTCCCTCATTCAATGCTCCCAGGTGTCTTTTGATTAGAGCCACAAATAAAACTGTACTTTGGGAATTTGGGGGTGGATCTAAAGCACTAGGAGTCTCATTCCTTTATAAAAGGGTGAGGCAACATTAGAACAATGGACACAGGGCAACTACAAGGACAGTTAAGAACAAGCTCACCTGGTACTTTGACCTCAGTTTAGCAGCACCTGTCTAACTGACTCACTTCTGGGCTAATATTATGATTTTCTACATGAATGAACTATTACCAATTTAAATGATTTATACACATTTATACAAGTTATGTCTGTGCTAAGATTGAAGGCTAGGTTGTTCAGCACTTATTCCAACACTCGGTTATGATATTCTGCTTCTAAAATCTAATTACTCCCATAACGGTATGGATCTCTGCAGAATATGAAAGGATCAAGAAGATAACATGAAGAAGAAATTTTAAACCTCCAATGGAGGAAGTAGGATAGGGGAGATGTTTTTTTTTAATAAAACATATAAGATATATTTTATATGTTAAAATAAAATGGAACAATAGAATGTGAAATAACTATCTAAAAAGACCTAGATTCAAGATTTGTTTCTGAAACATATGAACTAAGCCATGGCCAAGTCATTTAACTTCTTAGTCCCCCAAATAGCTCTCCCAGACATTAAATTATAGAAAGGTTGCCAGTATACATTAGTAGAAGAATTCTCCAATGGGGAACTTGTCACAATAATAAAATAACATTAATTTCGATATTGTACATAAATCCTGGCATGCTTCCTAGAATATAAATAATAATACTTTGTAGTCACATTTCATGTATCTATGATGGATAGTAATATGGATAATAAAATGAGCATAGTACTTTAAGAAAATTCTAATTGCTTTAGCATGAAGGTGTGTGTCCTTTATTTGGATTTTGACTTAAGCCAACATAAACCTATCTTTTGTTTTTCTCTCTTAATTACATGGAAAGTAATGATAAAAAATCTTTGTGTAATTTAGTCTATTGTAAGCTATTCATTCATGACTGGCACTTTTTCCATATGCTTATGAAACTTGAACTATGCAGTCTATGAACAAATATTGTGATTATGAAATGCATTGGATTTAGATATAATTTGATTTTGTATGCATTTTCATTTTCTTCCTTTGTGATGTGAACAACTTGAAGAATATGATCTCATGTTTTTATTTAATTTCTTAAAAATTGCATTGTCCATAGCTAACATTTCAATTAAGTGGTTTTCATTATTGTCTGTAATATTTTATTGTTTAACATCAATAATTATATAGAAAGCTGAGACACAAGAAAAATAAATTAATTGTGCAGGTTGCAGAACTTGATAGTAGCACATTTTGTGCCATACTCAGGTCTTATCCTATAACTTTGCTTTTGAATATAACAGTCAAATTAATGTTTTCTTCATATGGATTACTAATTCCATTCTCAAAACGTACTTTACAAACCTACATATGTAATATCTTTGGCATTTTGAAAAAAGTTAGTCTATGTGAAAACAAAAAATCTTAAGAGATTAAGGTGATGACATTTTGGGCAAGATATTCGAAGATATCTTGGCAAACCTGGAATTCATAAATTGTAAATTAAACTTATTATTAGGGTCATTCAACTCTATGACTCTATGAAATTGCTAAAATATGAACAGGTTTTTTTTACTCTTCATTTAGCTAAAAAAGCAATTACAACATTATTGTATCATTTCTTTCTAATCCCAAAGCATAAGCCTTATAATTGTCAAATGCATCATCATTTTTATTTATCTGTATATATAATTTATCTATATCTATATATAATTTTTCACAACATTAATATGATTTTTAATTTAATGTGATTTTAAATTTTGGGTTAAATTTTATTTATTTTAAATCAATAAAAATCTAATCTCTTTCTTTGACTTTCTTTCTGCCTCCTATTAAAAGAGATAATCAAAACGTTATTATAAATATGTATATATCATCAAAACAATGGCTCTTAAAAAAGGTATTAGTTGTTCTCTGAGCCAAATACCTCTCTGTCAAGAGGGAAATATCATATGCCATCATGAATCATTTCAAAGTGTACTTGTTCATTGCTTGGATCAAAATGCTCAATTCATGCAATGTATTTTGTGTTTACAATATTATTATTGTTGTACAAATTGTTCTATTTGTTTTTTCTAGTTTTTTTCTGGAATCATTTATTATGGCGCAAAAATATTCCATCGATTCATATACCGTACCCCATTCTTTTATTCCCTTATTGATCACCCCCCTTAGTTTCTAATTCTTTCTCTCTTCAAAGCCTATAAATATATAGGGCTTTTTAATACTTTTTTTTTTCTTAGATTTCATTGAGAGTTCAAATCTACTAGTGGATTAGCAATTCAAATATTATAAATAGTTTTAAATTTTGTTCTCAATTGCTTTCTAGAACTTAATATCTTTACCCATGATGCATAATGGACTCTTTCCTCTCCCATACCTCTTCCAGTATTTGTCATTATCCTTTTTGTCAACTTTACCAATCCAATAATGTGAGGTAGAATGTCAGAGTAGTTTTAATGTATACTTTTCTAATTGTCAATGACAGCATTTTTTTTTTTTTTTGGTAATGTCCAGGCTAGCTTTCTGAAAGATCTCGGGACCAACTTTGGTCTTAGTGGAGGAGTGAAGTAGGTAGGAAAGCATGGTGATGGTCAAAGATGGAATGTCCAGTCCTCTCAGCAGATAAATATCTCAGTATGATTACATCATTATAGCACATTAGGGATGTATGAACTAGAGAATCATTATCTCATCAATCACATTCTGTTGTTGAATTGTTCTGTTGTTGAATGTTAGAGTAAACATTCTGTTTTAGGTATCCTTGTTTCAAGTATACTTTTCCAGAGTTCTGACCCTCTACATTTTTCAAATCTAATTTTATTTTTTAGCTTAGATACTTCCTCTGAAAAGCAGGAATATGATATGATCACTTATCAAATGAGGTATGGTCCTTAATTTTATACATTAGGATAAGTTCCTTATATATCTTTGAATTGAGACCTTTCTCAGAGAAAAGATGTCGTTATTCTGTTCGGTGATAAAGATAAGTCATTTATGACTGTATACTATATAACATTTGTCCATCTATTTTCCTTTATTTTCACCATACAGCTAATCAATCTTATTTTAATTTTCTTTTAAAATATCCTTTATACTACTTTGTCTCATTAAGAAGAAGACTTTTCTACACCATCTATGGAGAGGATGTCTTTGGTCTGGTCTAGGATCCAAAAGAACTTTAATCCTAAAGAAACAAGATGCAATAAGATATAGATAAGATTATTTCTATCTAAGATGTAAATGTGGGCCAATCAGCAAAACTTTACTTACTCTTTTTCTATACAGCTAGTGAGCTTGCAATTTTGTATTCAAAATTTAGAAAATAGACCCGAAGAGATAATGTTTCTCTCTCCTCCTCCACACTTTGAAAATATACATGAAAACTGAATTTAGCCTCTGGCAAGTAAATGCAGAAGCACATACACTATGTAATGAATGAAATCATATTATGCTCCATGAAATTAACACAGTATTAATTTAAATGCAGCAAGAAAATTAAAAAAGAAAAGTATTTACCTTATGCTGTATACTTGGTTGCTTTACTAGGAGAGAAAAAAAAAAAATGCCCAAAGCAGACTAACAGATTGGTGAACATCTGTGAATTTGGGAGTTTCAATCAATATCTTAGTAGCTTAAGGCTACTGGACATCTGGTATTTTTTTCTTTACTTTTGGGGTGTATTTCCATACTATGTTGGGGGAAATAAAGATTTTCCAAGTTTAAATGAAATATTTCTAACGAAAACCACCCTTAATTTAATTATAATTCTTTAAGCATGTATTAGTAATAGTAGAGCATTCAAATATTGTAGACAAACCCCAATAATTTTGCGGGAAACTGACAAATGGAGAAAAGAATGGAAATACCTTCAAAAGTGTGTAAAATATTTTGATTTTTCTTTTTTTTTCCTTTAGGCCATTTCATTGCTTAAAAGCCTTTGTATTAGATGGAAATGGGGATGGAGTTGAAACTTCTAACATGTTGTATATAGATTCAAGGAAAGGAAACTGGACTAATTCTATAAGACTCTGGTATAATGATTAAGAAAAGATGATGCAGCAAATGTATATATTCCAGTTAGTGGTGCAACATTTTCCCTAATAGTTTCTTATAGAAATTGTAGTTCCTTTTTTACTGAAATCTCTGCACCTTAAAGATATTAAGAAGTCACCAAATAAGATAACATTTAGAAAGTTGTTTAGCATAATAACTGACACATAATATACTATGTAAATACATATTCCTCCTTCCCCCAAGAAGTGGGCATGGTAAAGTTGAGTGGTCCCAGTGGATTAACAAAATACTTTCATTTAGTCTTAATTACATACAGTGAGGAGGATGTTTAGGAAGGCGTGGGGGGAGAGTTTATTAAAAAGCTATTGTGATTTGTGGAAAATATGCCAGCAAAGCAGGAAAGCCAAAAGATTGCAGAGTCAGCACTGTTATGAAATAGAAAAATTAAATAGGGAAATTATGGTAACATAAAGCAGAAGCAACTGATCTTAGAGCCTCTGATGAATACATATTTCAGTTTTATTTACTGAATATGCAAGAATTAAAGTTTGTTATTTCTTAAGGAAGTAGAAAGATAATTATCACCATTTGTGTGATGAGTCAAGATGAGCAAGATGATGGTAAAGCATGAGTTTCTCTCTTCATTTGTTAAAATTATGTGACCAAATACCATTTGCTATAAAGACCTTTAGCACTCATTTGTCTTAGTAATGACAATGACAAGCAGAGTATAAGAAAAGTATGGAATTTGGAAAATTCAGTGTAGCACAGATGATTCCATAATGATTTATTAATCACATTGCAGAAGGTTTGAATGCTGTAACATTTTCTTTGAAGGTCCTTCAGTCAATGCCAATAGCAAACTTAACAGAGTGATTAACATCAATAAATATGTTCTAATTAATACATGAGGTAACAACCATCTCAGGTTCTCTGAAATTGGGAAAGAATTCAAATTCTTTGGAATGAAGATAAATGTGAGGCAGGTATAATTTTGTTGGGTTAAATAATATCGCAACTCTAGATAAAAGCCCTATGTGATGTAACCTAGTGGGTGGAGAAATGTGATCTGAATATATTCTGTTGATAGTGATCAAATTAGCACGTTGCTCAAGACTAGGATATAGTAACTAATCATTCTTGATTTTTTAGAGATGAATTAGTGCAGCTTGAGCTTGATATGATTTGCTGATATGAAGAGATTAGGCAGTCAGTCAAAGAAATATTTATAAAGTATCTAAATAATGTACTACACAATATTGTTTCTTGCCTTCCTCTCAAATGCTAGAGCAAAGTAAATACTTTTTTGAGGGGGCATATTACTTTATGAGTTGAATAATTTCCTTGATTGAAGTTGTTCTATTTATTTTGTCTAATATAATGTCTAATCAGGAGCTAGCCAAACCAGTACTATCAGAAAGAGCAACTGACCATTGGGCCACTTCCATATTTTCTCATACTATAGGGTAAGAATACTACTCAAACCATCTTACAAATGTAAGAATTCAGGGCAAGAAAATTCCATATACATATGTGTATATGAGTATTACATGTGTATTGTAACCATAAGCAAACCAAACTGGAACACAGCTAGTGTGGTACAGTATCTTCAGGTATAGTAACTAAACATAGCCATTCTGACTGTTTCTGTTGAATTCTATCTTTCAGGTTATTGTTTGGATCATCTAAGGTAACATTTGTAAAGCATTTAAAAATCAGAAATAATTGTAGAAATATTAGAGTTCCTCTAAAAAGGAGCAGACTAATTCAATGCAAAAGTCTCATGTGAAAATTATTTTTTTACTTTTCCCTTTACTTTTCCCTCTATATTATCACTCACTATATCTTTCTATTATGACAGAAAATGTCAATCTCTGTATATAATCTCTTAAATTTATACACATTTAGAACTGATAGGGATTCAAAAGTCACTTAATCCAAACTATTAATTCTACTGAGGAGAAGATGCTCTTGTCAATATCCTATTGCAGTTAACACCATCACTGCTGTTATTATTATTTTGTGATAGTTGTTACTATTTTTGTTTTTGTTGTTAGTAAGGGAGATTGCCAAAAACATGGAGATGGCTTAATTTTGAATCCTCATTATCAAATCATCACATTAACACATAATACAACTAAATGGTTTTTTTGGTTCAGCTCTGTATAAATTTCTTGACAATGAAAAAATTATTTTTATTAATACCTGAAATGAGATTTACAAGGTACTACGATATTTTCATTAATATAGCATCTCAGTCAAGCTTGAGAATAGAATTTCATTGCCATAAAAAAAAAAAGATAGGCCATGCATTTATTTTTAAAATAAAATGGATAATATATCTACCAAGAGACACACATTTTATTTACTCAAAAATAAGCTGAAAAGATTTTCAAATAAAGATAAAATTATATAAGTATATAGAGACATATATACACATAACATATAGAACACAGAAATATGTCTAACAATAAAGCATGTAGACACATCAAATATATAAAAAATAATATATAACATAGCATATAATATAAGTTATGTATATATGTATATATTCAAATATGTACTTTTTCTATAAAAATGGGCTCAAAGTTTCAATATGTTTCATATCATGTCACTTAATTTAGCCATTGAACTCAACCAGAAGACAACACTAAGCCAAAGTTATTACATTGTTTATTTGAATAGAATTATAACTAAGAAGATGATTTTAAATGTGGTTTAACCCCCACCTATATCAATGTGAAAGTAAATAAATCATTATTATTACATAATGAATTGGAAAATTTGATAGAGATTAGAAAGTATAATAGCTATAGTAACCAATCTACAATAATTGTTGCATTTTTTAATGGAGAGAAATAAAACAATACCAATAAATCATTCTCTTTAATTTTTATGAAAGTTTTCAAATTGAAAATCACTTTAATTTCACATAGAAACAGGTTAGAAAAAGCTTATTATTATATTAAATATTGTCCTCTAAATTTTAATTTCTATTTAGGAGACAATTTTATATCCATCTGTCTGTCTATCTAACTGTCTATTTACCTACCTTAAGATCTGTAAATCTTGTTAAAAGGGAGCAATCAATTAGTCATGAAAGGCAGGCCTTAAAAAAGAAATCAGAACAATTTCTATATGCTAAAATCATAATTTAGAGCATAATTATACATATTCTTTTGAGTATTTAAAATAATTTGTATTGATATCTTTTTATGTCAGCACATTTTCTCAAGTACCACTTTCCTTATTTATCCTAAAGATACACCTAATATAAATAATATTTTTTAAAAAGAGAAAGAAAAAATTAGCAAAATGCATTAATATGTAAAATATGTAAAAATATGTTCAATGGAATTCAACAGAATATTCATATCATGCAGTTGTCTTTACTTAGCTGATCTTTTCTGTCATGTTTGTTATTTATAATTTTACAATAGTTACTTTTGAGTGTTTTGGTGGTGCTCTTTCCATTTACACTGCCATCTCCATTATATGCACAATTTTGGTAACTTGACTTCACTCTGTATTAGATCAGATGAATCTTTCTATGTTTATTTGTCTTGTATTCATATTTTATCCTGTAGGTCACAGGGAATCACTGGAATTTATTGATTGGAAAGGGAGCATATTACATGGTCAGATCTCCATTTTAGGAAAATCAATTTGACAGTAGAGTGAAAAATGTATTGGACTAGGGAAAGAATTGTGAAAGGGCGATCAAGCTGTATGCTATTGTAATAATATGCTCCTTAAGATTTAGGTATTTAGATTAATTTAAGAGAGTAGAAATACTTTCAATGATGTTAACACTTGTTCAAAATGATTATTCTAGAGAGTTTGTTACACTTGAAGAGTATATCTAGCTATCTTGTCACACATATGAAATAGAAATTCTTATTTTTTACAATTCCAAAAATCCTGAGGAATCAAGTTTCTCCCAATGCCTTCCTTTACAGAGGACAGAAATTGAATCTTTAGTTTTCTCAATTTTGGGTCTGCTGTTTTGCCTGGTTTTAACTCTGTGAAAAAAAGATACCTCAGTATCAAATACCCATTCCTATCCTTTCCCTTCTTTTGTGTGTTACCTCCCCTTCATACTGTACACTCTTCAAGGACTGGGACTATCTTTTTGTTTATTGAGAAGAAACTTCCCCTTTTATGGGATATCTACTTGACCTCTGGTAGGATCAGGGACTAAGACCAGGATGTGCAGCCATAAACATCTCTGGTTGCAAGCCAAATAGAGGTGGCTTCTCCATCTTCACATCCCATATTGACCCACAAGTTAGCAAAGTGTAAGGTTGTTCTTTTGAGCTCTTGCTATTGGTCATGTCTCCACTTTCCCAATTCCTCCTTGTCCAGGAGAAAATATCCTTTGCCCTTAACTACAACCCTAGCACATATTCTGGAGCATTTATCCTATTTTAAGGATAACTGTGGAAACAAAACTGCTAAGATTGTAAGACCCCATTTCTCCCAAATCAAATAAACAAAGTTCTGAATTTGACATCATCAATTTATGTGTCAGTAGATGTAAGTATATTCTGGTCAATTGACGTGTGGAATAGTTGAGATATTTATGAATCCAATGAGGTCTCTGAGGTACTATATATTGTTTTATACTATATTATGTCATACATATGTGTATACATGCTTACATATATGTATGGTTTGCTTCTATATATGAATAGTTTGCTTCTCTTCTTGTAAAAAGCAAAACAAACAATTATTTCCAAATCTTAGCCTATCCCTACAAAAATTGGCCATCAGAATCTTTATAGAACAATGTAATTACATTCATGTGTTTATTACTGTGAGAAATGGTGGAAGAAAAATGGTCTGTTTCCATAGATACTGTGACTTGGCTATAAAGATAAGGAATCGGAGAGAGGGTCAAATCAGTTATCCATACTATCTTGGTTAGCAGTAGTACTTGTAATCAGAAAATAATTAATTCGAACACAAAGTCAGGATGAAGAGAAGGGTTACACATCCTGTTTAGATAGCTCCAACTAATCACCTTGTGGGTAAAGGAATTAGCTAAACATAGAGTTTTTGATAAGGGGGCCCCAGACCTAACACTGATTAAAACCAACTGAGGTCAATGTTAGGACACATGCTTTTTGAAAATACACATACTTAATGAACGTCATTCTTATTGACTGACATACCCTGAAGGTGAGATTAGTGACTATCTTAGAACATGGATGTATGATCAAGGAGGGGGAACATATTAGAGAACGTAGTTAATGGAAATAGAATGACTATAAGACTTCTGAAAGATCTCCTCCAATAGAAACTCTGAGAAGGAGGAGGAGATAGGGTTAGGGCAGTTATTACAGGGGTATAATTTTGATTCTTTTATCTGGGAAGTGTGAGTAAATGTCTATGGAGTTTTCATACTCCTTCAGAAGTATATTAAAAAGTTTAAACTGCTTCACTTATCCTGAGTCTGTTCATTCACTGTGCCCTTTTTTGGGTTCGAGTATTATTTCTAATGTTACAAAGTAGATATCTAATCCAAACAACTGAAATACAACAAAAATTAGTTAAATTTATCCACTAAATATAAACTTTAAATGACTACTTGACATTTACACGGAAATAGAAAAAAGAAATTATATAATAATCACAAATAATCTTTTTTTTCCAAAAATTGAGGGGGGAAAAAAATTAGGAGAAAAAAAGCCCAATGCAAAATGTATCACTTCATTGTCCATGGGTTACGTTGATTTGAAATAGCACAGGCAATAAAATTCAAGACAACCACAATGAGGAAGATTTAGGATTTATTTGGTACCGAGCTCTGGACGGAATCAAAATTCTGTACCTTCACAGCACTAAGGATAGCTTTTATAAACATTTTTCTTTGTTCGGACTATGTTATATTGGAATCTGTGATTAGCATTTTACAACAGGGTGGGAGTATTGCATAAATAGATTAATCTTGAGCACCCACCGGAGCACCACCCACCTGGAACAGATAACCTTAAGGGCATTGTTGACCCGGTCTTTTGAAATACAAAACAAATCCCCAAGCAAACTTTCTTCTGCTGGCCCGAGGCGGGAAGGAAGGATTTGTCCATTTCAGATTCTGTTCTTAAAGTTTAAAAAAAAAACTAATTTTGGCTAATGAAATTTAATAATCTAACATATCAATCATTTAAACTTGAACTTATTTGATCTCATAATACTTGCTTCAGATATATTAGGGAAATACAGTTTAAGAAAATAGTAATTTTAAAGGCAAAGCCCTAGTAGCAACTTATTTAGTATATAACTAAATAGATAAATCTTAGGGAGATACCTGAGGCACCACATATTGTATTATGCAATATTATATTGATGTGGCACTAATGATGTAAGAATTGATATAGGGAATCCCATCTGGTTGGCCCAGGTCCAATGTGAAAGAATTCACAAATCTGAAATCTGTTTGTGTCAAGAAAAGGGATTTTTATTGTCACAGAGAAGCCAGCTTTGCTAAGAAGACAGACTTCTTAGTGATAAAAGGTCCTGTTAGGGAAATAAAGGTTAACACTGTAAAGAGAATGTCTTCACAGTGGGCAAGAGTCCTGGTAGGCAGCTTTGCCAAGAAGAGTTTTGTTGGCAAAGCATAATCCTACAGGATTTCTGCAAAGATTTGGGGTTCAGAGTTGTCTTTTACTGGCTAGGGATTGAATTTCTATTGAATGAGAATCCCTCAGTGTTGTCAATGCCCCCAAGCCTAGTTTTCCAGTTGAAAAGAGAGTTTTTATCTTGGAGTTTCAAGTCACTCAATGGAATTTCAGGTCCTAATCTCTGACTGAATGAGACCACTTAAATTCAAGCTATTGGGAGTAATCCTGGGGTAATCTTCAACTCAATGCAGGATGCAGCTAGTCCCTGCCAAGAGTTCCAATAGAATCAAACCACTTAAGAGGTTGTATAGTCTGGGAGAGGTATGCTTTTCCCCCTTTTACAGATTAAAAGGTACACAGTTTCAGGGTTCACCCCATCAATATCATATATCATGTTATGTTATACAATGTTATGTGATATTTTGTCATGTAATATAAATATGAGCATACATTATAGATATAAGCATATACATTTCAGATATCTAAAATAACTTCCTAAGTTTATTATTTAAAGACATTCCTGATGATTCTTAAATTGTGCCAACAGAAATAGTTGACACAGTTATGTGAACGTTTTCTCTTGTTTATATGATTTTGATGGATCTTTAAAGGAAATTCAAACTGGCTTATAATTCAGATATTCAAAATTTTATTTCGCATTATTTTCTATTAAGTCTACTTTGATCTCCAATAATGAATTTCTTCAAGCAGTCTGAGGATCCTTTAGCAAACAACTGTTCTTTTCACTTCAAACAGTGGGAATACAAAAACTTTGAATTAATTGCTGAAAAAACAGCAACTTTCCACCCCTCTGTTCAGATTCAAAAGTTTGCATCTTCAATTCATTGCCCTTAGCTATTTTATCTATCTCTTGAAATTCAGGTCTGTGTGGGCCTGGAGCCAAGGCAAGAGCAGCTGTTGATACTATTTCCTTGTCCAGCTGGGAGCAAATTGAAACTGTTACTGTTTAAGTACTGTTCATGAATTCGTTTGCATCCTAAGATCTTGAGAAAAACTCATCTAAAAGGAAAGCCAAAGATTATAAGACTCATTTTGTTGACAAAAATAAATTCTTTGGAGGATTATTCTGTGAATATTGGGTATAACTAGTCCCAAAATGTGTTCTTTTTTGTTTAATGACATGCTATAAAGCTTAATTTTTTTTAAATGATAAAAGGGAAATTTTATTATATTTACATTAAAAGTCCATTATTTGAACCAATAGTTGAGTGTGAAAAATTCTCCTGGAATGAATAACAATTTAGAATCACAATGGTTTTAATTGAAACACCTTTTGTTTGCTTTCAAGCACATGTAATTGAAATTAGATGTACATGCAACAGCCTCCAAACAACTTAGCATTTGGGGGGAAAGGCTTGGTGTGATCAGAAATTAATAAAAACAAAACACAGTCTATCTAAAAATGGAAAGTATAACTTGGTTAGGAAAAACAAGGGAGTTTTTGAAATTTGTAAATCTTCTAGTCTTAGGGGCGATCTGTAACCCTCTAGATTAGTGTTTATTCCTTGATTTACAAATGATTGAAACTTATGTTTGTGCCTGGGGCTGATTTAAACAACTGGGAAAGGTTGTATAAGGAAATCATAATAGTAATGATATCCTGAGAAGCCAGGCTGACATTCTCAGATAAAACCTGAATTACTATAAACAATCTGGAAGACTAGCTACTCCCCAAGGGAAATAGGGAGGAGCAGTGATAGGATCTTCTTAGCCTTAACTGAGCCTTTTCTTCTTAAGAAAGCTTTTTATTCCTGGCATTGACAAAATGTCATAAATCCATAGTTTACTTTATTTAATCAGAAAGCCAAGTTATGACATCTAACCCCCAAGGTTATATTTCCCTTATTAAAAAAAAAAAATTCTTCATACAGGTAGATCTTCGCTAACTCCTTTTTAAGGCTAATAAGCCAATCACTAATGTACTCCCACCTCATGGCATCTTTCTCCTTATTATGGTTAACAACTTTTAAGGGTTAACATGGTAACTTCTTGGAATTTAACCTGCTCTTAGGAGTATAATAAAATCTTCGATCCTTGATTTGGAGGATATTTAAATCTAAAAATTTTTTTGAGACAACCCATATTGCTAACCCATAACCTCAATATACTTTTGGAGTGTCACCTCATACTCCATCAATTTTGTGGCCTGTTATAGGGAAAGTCTGGCTGTACCCAGTAACCTCAACAGTAATGGTAACTAACACTAAGTGATTATGTAAATACCCTCAATATAAACTATATTACAATGGAGGTATATTCTGACACAATGCATATCTTACTGATAATTTTTCAATTTACAACCCTGTCTATGTGAAGGGGTCCTGAGTAACTAGGTGCTGTTGGCAGAGAAAACAGATAAAGACTGTCATACTGATGGGATTACTCTCTGAGGGAAGGGGACTGATGGGGATCTGTGTAACCTTAAAGTCTCACCCTCTGTGGAAGTCCTGGATAGCTATGTTGAGTCATTAATTTGAGTTATTTCAAAACCTTGAAGTTACATTTCCTCTGTAAATCTTTTTATGGCTCCTTCCATCTTTGCTGAACCCCTTTGATTTATGCCTGCCATAACACTGTCTCATGAGTGTCTTTCTCCTCAACCCTCCTCCTTGCCACATGGTTTCTCTTATCTCCCCTCATGTCACTATTTTTTTTTTCCTTCTTGTAGCTAATTAAAACTTGTTAGGATGCTAACCTTTTAGGATTTATTCTGCCAGCTAGGGGCATACACCAATCTCATGGGGTGCTCCATTTCCCCTGGTAAATTGTGAGTTCCATTAGCAGAGTTTTGTTTTTTTTTTTTTTTTTTGGTTGTTGTTGTTTTTTGTTTTTCCCCATGATTAATTGTTAAAATTCCTTTCCTAGATAATTATATGCTCTCCCAACTATCTTACCATTCTTGGTGATTATTGTATTTTTCCCTTCAATGTTTACAATTTTGAGCTCCAAAATCTCTTCCTACCTTGTCCCATATTGAGAAGGCAAACAATTTGATGTAAGGTTGTACATATGCAATCATGTACAAAATATCACCACATTAGGCATGTTGTGAAAGAAAATACAGACAAAAGCAAAGAAAAATTTTAAAGTTTTTTTTTTTTAATTTTTTTAAAGCAGCTTAAAAATAAATATGTTTTGAACTGCATTCAGACACCATCATTTATTTCTTTGGAGATAAATAGCATTTTTTATCATAAGTCCTTTCATATTGTAATGCTGGAGAAACTGAACAAGATAGAAATTAGAGAGCATTTAATAATTTATTAAATGGGAGAGATTTACTGGAACCAGTGGATCCATGTTTGGTCCCAAGGCTGAATGAGACTATTATCTCAAAGAATCCAGCAGTGAATGTCAGATACAAGACTCTTTTATAGGGTAACAAGAACAATGATGTAATGGGGGAGGTACCTGGATGGGGATGACCTAATGGGGGGAGGAACCTAGGATGAGGATGACATAATGGAGGCAGACATCTAGGATGACATAATGGAGGGAGGTGCTAGAGAGACTCCTGATATTCTAATGATGTCTAAAATGATTAAACACCTTTATCCCAGTAAACATTAAGAAGGAATGATTATAGCCTAAGGTCTAAGATATAAGACCTTTAGCCTAATATTAAGAGGGAATGGTTATAACCTGAGGCAGAGTAACTGAATAGGACAATTAGGGAAACTGGGTCAGGACATTAAAAGAGAACTGTGGCACAACAATATTTATTTACCTTATCATGTTGATGAAAAAAGCAAGTCATTCACAGCTGATCATCACATAACATTGTTATCATATGTAAAAAATTCTGAATTCTATTCACTTCATTCTACATCAGTTCATGTAAATCTTTACAGATTTCTCCAAAAGCATCCTACTTATCATCTCTTATAGCACAATTATATTCCATTACAATCATATACTACAACTTGTTCAGCCACTTCCCAATTATTTGAGCATATTCTCAATTTCCAATTTTTTTTTCACTACAAAAAGAAACATGTATAAATATTTTTGTACACACATGTCCTTTTCTTTTGTTTTTAAATCTCTTAGAGTTACAAACCTACTAATAGTTTTATTTGGTCTTTGAGCATCAATTCCAAATTGCTTTTTGGAATGATTGGATCAGTTCATAGCTCTACCAACAGTGCATTAGTATCCTAATTTTTTCTTCAGGAACATAATATTGCTGATTGTACTTATTTTATTTAAAAAATTGTCTTACTAATTTTTCTCAAAAATTTCGATATTTTAATGACTCTATGATTTCATTAATATGGGGACTATCTTCACCTATTTAACCCATAATCATATATGTATCTTGATTTTGTTGAACTTTAGCCTATATGCTTTCATATTCCCCAGAAAGGGATCATAGAATATCTTTGGGCCCTCTAAGGAGGGTATCATGGTATACCATGATATACCATGGTATCATGGTAAAGAGGTGTCATGTCTTTATGATGGATAATATCCCATTATGATATGAATGGATTGTGTATTAGTTATCCTTTAATACTTCCTAATCAATTCACTGCCATTTACATTGTATCCATTCACAATTAATTTCTTTTTCTTCTAATAAATTTATTTTTAATATATTTTATGAATTATGTTGGGAGAGAAAAACCAGAGCAAAAGGGCAAAATCATGGGAGAAATAAAATAACAACAATAACAAAAAGAAGTGAACATAGTATGTATTCAATCTGTACAGTTCTTTTACTGGATGCAGATGGCATTTTCTGTCCAGTCTATCGGGATTACTTTGGATCACTAAAACCTTGAGAAGAACTAAATCTTTCACAGTTGATCAGCGCACATTCTTCCTGTTATTGTGTAGAGTGTATTCCTGCCTCAGCTTGTTTTGCTCAGCATCAGTTTATGCCAGGCCTTTCTAAAATCATCTTGTTCATTATTTTTATACAACATTAATATTACATTATCTTCATATACTACAACTTGTTCAGCCATTCCCCAATTGATGGGCATCTATTCATTTTCCAATTCTTTGGTAACTTAAAAAGTGCTACTACAAACATTTTTGCGCATGTGGGTTTTTTCTCTTCTTTCTGATTCCCTTGGGATACAGATCCATATTGACACTGCTGGTTCAAAGAGTATACCCAGTTTTATAGCCCTTTAGGCATAGTTCCACATTGCTTTCTAGAATGGTTGGATTATTTCACAATTCCACCAATGATGCATTAGTGTCCCAGGTTTCCCACATCCCCTCCTGTTGGAGTCTAGCTCCAGTGAAAACAGAGATTATGAATCTGAAATGAATACCAGAGAGGAATAAGGAATAAAGGATAAATCCTAGGTTGCAAGTCTAAGGGCATGGATAGGATGGTGTCAACCTCTACATTAACAGAAAAAGTTAAGGATTGGGAGTAGAGAGGAAAGATGTTTGTTTTTGCAAATGTTACTTTTGTTTTTAACTGGACATCCAGTTTGACATATGGTGATGGTGATGCAAATAGTAGAGATTAAGGGGAATTTTAGGTTTATTTAAGCATAGAGATGGTAATGAAATGTATGGGAGCTGATTTTTTTTTTTTTTATGGGGCATTTCTGGTAAGCAGTTCCTTTTTTAGAATATGCTGCAACTTATGAGCACCCACCATATGTTTTTCATTGGCATTTTATCCCACAGTTCAATAACTTGTAGATTATAATATTCAAAGTAACATAGCATCTCAGAAAAAAAAAAAGAAATATTGGTGTGAAAAAGGTGGCATTTTTTCTGTCAGGGAAAATCTGGAGGTATTTTAAAAATCATTGCAATTTTCTAAATGCATTGTGTCATATTTTTCTATTCAGTTCTGAATTGCACATAACACATTATCATTTCTATATTCTTAGTACCATCCCATTGAAAATCTGTCATTTAAAAGCCCATCTCAAAAACAATGGGACCTTTTTTAAAAGAAATAACACATATACACCAATATAAGCATAACATTGTATAATATGTTTATATTTAAAGTACTACACTATATTCCAGACTCAGTTTCCTATGCTTTAAACTCCCATTAGTCTGTAGATATGATATTCATTTCTTTAGGGTTTCTTACATTTACATCTCAGTATTTAAAAAAATGTACAAAATTTGAAGCAGAAATATTTGGGTTCAGATGAGAACTCAGACATTTCCTGGAAAATTACATGCTTTCTGTCAAAGTGCTTCCTTATATTAAAAATGGAAATAATATCTGCAGGGTTTGCAAGAGTATTGTTGAGATAATTAAATAAGGTGATTCATTTACATGGTTTGCAGATTAGAAAGGTTTATAAATGTCAAACAGAATTATTATCATTAATGAAGATGAAAAAGCTATATGCAGTTATTACCTATAGAATAAGCTATAAGCTGTCCATGCAACTATAAAGCAATCTAAAACAAAAATGTTGTTTATCCACTTAAATTTTGCTCTGTAGATAATTAAGCCAAAGCCTTTGATTGTTTTTGTTGTTCAGTTGTGTCTGAATCTACATCTTATGTCATTTCCTTCTCTAGTATGTCTGTATTTTACAGATGGGAAAATGGTACAAATATCTTCCTGATTTCATTCTGGTGTCACATCACCTAGCTGCTTCTCTATGTAACTCAATTAATAATGATACTGTGCCAACAGAAAAAAAAATCTTCATTCAAAAATCAGAGAACCTCACAATCTTTATGAATTTTTATTTCATTTGAGTTCTACTACACCTTACAGGAAGGTTGAAAGCATCTTCAATAGATATAAAACTTCCTTTTATGACTTATAATTATCAAACAAAGGATTTTTTAAACATATTCATTTCTCTCCTTCTGTTCCTCCTTCTTCTTACCCTTCTTCAATAACAAATACATACACATACAAGATTAACCCATTTTGCATTATCTTTTAATCCAAGGCTTTATACTAGAATCTAGGCTCAGCTTACCATGTTATAAACTTTTCACAATCAGTACACATGAAGCTTTTTTTCTTTAGGATTTCATGCATTTACTCCCTGGCATGAAAAAAAAGTTTTTTGTAGCAAAGCAATAATCTGATTACTAAGAAAAAACATTGTTGAATCAAAGAAGCATATAAAAGAAAATGTTCCTTTAGTAACCTGGCCTTGGATTAGATAACATCAACCACATTTGATATAGATATGCTTGTCTGATTATCACAAGACAAAGCTGGAGTATTTCCATTTATCACATTATATTTTTTCCTCTCAAATCTTAGCGTGATTTACATTTCATTTTCCACAATCCAGAGACCAGGTCATAGAACAGCAAGGGACAGTTGTTTCCAAAAGAAGGTCATAATTTTTCTCTTGTATTTCACATTGATAATGAGATTTTGAGCCTATTCAGCCTTCATCTGAAGCAATTCCTCCTATAGGATTTTCAACTTTTTATGAATATCCTCATGGAATTCAATTACTAGTACTTCAAACAAGAGTATAAAACTGTTTTGATGACTGAAAACATTCATCAGCTACACATTCTTCTCATTCTCTGTCTCATAACTGGCATGAATCAAGGCCATCACATTTTCCTTCAAGAGGCAGCAAATGGCAACTCTACAATACAGGATGAAATATAGAACAGTCATCTACTACTGGAAAGGTCATAATGTAATATAGAAAAAAAAAGTCATTTTAAAGTTTTAAATCAATGTTATAGTCAAAGAGATTGGGGTAGGGTGGGAGAAGACAAAGATAGCTAGGGCTGATATATGGCTTTTTGAGAATTAATGCAGAGGAATTTGTTCAGGTGACATCATAGTTTTTATTGTCACTTTTTCTTTTGGCTCTTTTAAAAAAATTTCTTAAATTCTGTGCAATTTTGAATATTATTTCTTATATGTGATATTCTGAGTTTTTGTTTTGTTGTTTTATTTTTCATGTTCTTCTTTGAGATATATAATTCCCAGAGAAAATTCTGTTAAAATTGTGGAATGGATTGGTAAATTTCAAGCTCTTCAGATTTCCTCCACAAACAGCACAAATTTGTGCTTCAGAGAGAACATAGAATGGTGAAAATTTAAGAAAACTTGGGACAGAAGAGGTGTCTTCAAGACTGTCTTCAAAAAAGGAAACTGTAGTAAAAAAAAAAAAAAAAAAACAAACAAAAAAAAAACAGCTTCTTCTACCCCAAAAGAGTGACATGAAATGGCTCCTTATCCAGAGAGAATTTATAAAACAACTCAAAAAAGAATTTAAAAATCAAATGAAAGAAATTGAAGAAAATACAAATAAAAAATAAAAACCACCCAAGAAAAACAAGAAAATTATGAAAAAAAAGTTAACCAACTAGAAAAGGAGATACAGCATCTCAATGATGAATGGGCAAGAGAAAGCTAGTGAAGCTATGGGAGATCAACAAATAACAAAACAGATTATAAAGAATGAAAAAATAGAACAGAATGTGAAACATCTTCCAAGAAAAAAACAACAGATTTGGAGAACAGATCATGAATAGGTAAAAAAGAAAAACTAGACTGCCTAAAAATGACCAAAAAAAAGAACCTTGACACAATACTGCAAGAAATAATCCAAGAAAATTGTCCTGGAGTGATAGAACATGGAGAGAAAGTAGAAATAGAAAAAAATCCACTGATCATCATCTCAAAGAGATTGTGTATGGAAAACACATAGGAATATTATTGCCAAATTTTAAAACCCTTAGATCAAAGAGAAAATTTTGCAAGAAACAAGAACAAAACAAATCAAATATGTTGCAGCTACAATTAGAATTGTACAGAACTTATCCGCAGCTACAATAAAAAATTGCAATTGCTGAAATCATATCTACTAGCTGTGGAGGGCCTCAGATAGTAGGGGAACTCTGGGTAAGGTATAAGACCCTATAGCTTAGAGGGAATCTGGTTTGGCTCTCCTTCTCCCCTAAGGGATCTCACCTTTCTTGAGAAGTCAAGGAGGGGGTGACCACCTGTGTTGTACTTGAAGTAAGGGATATTTACTGTAAAGAGAGGCATTTACATATCAACACCAGGGTGCTTATAGTTAGCACTTGCACAGTGTGCTGTGGTGATGTAATGCTACTATAGTAAGTGCTTGCTCAGTGTGATGTGATGATGTAATGATTCTCTAGTAGGTACATGCTTAGTGTATAATTGTTGGAATACACGGGAGAGCTGCTGGAATACATGGGAGACAGCTGACAGTGGCTGCTGGAGATGCAGCCCAGAATGGATCTCCTCTTGTGAGAGGATGATAACAGGAGACTGAGAGGCAGTTGCCGTTCTCTGACCTCTCTGACTGAGAGGCAGTTGTGATGTTTGACCTCTCTCCTCTTCCCTCTGCCTCCAGTTTATCTCATTCCTAGTCTGCAACACCTGCATCAGCAAAGGCTGCCCTGCAACTCCTTCAGATGCTATGATCCACAGGACCCTCGGAGAATTGACCTGTCCCTTAACGTGTAATGATATAATCCTACTAAGGTATTTAAGGGCTGAGAGGACTTGAAATAAGAGACTCCTTCTTTGACCTGGTGGGTCTCCTGCCTTCATCACTCCTCCACTAAGACCAAGGACTCAGACTGGTCCTGAGATTCTCCACATAGCTACTCTGGATGGTATGGCACCCCAGTGTGGGGGCTCTAGAAAGCACACTACAATCATCAATCAAAAGAATTAGGCCTGAGACTAAAAATACATATCCAGAAAAGTTATCTATAAACTATAAAAGTTATCTATAATATGGAATGAAAAAAAAAAAAAGAATATTCGATGTATGGCAGATTTTCAAGATTTTCTATCAACCAAATTGGAACTTAATAGAAAAGTTAACATATAAAAGCCAATATCAAAGAACCCAACAAGGACAACTTGTTTGTGGTTTTTTAAACATGGGATATATTTAAAATTGACATCAACAATAGGGTAGCTTAAAAGATAGGGTGGGGCAGTAGAAGAATAGATACAGAGGTGTTAGAAAGGGGGGAGGACTCAGTTCTGAAAACCTACTCACATTGGTAATGGGTTAAATAGGCAACTATACATATATACTATAAAGGGTATAGCAATCTCCAAAATCTAGTTAAAAAAAAAAAAAAAAAAAACAAAGGTTGTGAAATGGGAGAAAAGAAAAAATTACAAGGAAATAAAACAAAGATAGATATTCATGTGTATAATTCCTTCTCCTGATATATATATATACTCTCTTGAACTGATAACTTGTTATATATTTTGAATCCTCCCTGATGTTCTGCTGAGCACATAATACTGTTCCTTTTTGTTTTATTTTGTTTTATTTTTTGCTTTGTCTTCCTTTGCTGTTTTTCTTTTTTCTCATTTTTTTTAAACAAAATTAAAAATAAATTCAAAAAGGGGTGTGTGTGTGGCAGGGGATATCAGTTAGATGGCACAGAGGATGGAGCACTGGGACCTCAGTTCAGGAAGATCTGGGTTGTTTTACTTGTAGGGTCATCATGTTTTCTGTTAATGTTATTATTTTTTATTCTTCTTTTTCCAGATTTTTCTTCACCTTTATGTATTTGCATTCCTGATCAATTATTGTCTTATATTTCTTTGGAAATATTTGCAACTATGGATTCAAGTTTTTCTTGAATTATAGACAATTATTTTTGTTGTGCAGATTATAAATTCTGCTTCCACAATTCTTATTCATTTTAAAATCATTTAGGAATATACTATGATGGTTACATGGTCACTTGAGAATCCACTGGCTCCCCTTCTCCAAAAGGTATTGATTCCTTATCTTTTTTTTTTTTTTTAATATTTATAGATAGGTGAATCCTTTTATAGCTAAACTTGAGGCCCTATTCCATTATGTTATTAAGATTCTTCATTTAGGCTTATCAGCTTAGAAAATCTTCAAGTTATCTTCTTCCTGAGATCTCTGTATTACACATTGCTACATAGCAAACTTTTTTTATTCCTTCCGCTTTGATGAGAATTTCCGGATTAAAATCATTTAAGCCTTCTCCCACACTGAGTAATTTCTTACTCATCTCAGTCTTTGCCTTAAGTGATTTCTAGGAAGACAGAACTCGCTAGATGCTGGGTTCTTACCTTTAGGCTTTAGGAATTGGCATATGGCCACACACTCAGTCCACTCATTTCTCTGCTACCCTCCATACTACATATACAGCCTAGTTCCCCTATTTCTCAGTTCTCTGACTGAATACTATTACAAAAGAACATACCACCATGTTGCTTTCCCCACCTGAGCAAGCTTGTCTTTTGATTTCCCATGATGCTGAGGGAAAGTAGTGGTACAGATTTGAATTCTGTTGTCAATCAGTATGTCACCTTGTTTAGTCCTGATAAAGCTGAGGAGATAGTGTTAATTGAGATTTTCAGGTTTAGAGATTAGTTCTACTGCTGGTATTTCATCCAATTTTTATTTTATTAAGATTCTTCATGTCTTAGGCTAAAAAATGGATATATATGACACATAACTGGGAGAGATCTGAGAGATTATGAGCATGGGGAAAATGCCTTGTCCTGCATTTTGTCGGTCACATGACTTAGAAGTTTCTAGAACTCCAGAGCTAAAGAGTATCTGACAAGTGGCTGACAAATTCACAACAACAACAACAACAAAAACAACCATATTAGTTTTGTTGATGTCACTTGGTGTTGGAAGGTAGGCATTATACCAGAAAATGATATTTTCATTCCATCTCCGGTCACACTGAAATTATGTCAGTAAACTAAGCGTCAACTTACATTTCATCACTTAATGAAGTCTTACACAGATTATCCTCTCATGATAGAAATGACAGCTATATTCAATTGTCTTTACAGTCTGTTGAACCATTGTAATCAGTTTCCTATGGTCTAAAATTAAGAATGAGAGAATCCCATTCATTTAATGGGACTATGTACATTTTCCAAATTTTTAAAGATATAATCACTATCATTGCTCTAGGGAATATATTTTGTTTATTTGTGTGTCTATATATCTGCCTGTAGGTCTGTCTGTATGTCCATACAGAGTATGTGTAGATATTTTCTTATTCCTGTCTCTTCTGGTACATTCATTTTAAAAATGAGTACAAATATGAAACCTAAGAAAATATATCCTTTCAATTCATTGTATTTTACTTTAAAAGGTTAAGGAAATAAGGTACTACTAAGCTAAATGTGGAGTCAATTCCAACAGAATGTTTTCTCTGTAAAAATTAGCTTCTAGTTACTTTGAGTTAGAGTAATTTTGTTGTCCTCGCTTAAGAGTGGAAGGACATAAGAGATTTGCCTCAGCCTAAGCTTTCTCTGAAAATAGCTCATGGGATGAGAGAAAAAAAGATAAGTTTCAAGAAAGGGGGTTATTGGTAAGTCATGAGGCCAGGTAATGTGCTTTGGGGCATTGAAAAGGAGGTTTACAGTAAGTAAACTTTCAGAATGCCATTTTTATTGGAATCTCCCCAAGGCCAGTCTTGTCTGTTGCTTTTGAATGTCTGGTCTCTTGTATGTAACCAGCTCTAGTGCATATAATTTTTTTAGGCCATGAATTAAATATTTCAAACTTCTACCTTTGTGAATAACTAAAATCAATCTAAGAACTCATTTCCTATTACTGGGGGTGGGGGAAGAAGGAGAGGATTGGTAATAGCAAGTTTAATTTTATGCCTTTTTTTACTATGCTAATAATTCAAAAGAAAATGGAAAAAGTTATTCTGAAAAAGAATTTTTTAAACATAAAGCATAAAAAGAACTTTACTGCTCTTCATTAAAGTATCATTTAGCATTTTGCTATAGATGTAGCTATAAGTCCCTCCTAAAAGATAATGACTGAATATCTTCCTCATACCGACAGTCTGCTTGATTGTTTTATGAATTCATCCTTGCTTTTTTTAAAAATTTTAACTTTCTATGATGCAGAGCGTAGTATTAAGAAGATCTAAATTCAGATAAAGTGATTGAACAATTCCCACAGATGGAGATAATACACTAAAAGTAATGTTAATGGATTAGTAGATTTTTCACTTTTTTAAACCACTTAATTATTCAAATTTTAATAGATGTCATCAGTGACTTAAAACAAAACAGTGACCAATATATATATAAATCTAGTGTGTATACTCAGGCCAATTACTGTGAAATCATGAAGAGATCCAATCCTTTCTGTGAAGTGATATAAATATAGGTGAATTTTGGTTGTTGTTCAATTATGTCCAATGCTTTGTGATTCCTTTTAGGGTTTGCTTAGCAAAGATACCAGAGTGCTTTTCCACTTCTCCAAATAATTTTATACTTGAAGAAATGAGGCAAACAGGATTAAGTGATTTACATAGGATCACCCAGTTAGTAAGTGTTTGAGTCAGATTTGACTCACAAATACAAGTATTCCTAATTGTAGCATATATATATAGCATAGCATGCGATGCACTGTGACATTATGCTGCGTATGAATACACAAATATTGTGTAATCACACACATGTGTTATATATCATATGTGTATGTATGCCTATTTATATGTGCACACATATAAGAAATGTACATAATACATATATAGGAGCCAAATAGGCAGATTCCCTCAGTTTTTGAGTTGAATTTTCAATGAATGTCATATATTCAAAAAGTAAGAAGTCAAAAAAGAAGATAATTACCCTCTCTTCTCTAACTCATTCCACAAAATTTTATTTATAGTTTAGTTTTCCCACAAAAGCCATTTGTTGGCATGCTATAGATATAACTATGAGTTAATTCAAAACCAGCCCATTTTCCTAATATTTCCATTTTTATAAATATTCTACGATTAATAGTAAGAGTAATCATTCCTTCTCATTTTCCCTTTTCATGTACCTTATGCTCTTTTTGAAACTTTCTCACTCCTTTTGCCCATAGACACAGCTCCTTTACAGTACCTAATAATTTCTCCCAAACCTCTATCTTCTCATTCCCTTCGATGCCATCCTTTTACTTTAAAAGTACTACTTCCATTAGATATCCCTTGTCATTCCCTTCAGATGTCATCCTTTTATTTCAAAATTACCATCTTCATTTGATATCCCTTGTTTATCAAAATTCTTATTATCTCAATGTTCTGATCTAAGCTAATACTTAGGCACTGATTGGCTTGATTAATCTCTCAGTTTCTTCAATTATAACATGAGATATTTACACCAGCAGGCTTCATAGATCCCTGGTTAATTCTATATATTTGATTCTAATTCACACGATGTATCAACTTTCCCAAAGTGTTTATGTTTTAAAAGGGAATGCTTATTGATCCAAAGAAAGAAAGTTTCAATGGCAGAATTTCAAATAATGTGGAAGTAAAAGAATTATTTATGACTATGCAATTTTTAGTGCCCCTCAAGTCTTACAAAGTAGATGATTACCTACTCTTTCTACCTGGAAGTCCAACCCCATTTTTCAATCATAGAGGTGGAAACAAAAAGTAGCACCTAAATATTAATAAGAATTGCCATTTTCCCAACAAATAATTAAGCTTCTATTGCATATGGGATAAGGAGAGACTCACTTCTGTGATTTCATTGGTGGAGAAAATTCTCAGGTAAGGAAACTCCCTCTCCTAATGGAGAACAGTAGGCTGCATCTTTTCCAGAACTTAAGGTCTTAAGAAAGTTGTTTAGAGCTTCAGAAGTTGAAGTGACTTGTCAAACACATGTGTACATGTGTGTACATATGCACACACAAATGAAATATAGATGTATGTATGTGTCTATGTATATGTATATATGCACACACAAATACATATTTATATATACATACGTATATGTGTATATATACATTTATACATAAACATACACATTATATATACACATATATGTGTGTTTTTATATACATATGTATATATGTATGCACACACACATATATATATGGATGGATGGATAGACTCAGAGGTGAGAGAAATGAGACAGGAATCCTGATCTTTTTGGATTCAAAGCTAGATGTATTAAACCAATACCAATTAAGTATGAAATTTTCACATTTAAATTAAAAAAATTTTCTTTGCCAACTTTGCATATGATTTCAAACTTCATTAGTCCTTTGATTTACCTTACAATATGGCAATTACCTAAACAATTTTAATTAATTGATTATACTTTGAAGAATGACTAAAAATTTACAGAGAAACAACAAAAGTAAGTTTCTAAAAAGATTTCCACATAGTCTGTTTAATCATATATTTTATATATATATATATATATATATATATATATATATATATATATATATATATATATATATATATAAACACTTACATGCATCCATATATCCATACATATGCATTTAGCTAAAAGAGTAAGCATATTAAAAGTTATGTGGATAGATTGACTAGCAGAATATTTAATTTTAATTTTAAACTGGTTGTTTTAGATCAATTTGTGTTTTGGTTTTCAGTTCTTTCCTTGTAACTTTAATTTTAAAGACACTTAAAATTTAAGTTGTTGTGTTGTGCAATGCTGACAATATTGGAGGTAAGAAGGACATATTGCCAATATAAACAACTCAAATTACTGGACTTGAGTTATGATCTTTACTTTGTATAAATAAAATTTCATCACTTAACAAGGAAAGAGAGAGAGGAACACAGACAGATAGACAGAGACAGAGACAGCAAGAGAGAGAAAGAAAGAGAATTTTGAGTTCTTAAATGTAGTGTCAGAGAAATCCAAGCTCTTACAAGTCCAAGAATGCTTCAAAGCACTGAAATGCATTATTTATAACTAATATCCACTGGAGTATGCATATAAGCATTTAAGAATTGTGCATTTTATCACAATCATATTGAAAAAAAAAAGGTGAGAGAGAATTCTGGGAAGATGAGGAAGTAGGTCAGGAAATTTCAAGTTTTTCAGATTTCCCCACAAATAAGACTAAATATTGTCCCTGGGAGCATGTAGAGTGATAAGAATAAACAAATTAGGACAAAACAGTGATCCTTCCTGGATAACTGGGGAAGTTGTGAAGAAAGATATCATGATGGAGTTTTGGATCCTGTGAAGTATAAACACCTCTAAGATAACTCCACTGAAGCAGCAAGCAGTGGACCCTGTGGCTAGCTGCATTGGGAGGTAGTATTGGCCCCAGCCAAATACACTTTTACCTCCACAACAGTGGAGGGAGACATGTGTCTGATTAAAAGACTGAGGGAACCTTTGCTGATAAGGAATGCCAGGTCCAGCTGTGCTTCTGAGATAATATATATCCACAACAAACGAACAAACAAATAAAAAAAAAAAAAAAAACTCAAAAAGGACTTTAAAAATCAAATGAAAAAGATGGAAGAAAAACTTAAAAAAAAAATAAGAGCAATCCAAGAAAAGCAAGAAGATATGAAAAAAAGTCAATATGTAAAAGGAGACTCAGAATCTTTAAGGGAGAAAATGACCCCTTGAAAATTAGAATTTGTCAAGGGGAAATATAAAGAATGAGAAAATAGAAGAGAATGTGAAACATCTCTTAAAAACAACTACTCTAGAGAACAGATCAAGAAGAGAAAACATAAGAATAACTGGACTATCCTGTAGAGGGCTGAAACTCTTGAGTCACTGCACTGAGGTTGGTTCAAGAACTTAGGGCTAAAAAAAGTCCACTAGTGGAGAATGTTGAGAGGAAAACTTATTACAAAAAAAAAAAAAAGAAAAAAAAAAAAAGAACTTAGGGCTAATTACTGATTGGACAATACTCTATGAGCATGTGCTTGGGGAATGGCCCTTCCCACTATCCTGTGCTGGCTCAATAATTGGTGTATACAGAGGATTGTAGGAGGGACTAGGGGATGGAGTAAGACTAGCCAGGGTCACTTTGGTGCTGGATGAGGAAGAAGGAGGTTATAGAGATCTTGCTTCCATCCCCTTCACTTCCACCCCTAAAGACCAAGAATAAAGACTAAGGACTTTTGCTTATCCTGACTCTGGCTGATTCTAAAGTATCCTGGGTGCTAGCACAGTCATCACACTAGCCAAAAACTATGATTTTAAAAAATAATAATATAAGAACTAATTAAAGAAAATTTTCCTGAAGTATTAGAACAAGAGTGGAAAATAGAAATAAATAAATAAATAAATAATCCTCTAATCACCACCTAGAAGAGATCCTATGAGGAAAACCAATAAGAATATCATAGTCAAATTCTTCAGTCCCCAGGTCAAAGAGAAAATGTTATGAGCAACAAGAAAAAAAAAATTCAAATATGGCAGAACCATAATTAGAATCCACAAGACCTAGAAGCAGTTATACTAAAGGAACACAGATCTTGGAACACTATATATTGAAAAGCAAAAGAACTGGAGTTACTGTGGAAAATATCCGGCAAAATTAAGCATAATCCTAAATGTAAAAAAAAAAAAGTTATTCAATGAACTACCTGATATTCAGGATGTTGTTGCAAAACAAACAAATAAACAAACAAAAACAAACACACACACAAAAACTGTGAACTTAATAAAAAATTTAATATACAAGATCCAAGAGAAATGTAAGATAAACATTATAGACTAATTATAAGGGACTCTATAAGGACAAACTATTTATGTTTTATACATGGAAATGTTAACCATATGTCTAAGATTGATATTACTAATTGGACAATGAAGTGTGTAGAGTTAAGTATGATGTGGTTCTAGAAAGTAAAATTATGTAGAAAAAGGTGAAAAGAATGATTGTCTTATACAAATGAGCTGTGAGAGTAAGAACTGACACAAAGGAATTAAATGTGGGAGGAGAGTCTGTATTTCTGGAACTCTACTCTCATTGGGAATGGTTACAGAGGGAACAATACATATATATATCTAAATGGTATAAAAGTCTTCTAAATTCATAAAGAAATATTAGGTTAAGGAGATAGTGAGAAGAAAAGGCTAATAGGAATTTTTAGATGGAACTTTACTCACATCAGATCTGAGGTAAAGATAGAATATAAACATTTAGGAAAGAATGAAAATCTAAATTTATGAAGAAATAAGAGGAAAAGGGAATAAGATAAATAGGATAGGTCATAGAAGTATGTGTAGATTAGCAGGAATGGAATAAAGATGTGTGTTTGAAAGGCTATAAACATCTTCTAAAGTCAGATAGAAAAAAAGGGATCCTTGGACAAGAGGTAAATTAAATTATCGGAGGACAAGGTAATTGGTAGAAATAAAAGGGAGAAATCAGAAGGTATAGGAAATAAAAGGTACACACCAACATAAAATAAATATCAGGAGTATAATTTATTATATAAAAAACAAAAACAAAATGGGGCATAATAATCATAATCTTAAACAAAGCTAAAATTAAAATGATAAGAACTATGGGAAAACTACACTATATGTCAGCAATATTATTCAATTTAGATTATTTAAAATAACCAGACAGTGTGAGATTAGAATATTAGTGTGATATAGGAAATGATGCACTGGTGGAATTAGGGAAAAAAAATGGAAAGACTGGGACTTATGAAGGATGATATTTTTTAGCTTCAGAGAAGCAAACAAGCATAATATGGTCTTATGTAGATGCATATGAATGTGTGTGTGTGTGTGTGTGTATATATATATATATATATACATATATATATATATATGTACATATATATGTATATATATATAAATATATGACTATAGGACATTTATGTATGTATCACAGATATAATGTATCTCTGTATATGTATAGATATGTATATATAACAGATATCTATATAGATCTATGTATGTATATACATTTGTATGTATATGTGAATGTATGTGTATATATTCATATAAATATATCTATGCTTAATTCTTTGCTGGAATGTGGTGGAAAAAGGGAGAAAATAAAGTAAAATGTTGCACAGCAAAGTATAAAAGAAAACTTATGAGGATGCAAAAAAAAAAAAAGAATATGCACATCTCTAAACACAATGTGTGTGTGTGTGTGTGTGTGTGTGTAGTTTTTCTTGAAATAGAAATTTATTACTCTATATTTTATCTTTATGTTATATCTCATGTATGGACACATGACAATTTTTTTTTCTATTTTCTATTTAAGCTTAATTTTAAAAGAAAGAAAGAAACAGAAAAAAGGTAAAGTTGGGACAGCTAGGTGGTGCAGTGGATAAAGCACCAGCCCTGAAATCCCAAGGACTTTTGAGTTCAAATCTAATCTCAGACAGTTAATATTTCCTGATCTTCATTGAGTCCAAAATAGCTGCACCCTTCCTTATGTTAATAATCTTTTTTTAAAAGAATTTTGAATTCAAATTCTTTCCCTCTCTCCCTCCTCCCCATAACACTTTTTGAGAGGGCAAGCAATATGATATCAATTATTCAGGTGAAAGTATACAAAACATATTTCCATATTGCCTATCTTACAAAAGAAAACAAATGCACATAAAAACATGAAAAATAAAGTTTAAAAAAGTGTGCTTTAATCTGCAATCAGACTTCATCAGTTTTCTCTCTGGAGGTGGACCTTTGTTCCTTTGGAATTGTCTTAAAACATTGTTTTGATCTGACTGGCTATGTTTTTCACAGCTGGTCATCCTTACAGTCTTATTTTTGTTCTTTTTGTACTGTTTACTCTACTTTGCATAAGTTCAAATAAGTATTGTTCTAAAATGTTGTTATTCAATAATTCTTATAAAACAACAGGATTCCATCATAGTCATATGCCACAACTTGTTCAGTCATTTCCCAATTGTTGGGCATCTTTTCAATATCAAATTTTTTTTTTTCCATCACAAAAGAACGTACCATAACTGGTAACTCAGGAGATTACACTCCATTCCAAATATGTGGTTATGAAATTTTACAAAACTGTCACACTTTAACTATTAAACAGATGAAATACTTAATACTCAGCCATGTGAGATGATCCTCTTCAATTTCCATAGTAGGAGTGGCAGGCTTTCATAAAAGTGAGCATAAAATCCTTTAGTTGGTATACAAATAGTAATTTATCTATTGACATTAAATTTGAGCTCTGTGTTTACCAGTGTATAAATACGCTAATGGAGAAAATAAATGACACCCATATGAATGTTCTTGTTTTAAAGATCACTAGGGACTAGGAAAAAATAGTGGCTAAGTAATAGGATGGTTCACAGTGTCTCTGAGAGGTGAACATGGGAGAAGACAAAAATAATGGCACCATGTACCCTAAGGATAAAGGAAGCCATCCACAGAATATCTGATCTTCTCACTTTGCAGATCTCACAATGGTATTAGTAAAGGGGCAATTTTAAAATAATTGTAGTGAATGTAACAAAATCGATTTCAAACAATGAAGTAGAGACTTTCTATAGAGAAGTTAAACAAGTAGCAGAATGTGGTAGAAATAATCTAGAGTTTATAATCAAAAGACATGGATTTTAATCCTGGGTAGGGAAAATCACTAAATCTTCCTGATCCTCAGTCTACTCATTAATAAGATGAAAAAAATTGGATTTGATGACAGGTATTTGTTTTTGCTACTGTTATTTTTCCTCAGAAGCCCACATTATTTTCCCTCTTCATTTTAAAGTCTCCAGAATAAAAAGAAAAATTGTCCATACAGCATTTTTGCATGCAAATTTAATTCCAGCCCCGCTGAGAATCATAAGACATTGTGTTATGCATCAGACCAGTGTGAAATAAAAAATACCTGGGAATGCTTTGAAATGGGGGAGACAAAAACCCTCCCTCAAATATTTCTAGAGCCTGGTTGTCCAGCTTCTCAATGGAATGATATCAAAGCATATTCCCCATGATCAAAAGACTGGGCTCTCTAGGTCAGTCTCAGTATCCGTACTATACTATGTAAAGAGTACAGTAATCACTGATGTGTATGAGATGAAACATAAGTTTATCTCAGAAATAAATTGCAGAATAAGCAGGATTGTATTTGGAAAATTGTACTACACTCAGTGACAGCAAGCTGCTTTCCGCCAACAAAGTGTAATTATCATTTCTCTCTATTTAAAATGTGAATGTCTTTACAAAAGTGGTTGTTTTAGTCTTTTATTTGTATTTCCAAAGCTTAGCACATGAGTATATATAGCAAATGTTTAATAAATGCTTTTTATTTAATTATTTTAAATACTAAATATATTCCCCACTGGATGGTTTACTCCTAAGAATTATGACATGCAAAAATGACATAACAATGAAAACTGCAAGTATCACTTAGGGAAATAAAGTATATGTAATAGTTATAAGGAGGTTGAACAATGACTTGTTCAATACATATGGCATAAGAAAAATAAACATGGGCATCAAAGACTATAAAAGGAGATGGTTCATCATGAAATGAAATGAAGTGAAAATTGATAGTCTGATAGTCTAGATATTGCACTTATGTCTACCAAATATTGAAAGATTTAGAAAGAGATCTTTAGATAAATTGGATAGATATTATGAAGAAAATATATGGAATGACATAGGCAAGAATAGTTTGAGGAAACATAACTATAGCCTGCAGTCTACTCAGGAAGAAGGAATAACTATATTGATAAGGATTCATCATAGTAGCTAATTATTAGGGTTGGTATTATCAAATATATATATATTCATATACATATATACAGTTGGAACGATAGTATCATAGCAATACTATCGAGCAATATTATTATGCATATGTGTATACATAGATTGTTGCATTAGTAATACCATATATGTATATGTGTATTATTGACATTTAAAACTATGAAGCAGATGGTATAGATATTATAATTTAATAAACAAGAAAAACATTAAGACTGGTATTGCTTTCCCTTCATATATAAAATTAGTACATGAAGGAAGTATGTCTTTTACCCAGGTCTTCTGACTCAAAGTCCTGACCTCTTTTCATGAGGAAAAACAAGATAATTATTTTTGAGGATTGTCCAAGTTCTTTTCATCAATTCAAGGTTGTATTTTGTGGAATCCCTCATGAAGACTGTCCTTTCTTCATATTAATAAATGATTTAATTGTCATATGATTGTGTGGTTTAGAATATGCAATAGAATCTCATTAGCGAATTTCATTTACACTGCTGTAATAGACTCAGACAAGATGTGTTTCATGGACTAAATATAAAAAGAGAGAGAAGAAACATTATAAAATTTCTCTCTGTATAGCCATAGATAGAAAATTAGTAGGAAAATTTCATTGCTATGCGATTTACATATTTTTGTCACTGCCTTTTTTTTTTTTTTTTTTTTTTGAAGAGAAGATTTTGGTGGTAGTAACATAACAGTCAGCATGAGGCCATAGAGTCTGTAAACATTAGTAATATTACCTGTTTTCTCATTTCCATAATCAACCCATGACCATTCAGTAAATGAAGCAAAAACCAGTGTTCCATATTGTTCTCCATGTGCTAAAGTCTCTCTCCCCTGGGGGCTAAATAGATTTGCTAAACCACATGTTGTTTACCCAGTTTTTGTGCCAGGGAATTAATGAGACTCCTATGGGTAATGGTCCCCTGCCAAGATGTTGGCCCAAAGAGTTCAATTTCACCATGCTTCTTGGCGATGTATTTATTTGGTGCCATTCTATGAAATAGAAACTCATGGGGGTACAATTCCTGATATCAGAACATCCAGAGGCTCAGAGTGTCTGATTAAACTCTACTGCTTTTAAATGTGTTTTAATTTAAATTGATCTTTGAAATGTTCTGGTTAGCAAAGAAAATAGGATATGTGCTCTTTTCTATCTGTTGACTGGAATTGAGAGGGTAGTAAAGACATAAGGGATACATATTTTATAAAGTATAAAGAAATAGATACAAAATTAATTTAAAAAAATATTTTAAAAAAGTATACCCCAGGAATCTCAAACCCCTTCTGAGATTGAGAATTTTAAAGGGGAAGGGCATCAAAATAGTAGGTAAACTTGTCTAAGGCAAGTCACATATACTAAATACCATACCCTGACTCCTAACAAAGAAAAGTATACACTTTACTATTGTGAGTATAAACAAATTAACTTACACACACATACATACTTGTAAGAATACACACATTTACATATATACATGCATATGTGTAGATAGTGTGCATATATAGTATTTGTGGGATTTAGGAGTTTTTAAGACCAGTACTTCTGTTTTGAAGGCTACCAATCCTTTCTCAGGGCTATTTTCCATGTTTGGTGTTCATCTCATCCACCTAACTCATCTGTAGCTTCAAGAGGTTATAGCATATGTAGCAGCCATATACCAAAAAACTATTTTAGCACACATGCTAAACCAAATAGAAGGTAACATCTTCAACCAGTTTGTGAGTTAGAGAAGCATCTACCTCAAGCACATGAAGACTTTCCCCAGTGGAATGGGCAGATGAGAACAATTTGTTCCAACATTCATGAATGGGATTTGAAGCAGATTTAGAGCCTGGTTAAACATTGAAAATGACAAAGTCATCTACTGCATCCACTAGGCATCTTGATTTTTGTCTTGGATTTTAATGTTTCTGGAAAAAGAGAGTACAGATGATTACCTGAAACAACTTTGCCTCACTTAAATCTGATTTATACACATATCAAAAAATATCATGTATATCATTTTATTATTTTTGCCAAATCCAAATTCCTGGGGAAATGGACAGGTAATGAAGCAGCAGATGGACATACACTTGGAGCTATAGTCACAACTCTGCATAGATTGAAGCAGTAGTGTGATGTCAGCTTCCTGGCTGTCTGAGCAGCCATTTTTAAGGACAGCATTTTTCACCTGCTGGCATTAGGAATGGGCTAGAAAAGGTAAGATTGTCTGCTCAACCTAACACTGGTCTGCTAATTGTGGCAGAGAATCCAGCTCTGCAGTCAAAACAGTTACACATATATAAACACACATACAGAGTACAAAAACTTTTATGAAGATGATTTCACTCCTAATTAACACATGAAATGTATGCACACTTATGGACAACACAAAATCCAGTGTACCTGAACATTGAATTTTTTGTGATTGTATCCAAATATTAACCCTGAGTGGGGGAAGGGAAGGAAGGCTGGTAAATGAAGTTCAACTTAATGAAGTCACTTATGATTTCACTTTTTTTTGGCAATTGACAAAGTAATGGAAAGTACCTTGAAAATGGCACATTTCATAATCAAAATTAATCTAGTCAACAATTTTATATGACTTCCAAAAAGAAAGGAATGACAATGCTATTGCTGCTTATAGCAAAGTGCCATGCTACCATCATCACTACTTATGCTCCCATCGTAATAAGCACTCCACAAGGTTTAATGAATGGCAAGATAATTTAACTATCCATAAGAAAGTACTTGAAAAGTACTTGAAATGAAGCCTTGAAAGATGCAGGATTATTGGTTTAGTTAGAAGACAGATGAACTTTAACTTCGTGCTGTTCCCCAATTGATAGACATCCCCTAAATTTCCAACTTCTTGCTGCCATGAAAAGAGCTGCTAAAAAATATTTTTGTAAATGTGAATATTTTCAATTTTTTATGATGTCTTTAAGATATGGACCTAGTATTGCTGAATCAAAGGTATGACAGTTTTATAGCCCTTTGGACATAGTTCCAAATTACTCTCCAGAATGAGTGCTTCAGTTCAAATCTCCATCAACAATGCATTGGGTGGGGGAGGAAGGAGACATGGAGACAAGAGGGTAGAGAGCAGACATGACTTTCTGTGACTTCTTCTGACCTTCTCTCAAACCAATAGTAGATGAAGCATTTAAACTAATTTTGGAATGACAGAATTGACAAATATCTGCAGGACAGCACATTCCCAGAAGATACCTTGAAAGAACTTCAGAACAGGTCTGTTTCAAACAAGTAAGTAGACAGTCCTCTGAGCCCAGACTTCAGTATAGGGAGCCAAGGGCAAGTAGCTGGGGCAAGGAGTCAGAGCATTGCACCTTTCACTTACTGGGAAATCTTCCGTGAGGCTCTTAGGCTACTCTGTCCTGGTTGCAAGCAGGTATTAGCAAATTTGCTGTAAAACACTGAAAAGTGAATACTAAAGGCAAATTGTAAGCCTCCAAGTCCCAAAAGAACTCAAAACTCGGCTGCAATTACCCATAATTGGAAGTCAGTCAGAAACACCAGCAGGGTAAACTAAAGTAGCTCTTGCTCCATTGCTTTAAGAGAAGCTCTCAACACTTAAAAAAAATGAACAAAAAAGCAAAATGAACTCTGACCATTGACAACTTTTATGGAGACAGAGAATAGACCTCAAACTCTGAGGTTCCTAAACATCATTCAACTCCAGATGAAGTCCCAAAAGGAAATATGAGCTGGTCCACATTTCACAAGGTTTTCTTGGAAGATTTCAAAAAGTAGCTTAAAAAAAAAGAAGAAAAATGGGGAAAGGAAATGAGATTTTTGCAAGAGGGTATGGAAAAGGAAAACTATAAATTATCTGAAGATAATTTCTTTAAAAAAAAAGATTTGATGAAATGGGAAAACCATATAACTCACTACAAAATAGATTTGATGAAATAAAAAAACATATTACAAAATAGGTATGAAAAAGATACCAACTCATTGAAAGACAGAATTTGTGAAATAGGAAAAAATGTAAAGAACAAAACAATTCCTTTGGCCAAATACAAAAGGAGCTAAAAACATGTGACAAAAATAATATACTAAAAATTAGAATTAACAAATAGAAGTGAAGGATTCAATAAGATTTCAAGAATCAATCAAACAAAACCAAGAAAATGAAAAAAAAATAGAAAAAAATATAAAATACCTCCTAGGAAAAACAATTGACCTGGAAAATACATCTAGAAAAGACAATCTAAGGATTGTCTGTATAGCCATAGATAGAAAATTAGTAGGAAAATTTCATTGCTATGGGATTTACATATTTTTGTCACTGCCTTTTTATTTTTTTGAAGAGAAGATTTTGGTGGTAGTAACATTGAGCACATTGAGCACATGCTAACTATAGTGTGATTACATCACTACAGCACACTATTACATAAATGCCTCTTTAGTGCAAGTATCTCTGCTTCAAGTAGAACACAGATTGTCATGCCCCCCCTGACTTCTCAGGAAGGCTAAGACACTCCCAGGGAGAAATGCAAGCTAAATCAGACATTTCAGCAGGTTCCTTCTGGGTTAAAAGGTCTTCTACATCACCAAGAGTTCCTCCGTTGTCTGTAGACCACTACATCTCCCTCTTTTGTTTTAATTGAAACAGATATACATAAATCCATCAGTATGGAAGTATCACACAAGCAAACAGTAATCTCACACAGACTACTAGTAATGTAAAAAACAATAGGAATCAGCATGAGAGGAGTCACACAGGCAAGTAATGATGTAAAAAATAATATGAATAAACATGATATAAAAGAGTACCATGAATCCTAGAAGGAGAATATATAAATAATATAATATATAATAAATAATATAAATAACAATCATACATATACCGCCTTCAGCCAAGAAATTGTACAAAACCAATCTACTATCCATCACTTCACGTGCCAGGGAATCCAATGATTTCTATAGGTTTTGAAATCCTGCATTAGTGTCATTAACAATTATTTTTGATGTTCATGAGTCAATTGCCATACACGTAGGGTTAACTGCCATACTCTTTCAGTAGTGGACATAGTCTGAGTTGAAACCACCAGATGTTTCTTGGATCTTCTTAGTTTCAAGGTTCTTCTCTTTTTCTGTCTCTCTCCAATGGATAAGGCTGATGTGCCTCATTGGCACCCATCAGTGCCATCCTTCTCTATTTGTAGAGATACAAGCAAACCTTCTGCCCCAAGTGATTAGTCTATCTGGTCCCTTCCATTCACCATTTCCCAATTTTCTCCTCATCATCTGGTGATTATCTAAAGATAGTGGAGCTGCTTGCATTGGACACTGTCCTTCTGGTGGATTATGAAATCTGTCTGCAAGAGCTAGTACATCTTCATCAAAAATTTAAAAAAATTAATAGTATAAAGTTTAGAAGTTTTACCTGTGGCTCCCTCTTTCTTTTGTTTTTGGAGGAGTGTCTTGATGTCTCTGTTTCTCCTCTCTACTATTGCCTGTTCTTGAGGATTAAAGGGTTACCAGTGGTGTGTAAAATCTGATGCAAGGCACAAAAGTGTGTGAAATGTTTAGAATTATTAGAATTATGTTTAGAATTAGGTCTATTATTTGTTTTTATTGCTTAGGGGGTGCCCATAATTGCAAAACCTGTATAAGGAATTCAGTGACCACTTGGGCTGTCTCTTTTGCTGCTGGTATCTACTGTGACATGGATAAAAGACATACAACCAAAAGATTTCAAATTTCACTGGGTCTCAAACCACAAGGATTCTTCCCTGGAGGGCGTGGACCATAGAAAGGAAAGCAAGCTACAGGTTTTTACTATGCTCCTAGCTTCCTTTTTTTGTTATCTCAAACTACTGATGTAAAACTCAAGTAGCCTGATGATATTTAGAATGGGATTCTTGGGCTGCCTGAAATAAAGGGTTATGGCTAACATGGTGAGAAGGCTATCTGCCTTTGAATTACCATTAAGAATGTGACCTGAAAGTCCACTATGAGATGGACATGTAAAATATAATACTTACCTGGACCTTTTCTCACTTGCTCTTGAAGTACCTTAAAGAGCTGAAATGTTTTAGAAGCTACAAATTTTATTTGGGCTGTGGCAATTCTTTGTACCTCACCTATTGAATAGGCTGATTCAGACTACATTTTTTGGATAATAAGAGCCATCATAATTGCATACAACTGATTCTGCTGAGTAGATTGAAAGTTCTGATTACTCTTTTCATAGCTAAGTCAGGAGAATATACAGCAGACATATTATGTTTGGACACATCTATAAAGATGGTTGGTCCATTAAGAGGAAACTTAGAAACCTTTCCTTCAAAAATCCATGGCCAATTATGTAATAGCTAGGTTATCTTTAAGGGAAACCTGTGTGTAAAATTTGGCACTGTGGCCAATAAAACTTGCCATTTTTGGATGTTTTCCCAGCATACATTGATTTGTATATTGGTATAAAAGGTATATATCTTGCCAGGTCTTATCCCAGATAATTTTGCTACTCACTTAATGGCCTTTAATAAGATTCTAGCCACAAGCACAGGGTAAGGAATAAGACTTTGGTCTGGTTGTGCTTGGAGGGTCACCTACTCAATCACACTGTCTCTTTGATGAAGGAATGCTGTGGATGCCTCTTTTGTAGCAAAAACAGATATTTCCAAGAGTGTTTGAGTGACTCTTTCAACCATATTGGATAAAGCCAGTTCAGCCTCTCTCAGAGCCTCTTAAGTTTCTTTTCTAAGCTGTCAGGGTGAGTCTAAAGCAGTGTCTTTCCTTAAAATGTCATATAATGGTTATAATTGATAGATAGTTAAGCCTAACACTGGATGCATCCATTGGATATCTCCTTATCAATTTCTGAAAGTCATTTAATGTATTCCACTTCTCTGTTCTTAATAAAAGTTTTTGTACTGTAAGCACCTTTGGGTACACTTCATATCCTAAATATTGAAAAGGAGCGTGCCTTTGACTTTTTTCTGGGGCTATATACAATTGGTAGTTCCTTAGTGTTTCCTTTGTAGACATATTTCTAACATTTGTTCCTCAGGTGCACACCTCAAGATATCATCCATGTAATGTAATAATATAACTTTTGGAAATGCTTTTCTTACTGGAATAAGAGCAGCAGCAACATACATTTGATACATGGTAAAGCTATTTTTCATTCCCTATGGCAAAACTGTCCATTCAAATATTTTATAAGGCTCAGCTAAATTAATGCTGGGCCCTGAAAAAGCAAATCTTTTCATTTCCTTCCTATCCAGAGGGATATGATAGAAACAATCCTTAATGTCTATAACCCAAAGAATCCATTCCCTTGGCAACTGAGTAAGAGATGGAAGCCCAGGCTGAAGAGTTCCCATAGTTTCCATCTATTCATTCACTTTATTCAAATCAGTCAACATCCTCCATTTTCCAGATTTCTTTCTTACAGCAAATACAGGGAAATTCCAAGGAGTTAGAAAAGGTTGTAAGTGTCCTTGATCAAGTTGCTCCTGTACTATATCTAATAAGGCCTGAATTTTTTCCACTAGTTAAGAGCACTGTTCCACCCACACTAGTGTATTAGTTTCCCATTGAATGGGAACAGGTGAGAGTGCTAGCAGGCCTTCAACAGCAGCTCTGGCTAAAAAGCCAAAGTACTCAATTTTAATCTTAACTGTTGTAAGATGTCTCTTCCTCACAGATTGATGGGGATTGATGGGGAATAAAAACTCCTGTTTTATCTTTTAATTTCCATCTCAAAGTGATAGCACTAAATTCAGCTACTATTGATCCTTCTATACCAGACATATGGGTTTTTGCCCTAATGTTCGGCTAGTGACTAGGAAAGATGGCACCTCTAATGACTGTATGATCTGCACTTGTGTCTACCAATACTTTCAAAGGTATACTATTTACATAGTAAGCATAGGATAGTCAGCTGTGATAGCTGAAGCCTAGAATATTCCTGGATTCTGTTGTTGGGAATCAAAATCTGAGTAAATATCATCAAATCACATATCAGGAGTGTGTATCAGTAAACCTGATGCTACTACTTCTCCTGGGTGATGTCACATTGTCTATATGTATTAGTGACTGGGGGTTTGTCTATTTGTATTAGTGACTGGGGGTATTAACTATACATTCCCCAGTTTCCCAAATCAGTGTATGCATAGACACTGCTTTGTAAGCACTATCAGGAGATGAAATGTGTGTGGAGGCAAGGGATCTATAGGCCAGACAAGGACAGATTTCATCTTTCCAGGGGATATCTCAGTAGTCCCAGTGGTACTGTTTGTCCTAATTGCAATCCCCTTCCCACATCAAGTTGCTTCTGGGCTGGCTAATCATGTTGGAGTACTGAACTTTTAATGACTCTCTAGGTGTAGCAACAGCTGCCATCATGTCCCAAGTGTTTCATTTTGTTTTGTTTTGTTTTTCTGGGGCCCTGGAGCCAAGCTCCACTTCTTATAATAGGGACATAGGGGGTGTGCAAAACTGCTGCATAGGGCAGTGCTGATGGTATTATTGCCCCTTGCATTTCTCCTCCTCCTATCCATGAAGAGTTGAAGGAAGAGGATTAGGATATGGGGAATACCCTAAGTGTGTATTCTGTATTGTAGTGGGAAGTGAAACCAACTGTTAAAGTGAGAAGCACTATATCCTTTAAGCTTCTCAGCATGGTACTTAACTCCTTTCCTGCCCAACTCTCCATGCCCTCCAAAACTCATAGAGCAATAACAAACAATATAAATCAATAAAATAGTAAAAAAAAAAAAAAAAAAAAAAAAAAAAAAAAAAAAGACTTCTTTAGCTTGGTTCCCACATGCTGTATCCTCTGGGGCTACAGCCACCAACCCTCTGCTTGTTTTTCTCCTGTTACTTCCTTGTTTGGCTGCCCAAGTTAAGTTCTTTCCTTGTTTTAAAACTTGTTTGATTCCTTAAAGCCAATTTCATCCCACTGTATTCAGTTAATTGTTCTCCCACTACTTCTCTTATCTTTCACTCCACCTCTCCTCCACAACATCTGAGAACTCTGCGATCTGCTTCTGAGTTACAAACAAAAGTTGTTTCCATATTAACCTAACTAATCATGTTTCATACTTTCCTCAGAAGGGAGGCTCTGTTGTTACTATTTGCCCCATTTTGGCTAAAAAATGAAAGTAACTAGTTAAGCTCTTACCTAATCTTCCTGCTTGTCTATTTTTATCCTTACCCTATTCCTGGGTCATGGGGACTCCTCTGAATCTGCTAATCCCATCAGTCGAGCAGCTGCTTATCCTACTTTCTAGGGCTCTTCATTCAGGTACCAAATGTACTGTCCAGACTAGCTCTCTGGAGGATCTCGGTACCAGCCCAAGTCCTTGGTCTTATAGGAGGAGTGATGAGGCAGGGACCCCCATGGATGATCTCCTCAAATTTGGAGTCCCTTTATTTCACTTTCTCTAAGCCTTAAATACCTTAGTACAATTACATCACCACAGCACATTCAACATGTACTAACTATAGTAAAATTTATATCACTACAGCACACTGTGCATGTGATAACTATAAGCACTTTTATTTTACTGTGTAAATGCCTCTTTATTGCAAGAATCTCTGCTTCAAGTAGAACACAGGTTGTCACACCACCCCAGACATTTCAGGAAGGCTGATTCCTCCCAAGGGGAAGTGAGAGCTGAACCAGATACTGTCAGCAAGTTCCCTCTGGGCTAAAGGGTCTTATACCTCACCAAAAAATTCCCCTACTTCTGTGGCCCTCTACAGTGAAAGCCATGATGAACAAAAGGACCTGGGTATTAGCTAACAGGAAATTATCAAGGAAAACTTCCCTGATGTCCTAGAATCAGAAGGTAAAATAGCCATGGAAAGAATTCACTGCTCACCTCCTGAAAGAGATATGATATGATGGTATTCTTAGAGAACCCAAAAGAAAAAAAAACTACTAGAAACAATTCACAACCTTATTAAAGTTGCAAGATACAAAATAAATCCACATAAATCATCAGCATTGTATATATTACCAACAATAGCATGAGATACAAAGAGAAATTTTATTCAGAATAACTGTCAATAGTATAAAATATTTGGGAATCTATCTGTCAAGGGAAGGCTCAGAAACTCTATGAATGCAACTACAAAGCCCTTTCCACAAAAATAAAGGCAGATCTAATTAGTTGGAAAAATATCAAATACCCATGGTAGGCCGAGCAAATATAATAAAAATGATAATACTACTTAAATTAATCTACTTATTTAGAGCCATAACAATAAAACTTCCAAGAAATTATTTTACAGATCTAGAAAAAATAATAACAAAGTTCATCTGGAAGAACAAAAGGTCAGCATTTCAATGGAATAAATGGAAAAAAAAATGCCAGTAAAGGTGGCCTTGCTGTGCCAAACCTAAACTATATTATAAAGCAGTGGTCATCAAAACTTACTGGCTAAGAAATAGAGTAGTTGATCAGTGGAATAAGTTAGGCTTACAAGATTAAATAGTCAATAACTATAGCAATGTAGTGTTTGACAAACCCAAAGACCCCAGCTTTGGGGATAAGAACTCACTATTTGACAAAAACTGCTGGGAAAAATGGAGAATAGTATGGCAGATACTAGGTATTGACTCACATCTAATACTGTATACCAAGTTAAGGTCAAAATTGGTCCATGATTTAAACATAAAAGTGGTATTATAAGCAACATAGAGTAGTTAACCTCTCAGATCTGTGGAGAAGGACAGAATTTGTGACCAAAGAAGAACTGGAACTCATAATTGAACACCAAATAGATAATTTTGATTACATAAAGTTAAAAGGTTTTTGTATGAACAAAACTAAGACAAGATTAGAAAGGAAGCAATAATCTGGGAAAACACTTTTACATTTAAGGGTTCTGATAAAGTCCTCATTTCTAAAATATGTAAACAATTGACTCAAATTTATAAGAATTCAAGCCATTCTCTAATTGATAAATGGTCAAAGAAGATGAACAGATAATTTTCAGATGAAGAAATTGAAACCATTTCTAGCCATATGAAAAGGTGCTCTAAATAACTATTGATCAGAGAAATGCAAATTCAGACAACTCTGAGATACCACTACACATATCTCAGATTGGCTAAGATGACAGGAAAAGATAATGCCGAATGTTGGAGGGGATGTGGGAAAACTGAGACACTAACACATTGTTGGTGGAACTGTGAACAGATGCAGCCATTCTGGAGAGCAATTTGGAATTATGCACAAAGAGTTATCAAACTGTGCAATCCTTTGATTCAGATAAATCTGGGTTTATAGCCCAAAGAGATCTTAAAGGAAGGAAAGGGACCCACATGTACAAAAATTTTTGTGATAGCCCTTTATGTAGTGGCAAAAAACTGGAAACTGAGTGAACTCCATCAGTTGAAGAATGGTTGAAACAAATTATGGCATATGAATATTATGGAATGTTATGGTTCTCTAAGAAATGATTAGCAGGATGATTTCAGAGAGGCCTGGAGAGACTTACATGAACTGATGCTAAGTAAAATAAGCACAACCAGGAAATCATTGTACAGGGCAACAAGAAGATCATATGATGATCAATTCTGATGGACTTGGGTCTCTTCAAAAATGAGATGATTCAGACCAATTACAATGATCTTGTGATGAAGAGAGCCATCTACACCCAGAGAGAGGACTGTCGGAACTGAGTGTGGTTCACAATGTAGCATTTTCACTTTTTTTATTGTTTGCTTACATTTTCTTTTTTTTTCTTTCTTGTTTTATTTGATTTTTCTTGTGCAGCAAGATATTTGTCTAAACATGTATGCATATATTGGATTTAACATATATTTCTACCATGTTTTACATATATTGGACTACTTGCCATCTAAAAGAAGAAATGGGGGAAGGGAGGGATTGAAACACAAGGTTTTGCAAGAATTAATATTGAAAAATTTTCTATGCATATATTTTGAAAATAAAAAGCTTTCATTAAAAAAAGAAGAAAATTTATCTATCTGAACCTCAACTCCATACTTTTCTATATTGCCATTAGTTAATTTTCAAGCAAGAGGGTACAGTGGGAGTTTTCTGTATAGTTGTCTGTCTCTTGGACTTTCACAATTTGAAAAGCTTCCAGTTGACCCATCCTTACTTCAGAATAATGAATAAGTACAATTCCAATGACATGAATGGGAAATTTTCAACTATTTTTGTAACTGAGTTAAGCCTAGCTATTGTGATCATTCAGGACAAAATTTTTTTTGACTACAATGCTAATTCAGTTCCTGCAGTAATGTTGGCTTCAGTTCTTTGTGATCTTGGTCTTCCTTTATGCCACTTTAGAATAGCTACTTTTGTTCAAAACTTCTTTACAGGTTTTAAATAGCAATCCAAATTGGGCCATTCCATGTGTGCTTACTAAAGAAACTAGAATGTCAACTTGTGTCTGCGTGATTGACTTATGCTCTATATAAATCTCTCTGATTTTGGTCCTCTGTTCATTACCAACCTGAAATTCAATTTTTTTTTTCTTTTCATGTAGCCAAATTTAATTTCAACTCTTCTCATTTCTTTCATGATCTCCCCATCCACCAAAAAAAGAAAAAAGTAAAATAAATTTCCAAAAATTTTTAAAATGGAAATTTTACATCTTCTAAATAGGTCAGATGTGGCAATAAATGAATACTTTTTTTTAAATTTAGCTAACACATGGTTTTATATAGGAAACTTCTAAATCAGTTGATATTTTCCCCCGATTATTTATTATTCATTTTCAATACTTATTTTTTAAACTTTGCATTCTTTATTCTGTCATTCCCAGCCCTCTTCCATCCATTTAGAAGGCTAGAAATGTGATCTCATTTTTGTGTGTGTGTCTGTTCACACACACACACACACACACACACACACACACACACACACACATATATTCCCCAAATAATAATCATCCTCTAAATTTCCAGTAGTGTGCCACCACAAAAACAGCTTCTATAGTTTTGTGCAAATCAATAATTTTATTTTTGCTTTGTTCTCTTTGTGGTATAGATTTACAAGTGGTATTTTTTTTTTTTCGTTAAAGTGTATGCACAGCTCATTAAAGAATATGCATAGAGCATTTTTCCAAATTGCTCTCTAAAATGGTTGGACCAGCCCACAACTCTACCTAGACTACATGTGTATCAATTTTCCCACATCACCTCTCATACTTGCCATTTTACATCTCTATCATATTAGCCAATTAAATAGGTGTAAAGTGGTACCTCAGAGTTATTTGAATTTGAATTTTTCTGATCAATAATGATTTATAACATTTTATCAGGACTATTCAGAGCTTTGATTGTTTCTTCTGATGTCTGACTTCTCTTATCCTGTAAGCATTTATCCATTTGGGGATTTCTAATATTATTTTAAATTTGTCTCAGTTATCTATATAGTTAAGAAATGAATTTTGGGTATTTTTTTTTCAGAGAAACTTTTTGTAAAAATTTTATCAATTATCTATTTTCTTTTTAATCTTAGCTTTTTTTTTTTTTGTTTGGACATAACTTTTTTTAATTTTACTGTATTCAGTATACTTCCTGTCAGCCTCTAGGTTGTTCAAAAATTCTTCCTTTACCCATTTACCTGGCAGGCAAATTTTGTATACTCTCTTAATTTGATTATAATATCATCCTTTATATCTAAACATGTACCTATTTTGACCTTATGTAGGTATACAGTGTGAGATTTTGGTCAATATCTGGTGTCTAACAAAAAATATTGGATAGAATCATATACTACAATGAGGTAGGGTATATACCAGAATTTCAGGGTTAGTTCAATACTAGGAAACCTATCAACATAATTGATATCACATCATTCATATCAATATATCATATCAATCATATCAATAACAAAACCAATAGATATCACAATTATTTCATAGAGAAAACGCCTTTGACAAGATATAACACCAAATATCTCTGTGTGTCTCTCTCTGTCTCTCTATCTCTCTTTGTCTCTGTCTCTGTCTGTCTCTCTCTTTCTCTCTCACACACATACACCCCCCCCAAAAAAAAAACTAATTAGATGAATCATAGTGAATTCTGCCCCCGATACTTATTTTAACTCTTTATGTGTTTTCAAATGTGTTTCTGAACCTATTATTAGATTAGGACTTTTAATCCATTCTGCTATCTACTGCCATTTTTTTGGATATTTGTTTCATTTACATTCATAGTTTTGATCATTTACCATGCATTTCTCTCCATCCTATTTTCCCTATGTTTGTCTTTTTCTCTCTTTCTTTTACCTTTCCCCTCTTCAAATGTCTGTTTTGCTTCTGACAACTGCCTTCCTCAATTCTTTCCATCAGCATCCTCCTCTCTTTCTTCCCCCCCAAACAAAACAAAACAAAACAAAACAGTCACACCTTTCCTTACACTCTTCCTCTCCTACTTTGCTAGTGGTTAGAATAGATTTCTATACCTAAATAAGTATGTATATTATTCCTTCTCTAAACTAATTCTGATGATTGTGATATTCAAGTGTCCTCTGCCCCTCTCCACAACTCATTTTCCCTTCTATTATAAAAGCTCTTTCTTGCATATTTTTGCAAGATAATTTTTTCCCCATTTATCCTCTGTCTTTCTGCTTCTCCAGGTGAAACCCTGTTCTCACTCTATCATATTTTTTTGTTTGTTTGTTTGTTTGTTTGTTTTGAGATCATCCCATTAGAGTTAACTCACACTTCTACTTTATCTCTATATATGTGCTTAATTGCCTAATAATGATAAAGTTCTTGGAAATTACAAGTGTCCACTTATTATTTAGAATTGCAAATATTACTGATTACCTTATGATTTCTCATTTATCTTCACTTTTTTAATGTTTTCCTTGAGTCTTATATTTGTAAATCATATTTTCTACTTAGCTCTAGTCTTTTTATCAGGAATTCTAGAAAGTTCTCTCTTTCACTAAAGACTATTCTCAATTTAGGTATGTTGTAAACCTAGCTTTTCTGTCTTCTTGAATAACATATTCCAAGCTCTCTACTTGTTTAATGTGAAAACTGCTAAATTTTCTGTGATCCTGATTGAATCCATGATATTTGAATTGTTTCTTTTTCTATGCTTATAAGAGTTTCTTCTTTACCTGGGAGCTCTGGATTTTGATTATAAAATTCCTGGAGGTTTTCATTTTTTGTGTCTTTCAGTGGGTTATCAGTGTATTTTTTCAATTTCTGTTTTGCCTTCTAGTTACAGAACAGGTTAGTTTTCCTTTATAATTTCTTGAAATAAAATTCTTAGGCTAATTTTTTTTTAATTATAGCTTTCAAGTGGTCCAATAATTCTTAATTTGTCTCTTCTCAATTTGTTTTCCAGATCAGTTTTTTTAAAATAACTTTTTATTGACAGAACCCATGCCAGGATAATTTTTTACAACATTATCCCTTGCATTCACTTCTGTTCTGATTTTTTCCCTCCCTCCCTCTACCCCTTTCCTCAGATGGCAAGCAGTCCTTTACATGTTAAATAGGTTACAGTATATCCTAGATACAATATATGTGTGCAGAACCAAACAGTTCTCTTGTTGCACAGGGAGAAATGGATTCAGAAGGTATAACTAACCTGGGAAGAAAAACAAAAATGCAAGCAGTTTATATTCATTTCCCAGTGTTCTTTCTTTGGGTGTAGCTGCTTCTGTCCATCCTTGATCAATTGAAACTGAATTAGATCTCTTTATCAAAGAGATCCATTTCCATCAGAATACATCCTCATACAGTATCGTTGTTGAGGTATATAATGATTTCCTGGTTCTGCTCATTTCACTCAGCATCAGTTAATGTAAGTGTCACCAGTTTTCTCTGTATTCATCCTGCTGGTCATTTCTTACAGAACAATAATATTCCATAATCATATACCACAATACTCAACCATTCTCCAATTGATGGGCATCCATTCATTTTCCAGCTTCTAGCCACTACAAACAGGGCTGCCACAAACATTTTGGCACATACAGGTCCCTTTCCCTCCTTTAGTATCTCTTTGGGGTATAAGCCCAGTAGAAACACTGCTGGATCATAGGGTATGCACAGTTTGATAACTTTTTGAGCATAGTTCCAAATTGTTCTCCAGAATGGTTGGATGTGTTCACAATTCCACCAACAATGTATCAGTGTCCCAGTTTTCCCATATCCCCTCCAACATTCCGCATTGTCTTTCCCTGTCATTCCAGCCAATCTGACAGGTGTATAGTGGTATCTCAGAGTTGTCTTAATTTGCATTTCTCTGATTAATAATGATTTGGAGCATATTTTCATATGTCTATAAATAGTTATAATTTCTTCATCTGAGAATTCAGATCAGTTTTTTTTTTTTATGAGCTATATTTTCTTCTATTTTTTTCATTCTTTTGACTTCCATTGATTCTTGATGTCTTATGGCGTTTTTAGCTTTTACTTGACCAATTATAATTTTTATTGAATTATTTTCCTCATTGACCTTTTGTACCCCATTTTTCATTTAGCTAATTCTGCTTTTTAAGTTGTGTAACTGTTACTAAGGCTTCTATTCTTCTGAAGCTGCAAATACTAGTGTTTATTTTCTGTCTTGGAACTTAATACCAGTGCCCCTATTTGTGAAGTACCACAAGCATTCTTTTCATCCTAAAACTATGATCAGGGAACCTGCTTCCCTGATATCACAACTGTTTGTGATTCTCTTTGTCCTGGAACTGAGACATGGAACTGAATATAGGCAATGCAATAGGATCCTGCACATAATGCCAACAAAAGATTCCCTGTAATTTCTTTTTGACAAATTATCCTTAATATCTCATGGCTGAGAACTCTGAAATTTAACCACCTCCTCAACACCTGATGATGATGATGATGCCTTTGTATTATCTGTATTCCAGGCTGATCTTCACTTGGGTGTCACCGATTTCTCCTTCCAATTTCTTCAAGTTGGCTTAGGCTGCAAAAATGCTTCTCTCTGAACTTTCTTTTTTGACTCTGTCACTCCAAAATTTGATTTGAAGTGTTATTTGATTTTTTTTGGAGAGGAGTGTTGGGAGACTTTGCTTCCTATGCTCCACATGGATCAGTTATCCCCTGGCAATTTATACCCTGCTCTCTTAAAATTATCTTGTGTTTATTCTGTATATAATTCATGTATTTTATATATGTACACAATGTTGTTCAAGAGAATATAAACCCATTGAAGCCAGAAGAAGTTGATTTTTTTGTCTTAGTACTTCTATATCTACTGAAAAAAAGAAATACAAGTTAATTGAATAAACTGAGATTTTTATAAGCCTATGGATTTCCTTGGGTGTTTTCAACTTCACACAATGCTGATTACAACCTCTCAGTGACTGAATAGATAAGTGCTAAGTTGTTGCCTCAAAAACAGAAATTGTGACTTCTCTTGTGTTATACAACATCAGAGACTATATTGTAACTTAGCTCTTTCTGACCTTAAAGCCCAACACTCTATTATCTGTACTCGCCGTACAAAGAAAAATAAGAATAATGATGTACTGTTGAGTTGGATCATTCTAAGCAATTGTGCTATATTTTATTTTAAATTGCACACATTTAGAAAAACCTCTATTTCCTTAGGTCAATAGGCTACCATTTAGGAAGTAATTACTTTAATAGCTAACACATTATATTAGGATGTCATTTCCCCCCCTCATTGTGATTTGGCCCATTTTTTCTAAAACAATATTACAAAGGAAACAATTAGAAAAATATACAATTGTGAATGCAAGAAAATAATAATGAAAACATTAATAATTTTTAGTTATCTTGTGTTATACAACCCACTACATCTTTTTTTTTTAATTAATTTTTTTTTTTAACAACCCACTACATCTTGAAACAACTGTCTGTGGTCAGCAGAAAAGTTCAGAGAATTAGAACTCTAAAGACTATGAGTTCTAAATTTTTACTAGCCATTTGGCTTTGAACTAATTGGTTAGTCTTTCAAAACTTCAATTTATTTTCTTTTCTTACTAATAAAGCTCATCTCTAGCATGTCAGGGATATTTCTGATGTCTGATTCCTGAATATATGATTTGCCAGATAGAATATTAGTTAAACATAAGAATATTGTAAAGATATGGAAATTTATCTATTGCTTTAGAATTAAAGATGCTACCAAAAATATGGAAACAATTGTTTCTTTGGAGCTGGGATAAAAAAATTATTATGTTTAGAAACAAGGAGATATCTCAGCAATTTAGAAGTGTAACACAAAAGAAATAGTTAAGAAATAATAACCAAACACAGTTTCAGAGTAGTCTTTAGAAAGAATGCTATTCATCTCTTAACAGAGGAAGAAATGGATTTAAGAAGCAGAATTAGACATATCTTTGGACATAGCCAATGTGAGAATTTGATTCTTCTCAATTACCTAGACTTGCAGTTTAGGTGTCACAATTAACATCGTTCTCTCAGCCCCATATACAGTATTTTGCCTAGTTCTCTAAAGCAAAACAAACAAAACAACAACAACAACAACAAACAACACCTTGCAAAATGTGATGTTAGCTGAAACTTGAAAGAAACCAGGAGAGGCAGGCATGGAGGACTGAAAGTGAAAAAGAGCCAAGGAGACTGATTTTTTTTTTTAAGTTAGGAGGCCAGTGTCATTGGATTAAAGATGATATAAATTGGGGAGAAGGACATAAGAAGAGTATAAGAAGACTGAAAAGATAGAAAGTATTACAGGACATTGAACTAAGATGACTTTGCATTTGATCCTGAAGGTGAAAGAGAACAATAAGAGTTTATTGAGTAGAAGGGTGGCATGTTCAAACTTACTCTTTAGGAAAATCACTTTGGTACCCCCAGTGGAAGATCTACTTCATTGAGCACTTTGCTTTAAGTTTTCTGCTACTACAAGAAGCAATTCTTTAAATATTCTGGATTAAATGCAGACTTCCTTTTGACATACATGGGTGATGTGCTTTAATAATGAAATCTTTGACTGAAGGGGTCTGTTTATTTTAGTGATTATTTGCATGATACTACATTGATTTTCCAAAGTAATTTTACTAATTCATCACTGCACAAATAAAGTGTTAGTGGGATTATTTTCCCCAGAATGCTCTTATATTTCCTATTTCCATATTTTGTAATTTTTGCCAACTGGAAGCTAAAGTTTGTTTGTTTTTTTTAAAGTAATTTTGGCAGAAAGAGAAAAAAAATTACACAGAGACAAGAAGAGGTAGTATGTTGAAGTTATGAAAAATATTGTAGACTATTTTGCCTGGAAATTTAAGTGCACAAAATACAGTTAGTTTGAAATGATAAATGGGAATTTTGAAGGTCTTTAAATATCTTTGAATTTATGAGTGAAGATTATAGGCAATCTCAGAAAAATAAGTTGTAGCCAAGTTTTAAATTACAAAACCAAATTAAAAGGTGTTGGGCAGTAAGTGGAAGATAGTATAAGCCATTAAGACAAACTTTCCCTGGAGTTCATGAGGAGAAACTCATAAATTGAAGGGATGAGAGGTCCACTGCAAGAATTTTCTTTTCTTTTCTTTCTTTCTTTCTTTCTTTCTTTCTTTCTTTCTTTCTTTCTTTCTTTCTTTCTTTTTTAAGAAGAAGGAAGACTGAAGTATTTTTGAACAACAGGGAAATAGGCAGACTATAAATAGAGACTGAAAATCAAAAAGAGAGAGAGAGAGAAAGGTTTGAAAGAGTTAGGAAGGAATAAGATTAAATAAACAGAGAGATTAACCTTGTTGAAGAGAAGGGCCTCTACTTAGAGTGGGGGAGGAGGAATGGAGAAATAAAACTGGAGCGTTTTATATGTGGAGTAGGAAAGAACAAGTCCAGGACAGATAGTCTTTATTTTCTCTTTAATGTAATACTCATAGGCTTTTGTTAAGAGCATGACAAACAGATTTCAGGAAAGAGTAGAAGATTTGATATATGTGGTAGAGATATGATAATAAAAGAATAAAAAGTTTTACTGTGAAGCAAAATGAATTCATTTGAAATTGGATATGATAAATTAGTAATGGATCTTAGTCCTTGTAGTTACCTGACTTTCTCTAGCAACATTCAGGAACATTTGGGTAGAAGCTAAAAATGTCATTGGTTATCAATTTAGGATTGGAATTGGCAAGGCATAAATATTGATACTAAAAGGAGGTCATAGATTTCAGGGTTGAAGATGATGTTCACATAGTCAGCCATAAGGTCAAGAAAGTGGAAGAAAGAAGAAAGAAAAGCTAGATAAAATTGGGGTAATAGAACTATAGTACAAATTACAAAAGAGAACAGAGATAAAAATGAATAGACATAAACTTTGATATGCACTTTTTTTCTTTGAACAATTTAAATTTGTCTCATTGCCACTTTCATTCATCTTTTTGAATTCTGTCCTCCTTTTGTTCTCAGAGTTGTAACTATTTGTCTCAACTATTATTCCTTATAAACCTTTCTTAATCAATTTTATCCTTTCAGCCTCCTTCACCTCACCCATTGTGACAATTTTTTAAGAATAAAGTTCAGTGTGGAATTATTTTTTCCCAAAATGCTTTTACATTGCCTTTTCCCATGTTTTGTGAATTTTCACCAACTGGAAACTAAAAAAGAAATTAACGTGAATTTTTGGTAGAAAGAGGAAAAAAAAAAGACAGCATTATCTCAGCTTTAAGTGGGGCTTTTGTTCTTAATTTGGTCTTTTGTTTAAATGGACTTTTGATTATAACCTCACCCTGCTGGTGGTCTCTGGTAGACATCATCATAATACCACAATTTACTGTATCCAATCAGAAAGCTGTTATGATTTAAAACCCCCAAAGTTCTATTTTCCCTATAAAAGAGCTGTTCATATTGTAGGTCCTCATTAAACTTCTTTAGAAATTTAGCCCACCAGCCAGTATTCCCTTATGGTGTCTTTCTTCTTGTCATGGCTAATTGCTTTTTGGAATCAGCTTGCTAAGTGTCACAATTGCCAACACCTAAAAGGACCATAAACTCCTGTTAGGGTAAGCCCCATACTTTAAAGGTATTTTCCTCCTGGTTAATTGTGAGTTCTACTTGAGAATTTGTGTTGCTCATCTGTTGGGGAATGGCTGAACACGTTTTGGTATTGTCTTACAAAAAATGATGAACAAACTGATTTTAGAAAGGCCTGGAAAGATTTGCATGAACTGATGCTGAGGGAAACAAGCAGAACCAGGAATACTTAGTACACAACAACAGCAAGAATGTGTGAGGATCAACTACAAAAGACTTGATTCTTCTGAGTGTTTCAGTGACCCAAGGCAGTCCCAGTAGACTTGATAGAAAATGCCAACTGTATCTAGAAAAGGAACTATAGAGATTGAATGTATATCAACACATGCTATATTCACTTTTTTTTCTCCTGTTTTTTCTCTCCCATGATTTTTCCTTTTTGTTCTGATTTTTCTCTCCCAACATGATTCATAAAGCAATGTGTATTAAAAATAAAGATATTTCATCACCTAATTCTGAGTGCAACTCAGACCTCTGATGGGCTTTTATTTTTCTGTCTCTATCCTGTATTCCTAACCCATATCAATAACTTCCTACTGTGCATTTAAAATTGGAAATCCCATAGATATGTAAATTTAACAACTCTAAAACAAAACTCACTATCTTTTCTCCAGTGCCCGTGCTTGTTCTGAACATCCTCACTTCTACTGAGGATACCACCATCCTTACCATCACCCTACTTCCCAACCATAACATTTTCTCAACTCCTCATCCCATCTACCCAATAAGATATTAAATTTTCTATTTTTACTTCCAAACCATTTTTTTTAATCCAACTGCTTTATTGCAAGTTGTGTAGTTATTAGCTGTGTTCAGCCCATCAATACTTACTTACCTACACTTTTACAACAGACTGCTAATTAAATTCTCCACTCAAGTCTCTCCCCAACTCAACCTTTCTTTCATATAGTGACCAAAATGATTTTCCTTAAATGTAGTCCTGAGTATGTCACTTCCTTATTTAATAAATTTTAATGAGTCTTTGTTTTCTCTAAGTTTAGAACTCATATAAAATTTTTAAAGTCTTAACATGATTTTGATCTATGTTTTCAGTTTCATTAATCATTCATGGAGGTTGTTCTAATTTATTTATCCTTCTTTTCTGTTCCTTATATATATATCTAATCTCTTTTCATAAAACCAATCATGACTTATACCTAAAATATACTCTTTCACCTCCACTTCTTCAAATTCTTTATTTCCTGTAAAAACCAGCTTAAACATCACTTTCAATATGAAACCTTCCTTAATCTATATCACCTCTTTAATTGCTGATAACCTACTTTACCAAACTATCTTGAATTTTTCAAAAATGAGTTTTGTCTACTCATGTATATGTTTTTTTTTTCTTTCCCCACAGAACATAAGCTCTTGAGAACAAGAAATGTTTCATTTCTCTCTCTCTCTCTTTCTGTAACCTGACATATAGTAGATATTTAATAAATTGTTGGTGATAGATTGACCTGTTTTGAAACTTCATGCATTTTCAAATCTATAAAATTCATGAGGATAGTAATTTTGTAGTATTTATTTTTTATATCCATATTTTCTACATGTATAGATCTATGTGCAGTTAGTAGCTAATAATGTCTTCTTGTTGTTGGACAGGGATTGACAATAACATGCTAATAGTTATCCCCTGCCTTATCTAAGAAACAAAAGTACATAATAAGAATTCATGAGAATATAACAAGAAAAGGGTAATAGAAAAATAAAAACAAGAAAATATTTTCAAGAATAGGCTGAAAAAGAAATGTTTCAACCTTTGCAATTAGTTTATTTGTTTGGAGCACTTTTATCACCTTCATTCCTCCCTATGCAAATTGCCTGTTTTCCCTGTATAATTAAATATTTCATGATATATCCTTCATACTTCCTCATCTAGCTTCAAACCAATTTGGAAACAAGGGTATTCCCAGTTCTGGACATCTTTATTTTAGAATGCCTTATACATATTAAATATGTACACTGATAAGGTGTAAAATGAGGCCCCATAAATTTGGAAATTTTAACCTTTTGAAAAAATGTTCCAGAAATTAAGGAAAAGACACAATAGGTACATTTGTTTATTACTCAGCTGTAACTTTCTGCCATTTGGTGAGGATCAAGGTTTTAACACCTTAAATAACTTGCCTTTTCAGAACATCAGCTCAGCATATTATTAGAGTGTTGTGGCAACATTCAAAGTAAGTTAGCTGAGTCTCTAAAATTCAAACACTGTTTAATAGGTTGTTAGAATATTATGCAAGTTTGGATGGTGTAGCTAGGGATGCTTGGGAATGGTGATCTTATAAAGGGAAAGTAGGAAAACACTTAAGTGTTATTTAAAAATGGAAGGGGTCATTTAAGAATAGGTTCTTTAAAATGTAATATCCAATACAAAAGTGTCTATCTTTAGTGCTCTAAATTTAAGGCATTTATTTGGATCCAATAGTAGCCCCATTCATAAAAATGTAGAATTCTCAAACTCATATATTACAGATGTGGAGTTTTTTTTTTTCAGCTTTTCCCCCTTTTCTTCTTTTAGTTGGAATGTACATTTAATTGTTATTTCATCCAATAGAAATGTTCAAGGGTGCCAAATAAAAAAAGCTCCATAAATATAATCTCATTTTGTTTTTTACTACTGTTCTGAGAGGTAGAAATTAATGTTATCCCCATTTTCAGATGAGGAAATTGAGATATTTACATATTTATATTGCTTATATACATGTATACATTATTTTTAAAAAATTAAATCTCTATACAAACACAACCTATTATTTTTGCTAATTACTTAGAGACTATTAAAATTCTTTCTAAACAGCTTTGCACTTAAACTAGCTTCCTAGTCAAAGTATTTTGCATTTCTATACAATAATACATGCAGTTTATGTGTGTGATTTTATATCTAGAAATAAAAATTGTAATCCTAGGGGAAAAAGCTAATTCCTTGACTAAGGTATGGTATATGAATATATTGGAATATTATTATTATATTAGAAGTGATCAGCAGAATGATTTCAAAAAGGCCTGAAAAGACTTACATAAACTGATGCTAAGTGATGGGGGTAGAACCATAAGAACATTGTACACCCTAACCACAAATTTATATGATGATCATCTGTTATAAACTTGGCTCTTTTCAACAATAAGGTGATTCAGGCCAATTCCAACAGATTTTCAATGGAGAGCACTCTCAGCATCCTGAAAGAGGACTATGGGGACCGAATGTGGATTGCAACTTAATATTTTCATTTTGTTATTGTTGTTGTTTGCATACTTCCCCCCCCTTTTCATATGATTTTTCTTGTGCAGCATGATAAATGAAGAAATATATTAAGTAGAATTGCACATGTTCAACCTATAATGAATTACTTGCTGTCTGGGGGAGAGGAGAGGGAAAGGGAGAGAGAAAAATTTAGAACACAAGGTTTTGCAAAAGTGAATGTTCTTTGCCTGCATTTAGAAAATAATAATAAAAAAAACTATTGTCAAAATAAAATGAAATATAATTCCTATAAAAATCATTTTGCTGACTTCTTTTTACAGTATGTTTAAAGACCATCTTTGAAACCAAGTGGAAATCAGGCTCAAGCTTCATTATAACTTTCATGAATCTAAAGTGACTTGGTTATTTTATTTAATCATTTTGATGTAATATTCAGTTCCCTGTAGTCAGTGGTCCAGGTCTCCAATCTTGTGTGAATACTTGGACTGGATTGGAATATTTCATAATTTTCCTCTTGCCCCTAGCAATGATATCATCCACTAGGAACATGAGGATTTCATTTGATTTTTTTTATGTTTCAGCACATCCTCTTAGAATATCAGACTATAGATCATGTCTGGGTTTCTTTAGAAAAGGTAAAAGGTCCTCCAAGCACTCAGACTAGCAATATTTTATACACAGCAAAGGTTTTATTCCACCCAATAGAAAACTCAAAATAAGATGGACTCAAAACTGATTGTATAATCCTTCCACAAAAATTCTCATTCATTTGCCAGTGAGTTCTATCTTTTCAGGGATAGAAATTTCTCTGGGTTTAAGGAATTACCTTAGCTCTGATGATCTAAAGGAATGTCATTTTTTTTTTGAGATCATCTCCATTAATGACCTCTGCAGTATTCAGCTTCCTACACAGAGTAAAGGAATTATTAGGCAACACCACTTTCTAGGCTATATTATTTATTTTGGGACTAAGAAGCAACCTAAGCTGGAAAAAAAAAAAAAAAAAAGAACCAGGATGTAGAAGAGCAAAGTTGAACCTTACTCTATATAAACATTGTGAGTTATTTACACCAAGTTTATCTGGTGAAAGGTGAATGGATTGAATTTTTTAACATCCATGCCTCATTACTGAGAAGACACATCAAAATTGACGACTCAGATGTACATCAAATGTAACAGTATCCACAGTGAAATATTGTTCTCATCTGTAAAACTGTAGCTAGTATAAATACCTACACTACCTACCTCATAGTGTAATCATGAGAAAAACATTTTGTAAACTGAAAAGAGCTACATAAGCTACATAAACAATTACATTTTGTAATTGCTGTACCTTTTAAGTAATGCATGTTTTATTTCTATTTGTTTAAGAGAGGTCTGCTCTGAGTTTATAGATTTAGCCACTTTTATAAAAATTATACCTTTTCCTCTAGATTACAATACATTTTTCAAAGTATGTTTTTTTTTCTTAATGATTTCTTTAGGGAATTGAATTGTATTTTCATTTCATAACACATACTTAAGTTAAAAAGAAAATCTTGCCAAAGTTACCAAACACTTGAAAGTAATTATCATTCTATCATGTCAGGAAACCTTAATTAAGCAAATGAATAGTATTGACAGTAGTATAACTAATAATGACAAGTAATGGATTATACATGTGCTCTTTCTAGAATTTATATAAAATTTGATCATAGAATCAAAGAGTAGTAGAGCTGAAAGAAACTAAAGATTAATTAATCTAACACTTTCATTTTAAAGGTGAGGAAACTAAGGCTCTGAAAAAACAAGAAATTTTTCATTGATAACTTGGGTCTAGCTAACTGTGCTATATGTAACTTGTTTAGTTTCACAATAGTATAAATAGTAATCATATTGTAAGAGTTTGATTTGCTTATAGTCAGATCAAATCGAAGATTTATATGTCAGTACTGTTTCATGTGAAAAATTTCAATATTTTAGAAAGCTATGTCAAAAATGTGTAAACAACCAAAATTATCCAAATAGTTTTGAAAGTTGGCTATTTAATGGGAAAAAAAATCTTTCACCAACATCTCTTACATGAATGTATGACCATCACAAGTTTGCTTTTCTTATTATTTTGTGTTATATGGCAAAATTATTAATATGCTTTCCAGCAAACATGGAAATATAATTGTGACAACACTGAAAAGACATAACTTTAGGTGAAGCTAACTTTCATGTAGAAATGTCTCAGCACATTCATTGGGAAGGCATCATATATTTTATTTTCTTCACTGTTGTTATACATCATGACCAATTGAAAGTCTTATCAGGGGTTCACCTTTATTAAACCAGCAGTTAGAAATGAATCAGTTTAGTCTAGACCAGCAAATTCTGACCTCACTGCATTATGCTTGGGAAGATTTTTTTTTTTTAATGACTGGAAGTAATATTGAAAAATTAAGGAAGGTTATGGTCTTCGACGAAGAGTTATCTCTGTTGTAACCATTCAAACATATTGTTTCACAGGGGATGTATATTCAGATAGGGCAGATGGTAGCATTTCCCAGAACATCTGTTACCCATCATTCTTCCACACAGCAACCCAGATGCTGTTGACAACTTGTATGTAAATCATGCTGACAATTTGTTCAATGTCTTTCCTGCTGAGACTGAGGTTGTCCTGGTCATACCATTTATCAGATAGAGGAGATATTACAGTCCCGCAAGAATAGTTCCAACTGTTTCTTTGGCCAGGGAACAATAGCAGTCATTAAATCAATGAAACAATTTATCTACCTTGAATTTATCTCCATATTACAGCAAGAGATTTTTCCCTGCTTCTTTAGTTCTGTCTGAAGATGAACATTATATATTTAATGTTTTGCAGAATAAAAAAAAAATTTAATGGTTTCTTAGTGATTATTCTTAACCTCTGCTTATATTTTTAGTGACATTGATAGTCATTTCTCTGACCTTGTGTTTTAAAATTACTTTCATTTCAAGAATGTGACATATAAGAGAGAAATTATGCATGTATTACTGTATAAATGTCAGGCTTTTTAGTTTGCAAATGCCTGCTATAAAATATTCACATTACAGGAAGTTGATTTACAGCCCATTTTGGACTTGAATCTATCTCAATGTAATTGTGTTCCCTGCTTCAGACTGCAACTTTGACATTGTTGAAAATAAAAGAATAAAACCTTGGGTGTGGGAGTGGGGAGAACACCTTTCTTTAATTAACCTAACTACTCAAGTAATAAACTAAAACCATTGGCATTTAATAGGTAATTATGGCTTTTCTAAACAACCTTAATTACACTATATCACAGGCTGTAAAAAGGGAAAAAATGCATAATTAAATTTAAACACACACATATTATAAAAGAATCAGTCCTGTAGATATAGGTTTTCATAGAGAAAACTTTTGCTGCACAATTTTAAAATGTTTTTACAAATCATACCTCTCTTTTAAAATTTCAAAGTGCATAAATCAGATAGAAACATTAAAATTTATCTATATCTATGATCATTTATGATTTAACCTTGGGGCATTTTAGTTATGTGATCACAGGTGAACTCAGAACACTACAGGGAAGCTACTGGATATACTGCATAAATATAAAACATAAATTCATGCTCTCCAAATAGACATTTATAATAAAAAAAATTCTAATTTAGAAAGCCTTACATAGTTACCTCCATTTTCTTTCCTCTACCATGTAATTAGACATAACTCAATATCTGATTGATCTGTCCTTCCTCAGATTTCTTTTGACACTGGGAATGAACAGAAAAAACATTTTTGTATCATTATCAAATGAGGAAACCAAGATTTTGTCTGACCCTTTTGACAGATAGTAGGCCCATCAAATTCTAATCATTTTCAACTGATGACAAGGTGGAAAGTAAATTGTACCTAGAGATTAAACTCATAACCTCTTAGTTCAGGGGCATCTACGTAAACCACAGAGCCATATGGCTGACTACCTGAGAGGTTCAAAAGACTATTTCAAGCTTTTCCTATAATTGGGAATGGGGTTGGGGAAGAGGAGAATAATATTTTCTGGCACAGTAATGCTTCAGTAAATTATGTTCAAATAATTTACCTGAAATTGAACATACTTACAACATCTGGGAAGAACATTTCACAAAATATTATTCATGACTGTGTTAAACTATGAATAATGAGATCCCACTTGAAGCCAAAAGTAACTTGATTAAACATTAAGGTATTTATATTTTAATCATATTTAATAAGTTGTCCTAATTCTCTAAGAAAAGTTGCCTTAAATGTTCAGGAAGCAAAACTGATATTATATTATCACAGAATCATAGACAATTGCAGCAGCAACAAGATATTTTAGAAATCATGTAGGCTGACTCCTTTAGAAAATTAGAAAACCAAAGATAAAAAAGGAAAATGCTTCCTCACGTCTTTATTGCTAGAAAGAAAGAGAGAACAAGAAAAAGAGAGAGGCACAGAGATAAAGGCAGATTCTGGAAGGCAGATTCAATTCCTTCCTCTGTATTTGGCATATGTGCAGAATAGCTGCTAATGTGAAATACAATAATAAAATCATGAAGGAAAGAAGGAAGAAAAGAAAGAAGGAAGGAAGGAGGGAAAAAGGAAGGAAGGAGAGAAAGAGGAAAGGAGGAGAAGAGGGAAGGAGAAAAGGAGGGAGATGCCAGGATAGACATCTATTTTTTGAGTTAAGAACACTATTGTTGCAACTCCAGCACTGAAAATATACTGTTGTGCATGACCACATGTGAGGCCCTTAATCTCTCAGTGTAGCAGGAATCTCTCTAACACATAAAGTTAAGAGGAATTTATATGTATATTTAGAGGGGATTTTCTAATTGAGAATTTGTCACATCATTGAAAGCACAGAACCCATCTCATTTGAGAGGGGTAAGGAGTGGTAAGAAAGAAGGGAAAGTCTCACAGTTTTCCTGTGCTTTCTGACTGGAGTTTTTATCTATTTTTAGTACTCTATATAAAAGTTCTGTGTAATCAGTTATGCATATCACAGTACAGGCTTCCAACAGCATAATATTCTATTTTAAAGTATTAGGTAACTCAGTGGATAGAACACTACTAGGCTTGTAATTAGAAAGATCCAAATTCAACTCCAAACCATAGATACTAGCTATATGACCTTGGTTAAGTCACAATTTCAGTTTGCCTCAGTTTCTTCAATTCTAAAATGAGAATAACAGTAACACCTACCCTTCCTTACTCACCCTCCAATATGCTTATTATGAGGATCAAATGAGTAAAACTGTATAAACTGCTCAACACAGTATCCGGTATATAGTAAACATGTATAAATACTTAATCTTTCCCTCTCCTTGTAAGATTCAGCAATCCAGTAAGAAGTACAAGTACCTTCATGGATACAAACCATATTAACAAGGGAAGAAAAGAAATAAGTTGAATAATTTCTGCCTTCATACACAAATGGTTGTCATCTCCTATATTACCTATGGTGATGATTGGGATAGCATCTTCAAGAAATTTATGAGGATTTTGAGAAACTCCAGTACATCCATTGAGCAAACTGTCAGCCATTTCAGGTTCTCATAGGCCACAGAGATCTCCTGAATTCCATTTTTGTAATGTTCGGGCTTGCTTTCTGGAGGGTCTTGAGACCAGCCTTGGTCTTAGCAGAATAATCACCATGAGAATAGTCAGGAATAAAGTCCAAAGTATTGTTTCCTTCAGTCTTCCAGAGTGAACCAGTCTGCTCCACAGTCTCTTCCAGAAGCCTGACTCACATTCTGATTGACTGTCCCCAGTTTTTTCCAGCAGTCTGCCAGTCTCCCCCATCGTGCAAGGAGGCAGGAGAGCCACCGAGAAGATAGTCAAAGATAGAATGTCTGTGGCTGATTTTGTCCTCAGTTTAAATACCCTATTACAATTATGTCAATTGTAGAATTATTATATCACCATGTTAAGTATTAAGTATATGTAAAGTAGATAACCTATTGTCTCATCAATTCCACTGAGTTACCTTCTTTCAAGTATACTTCTCCAAAGTTCTGCCCTCTACACATTTTCCTTGGCTGATCCTCTGGTCTAGCTCTGGGCTACAGAGTCAATTAAATCCCTAGGGACCAGTATCTGCTGTTCAGGAAAAAAAATGACATTCTGTCAGATTGATAAAGAGAAACCAAGAATTTCCCTTTCTCTATGCATTACCATTCTTGTACTCCCATCTCTTTTACTAAGTGATTGACCTTCTTTTTACTTTCAAAATATGTACAATTTTATTTGCATAGCACTATCTTCAGGCTTGCTTGGCAGTCCCTTGAAGGATAATCCTTTGATGCTAGAGTTACTGAGGGAGAGTGGAGGGAATGATGAATGAATAAAATGAGAAACTTATGGGAAAAAGAAAAGGGGAGAGAGAGAGAGAGATAGGAAAAGAGAGGGGAGAGGGAGAGAAGGAGGAAAGATGGAAAGATAGAAGGAAGATAGACAGATAGATAGATAGATAAATAGAGTCTTTTAATGATGATGACCAGGAGATCTCTGGAGATCTAGGGTAATGAGGAAGTGGCAAAAGCACAATATGACCCTTGATTCCTAGCACCTATACCTATAGAGCAGATTATTCTATTGAGATTATTTTCTACTATCTTGAACTTCTTGAACTTAGATTTCATCTCACTTGTGTGACACAAAATCCTGACTATTGTGCATCCTGTTGCCTAAACTCATATTTATGGCTTCTCTGATTACTGTTTGCAGTTGCTGGTTCTGGTAAACATATTTGGATTATCCTTCATTGAAGGAAGCTTCATTACCTCATTTTGCCACTAAAAATAGCTAAGCAATATAATTTATGTTTATTGTTGAGCCATAATTATTCAGTTGGTGATTGGTTGGACCAAGTTTAATTATCCTACTTTCTCTGGAACCTATTTTAATAGGACCCAAAACCAGATGAGAAGGCTCTACCTGTTAAGCCACAGTCATAATAACATGGCTGACATCAATACACTTGCTTTCTCCTCCTCCCACTACTGTACTTAGGAGAGTTAAGTTTCTCCCCTAAAATATCTCAAAGTTTATATTTGGAAGTGACCTTATAGTTTTGAGTCTACTGCCAAACTGAGTTTACCAAACTAATTTCTTATTTTCTTTCTTCAGAACCTTACTGAAGATCATGTTTAAAAAACTCAACTTATCTTGAAATTGTTGGCATACGTTACATATGGATTATCTTCTTAGTGTATATTTCTTTTCACCATCACATTCCTTCTCAAAATGCAAAACTATTAGAGATATAAGGTGAAGGAGCTGTTATTAACTATGAAGTGATGGAACAAATCAACAAGTGTTTTCCAATCCAGATATCATGTATAATCACTTGTTCCAAAATTCACATTGTGATAGAAATAGTACTGTTATTACATAGATTGGAATGGTCTCCCTTAGATTGGTCTGGATAATACAGATGTAAAGAGTTTCTGTTAGGGGAATATGGTGCTTTAGAGATCTATCAAAGTTTCCAAATCCCTATTAGTCATATTTTTGCTTTAATATCATTGCCCTGGTGATGTCTCAATATATTGCTACTGGACATAGATGCCTCAGAGGGGAAGTTGAGCCAGTTGACCTTACATAGGGCTCCCTCATTTAAATTCAGCTAACATGCATATCATGTTATCACCTTCTTGATTCCATGGTTTTCTTTGAGAATGAAGGACAAATAATAGCAAAGGTAAGGGTAGAGGCTGATTGAAGGAACATTTTTTAAAACAATTAATATTATTTTTGATTCTTTAATATCATTGAAGTTTACTAATTAAATTTTATGTCCCGTGAAATAATTCACTGAATTTTAGTCCTGTATTAATATTACTTATGCCTAGTAATGGAAGCATAGCCTTTTTTGTGGGGAGGAGTAATCTACTCATCCTAGGTCTCTTCCTTTTTTTCTAAAAAAGATATATTTATCTATAACAGCAAATTGCTACTTTTTACCTTAAAGTAATGGAAACAATTCTGGTTTTAGAGTCAGAGAATTAGATTCAAACATGAGCTCCAATACTTATAATCCTTGTGATCTTTTACATTTTACTAGCTTCCTACTCTAGTTATTAGTTTCCTTATCAATGAAATGAGAGATTTTTACTAGATTATGACTAGAATTCCTTTCAACTCTAAATCTATGTTCAAAGATGCATATATCCAGCCATGATACCCAAATAACTAGCTACAGAAGGTCAATATGCATTTAATCAGTTTTTTCAATTTCTTATATACTTTTTTCTTAATAGTATTTTATATTTCCAATTTTTCCAATTACATGTAAAATTGCATTCATGTTTATAAGATTTTGATTCTAATTTTTTCTCCCTCCCTCCCTTACCTCCCAAAGATAGTAAGTAATCCAATATAGGTTATACAAGTACAATAATTTTAAATATATTTCCATATTCATCATGTTGTGAAAGAAAAATTAAAACAAAAGGGGGGAAACATGAGAAAGAAAAAGTAAACACACAAACATGCATGCATATATACAGAGGAGAAAATAGCATGCTTCAATCTGTATTTACTCTATAATTCTTCTCTATATGTGAATGGCATTTTGCATTCTGTCCGTTGGAATTGTTTTGGATCACTGAATTGCTAAGAAGAGCTAAGTCTATTGTTCTTGTTCATCACATAATCTTTATGTTACTATGTACAGTGTTCTCCTGATTCTGCTCACTTCACTTAGCATCAATTCATGTAAGTCTCCAGGATTTTCAGAAATCAGACTGCTCATCATTTCTGATAAAACAATAATATCCCATTGCATTTGTATACCTTAACTTAGTCATTTGATGGACATCGACTCAATTTCCAATTCCTTGCCACTATAAAAAGTTGCTACAAACATTTTTGTATGTGTGAGTCTCTTGACAGTTTTTTTAACTGAATTTTTTTCTACTACTGCTGGCTCTGATCCTTAAGTCAGCTTTCATCTACTTTCTGGTGAGATATTTCTCTTAATCATATTTCTGTTCCAAACAAGTTACTTCCCAGGGATCCATTTAGTAAAGTCCCCAAGTGCTTGATGAAGTGTGATAAGAAGACTTTTTCTCAGTTTCTCATCTCATTATATTTCCTTTTCTCAAACAAATCACAGTTGGTAAACTGAGTTGAGAAAACCAAAAAGGGCTGGTGATACTTATTTGACTAGGAGAAATGTGACTGTTATTTCCATTCTATTCAGTAAATAAAGACTGAGAGCTAGTAACCCAATCTTCAACATTATTTTTGGAGGGGCATCAACCATACTGTAGTTTATTCACAGCTTCTTGTCAGTCATTGTGCCCTTATTCAAGTACCTTCTGTACTCCTGTTTTCCAGCTCCCTTTTATATGTCATCTTTCACCATTAGCATACCAATTACCTGAGAGTAGGGATTCTCTTGCTTGCTTATATTTGAATCTACAGTACTGTCTACTGTCTATGATATAGTGAATACTTAATAAATTTCTTTGCAATGAGGCTTAACATATTTCTAATCATCAAAGGGGCAATTAAGTGGATTTATCTAATCAGAGTTTTTACTGAAAACCATAGTCATTCATGAAAAGTCTATCTTCTCTTTTTTATTTCAATTGTTTTATATGTTGTGTTATATTTTTCAGGCCATACTGGGTTTTTAAATCATAATATACTGGATAATCAAATGCATAAAATAGAATGGAAAAATTTTCATTACTCCTTATCTGAAGATTCCAATAATGCTTTTCTGAAGAAGAAGCATCAAATCTGCTTTTATTTACAACAAGCCAAAAAAACTTGAGTACAAAGAAATGCTTTTTGGGTTCTCAAAACTAAAATTCCCCTTCTTGCCAATATAGGCAAGGAAAGGTATTCACCTCTGACAGTATTTCATGATTAGGCCAAGTATTGAATAACTTGGCTTGGTCCTTTCAAGTCCTTAGGTCTGATATTTGTCCTGACTACTTTTATGACCACTAGCTACTCAGTTCTATTTATGCCTCTTCCTTCTTTGAGGGTACTATGGCCTGAGTATAATTGATTTTCCTCTGGGCTTATCTCATGCCCAAAGCAGATATGGCCTATTAAATTCATCTCTGGAAATCAGGTGGAGAATAAAACCCAGAGGTCTGTTTCAATTGTCATGTTATCTTTCTTTTTATCTCCATTTTTAAAGTTCTTGCCATTCTGCCTCATATGATTATGAAATATTCATTCAAGACCTATTCTCCTTACATGCCTTCCCTTTTCTTCTTGTCACATTCCTATTTAATTCCAATCTGATCTACTAAAGTTCATTTTACAACAGAAGGAATAACAATCCTGTACTCACTCTTGTTGGTAAGTCTTCAAATTATCACATGTGTTGTTGTACAATACTAGTATATTATATATTATTGTATGTATACTTATGTGTATATACATATATGTGTATACACATACCTTGTTGTATATGTGTATGAATATACATGTGTGTGTGTGTATACACATATACCTTTACATTTTTTGTGTATCATTTAAGGTTTTCAAGATTTGGAATTTAAGAATGAAATTTTTTCTCAGAATAGTTTTTATAATAATAAAAGACTATCAGAAACTGTCTTTATCCAGCAATGACAACTGACATAATGATTTATCTGGAAAAAAAAAAAAAAAACGTATGGGATCTCATCAAAGTCGGGATAGCTATAAGAAGAGTAACTACAATTTCCAATACTAGTGGATAACTATGAAATTTGACCTTTGCCAAGGAACTGAAAAGACCCAGTGTGTTGAGGCACATTAGAGTTTGATATCAGTCAGCTTACTGGAATTGTTTGCACAAAACCATTGACTAGAAGTCATGTTTGGTGGACTGGAACTGATTCTAATATTGAAAAGAATGGCCCTCATTCCTACACATAACACTGTTATAGCAATCACAGATGTGGACCAGTGATTTTCAGTGCAAAGTGATTTCTTTTTGAAATGGGGGTCATCATTTAATACAATTGAGTTTAAGAAATCTGTGGACAAGCACTCTATATATACACTATCCTTCATTATATTTCATTACCCTCAATGAAATGGTCAAGCAGAAATGATAATAGAGACCTTTAAGGATTTCCTGAAGTGAACAAAGAGCCTTGGCCAATAAAATGTGCCAGCTTTATTGCTTAACATTGATTTCAACTTGACAAAAGCTATACACCATTCATTGTCCAAAAGAATTTTTAAAAATAAAATAAAATAAAATAGTGCTAAAGTGTACTGTATTTTATTACAAGAAATTTCAAATCCATTATAGTCTGAGAGTTGTATACTTATGCACAACTAAGTAAATAAAATAAATACAAAATAATGTCAAAGGTTGGAAAATAAGGAGAAATCAGCAAAGTCTAAAGAAGTGGTATTTCAATTAAATCTTGAAGGGAGATAAAAATTTGTAAGAGGCAGAAAAAAGAAAGGAAAACATTCTAAGTATATGCAACAGCTTATACAAAAATCAGGAGTATGGTAATGGAGTGTTATATATGGAGAATATGAAATAACCTATTTCAACTATGATATGAAACATATGAAAAGGAAGCATTGGAAAAAAAGGAATAGTGAAAATGGTCCAGAAAAAGATTGAAAACATTAAATGACAAACAGAAGTATTTTTATTTTAACTTAGAGACAACATGCCAATCATTGTATAACAAAAGTCAGTCAGCTTTATACTGATGGTTTAATGTCTCAGGATTAAGACATCTTCATTAAAAAACAAACAAAGATATATATGATACGCATGAATATATTCTGGATGCTACTGTTGCTCACAGATGGTAAGTTGTACATTGCATGATTATCATATCATTATATGACAATAATGTTTCTCCTTCATTCTTTTTATTTTTTAAAATTAATTTATTTTTAATACACATTGTTTTATGAAAAATGTTGGGAGAGAAAAATTAGAATAAAAGGGAAAAACCATGGAAGAGAAAGAAAAAAACAGAAAAAAGAAGTGAACATAGCATGTGTTGATTTACATTCAATTTCCGTAGTGGTTTTTCTGGATGCAGATGACATTTTCTCTCCAAAGCCTATTGGAATGGCTTTCCATTGAACTCTTTACCACTAAAAAGAACCAAGTTTTTCTTAATTGATCATCATACATTCTTGCTGTCATTTATTAATTATTTGTTTATCTATTCATTTATTTATTTGGTTGATTATTTATTTAGCTATCTATCTATCTATTTATTTTGCTGAGACATTTAGATTAAATGACTTGCCCAGGATCACATAGCTAGGGCTGTGTCTGAAGACAAATTTTAATTCAGGTCCTCCTGACTTCAGGACTGGTGCGCTATCCACTACACCACCTAGCTGCCCCCCTTGCTGTTATTTTATACACCACTATACAGTGGTTCTGCTGGTTCTGCTTCCTTTGCTCAGCATCAGTTTGTTAAATTCTTCCAGGCCTTTCTAAAATCAACTTGTTGATAATTTTTTAATAAAACAATAATATTCCATTATCTTCGTACACCATAATTTACTCAGCTATTCACCAATTGATGGACATCTATATATTTTCCATTTGTTTGCTACCATGAAAAGAACTATTACAAACAATTTTTTGCACATGTGACTCCTGAAACTCCTTGATAATTTCCTTGGGATATAGACCCAGTAGTGACACTGCTAGGTAAAAGGACAGTTTGACAGCCCTTTGGGCATCGTTCCAGATTTCTCTCCAAAATGATTGGATCATTTCACAACTCCACCACCAAGGCATTAGTGTCCCAGTTTTCCATATCCCTGCCAACATTTATCATTCTTTTCCTGTCATAGCCAATCTGAGAGATGTCAGGTGGTACCTCAGATTTGTTTTAAATTACATTTCTCTAATCAATAGTGATTTAGAGCATTTTTTCTTCTGACTATATATGGCTTTAATTTCATCATCTAAAAATTGTTCATATCCTTTGACCATTTATCAATTAGGTAATGACTTGTATTCTTATAAATTTGACAGAGTTCTTTATAAATTTTAGAAATGAGAGTTTAATCAGAAACATTGTCTGTAAAGATTTTTTCCCAGCTTTGTACTTCCCTTTTATTCTTGTTTGTTGGTTTTGTTTGTGAAAAATCTTTTTTTAATTTAATGTGATCATAGTTGTCCATTTTGCCTTTCATAATGTTCTCTAATTTGTCTTTGGTTATAAGTTCCTTCCTTCTCCAAAGATCTCATAGGCAAATTATCCCTTGCTCTCTTAATTTGTTTATGGTATCATTATTTATGCCCAAATCATATGCCCATTTTGAATTTATTTTGATATGGGGTGTAGAATGTAGGTCTGGTCAAGTTTCTGATATATTATTTTTCCAGATAGTTCTAATCCAGAATAATTTTTGTCAGATAGTTCTAATTCCAGAAACTAGAGTTTGGGGGTTTACTATAGGTCTTGATTATTGTGTCATGTACATTTTATGTATTCCATTGACCCAGCACTCTTATTTCTTACCTAGTAAAAAATGATTTTGATGACCGCTGCTTTATAATATAATTTTAGGTAAGGTACCATCCATTGTATTTTTTCCCTTAATTCCCTTGATGTTCTTGACCTTTTTCTCTCATAGATGAATTTTCTTACTTTTCTAGTTCTATAAAGTAATTTTTTGGCAATTAGATTGGTATGGCATTGAAAAAGTAGATCAATTTAGGCAGAATTGTCATTTTTTATTATATTAGTTCAACTTACCAATGGGCAATTGATATTTTTCCAATTGTTTAGAGCTGACTTTATTTGTGTGAGAAGTGTTTTGTAATTGTGTTCATACAGTTCTTGGATTTGTTTTGGCAAGTAAATCCAAAATATTTTATTTTGTCGACAGTTATTTTAAATGGAAATTCCCTTTCTGTTAAGGACCATGCCTAGGTAAAGATCAATTCTCCAAGAGCCTCCACAGCTACGAATTCTAAACTTGAAGGAGTTGTAAAGCAGCCTTCACACATTAGGAATGAAATAAACTGGAGACCAGAAGGAAGAGGAGAGAGATCAGAGACTGCAACTGCCTCTCAGTCTCCTTGTATCATCATCATCCTCTCACATGAAGAGATCCATTCTACAGGTCTGAGTTAGACCTCCAACAGCCACTGGAAGCTGACTCCTGTACCACAACACCTTTCTATCTCTTGCTGATGGACTTTCAGTAATAGATATAGAAATACTAACGATTTGTATGGTTTTATTTTATATCCTGAAATTTTGCTAAAGCTATGAATTGTTTCCAGTAGGTTTTTTGATGATTTTCTAGAATTCTCTAAGTATATCATCATATCATCTGCAAAGAATGATAATTTTATTTCCTCATTGTTTAGTCTAATTCTTTTGGTTTTCTTTTCTTATTGCTAAAACCAACATCTATAGTACAATGTTGAATGATAATGATTATCCTTGTTTTATCCCTGTCTTTATTGGGAATGCAACTAATTCCTCTTCATTATATGTTTTAGGTTTGTTATTCATATGGTTGATTAGGACAATAGTTTTCCTGATTTTGGACCAGCCCTGCATTCCTGGTATAAATATCACTTGGTCCTAGTGTGTTATCCAACAGATAAGTTGCAGTGATCTCTTTGCTAATATTTCATTTAATTTTTTTGCATCATTAGGGAGATCAATCTGTAATTTTCTTTCTCAGTTTTGGCTGTTCCTAATTTAGGTATCAGTACCATCTTGGTGTCATGGAAAGAGTTTGGCAGTACTTATTCTTTAATTATTTTTCCAAATAGTTTTCATAGTATTGGAATTAATTGTATTTCAAATGTTTGGTAGAATTCATATGTGAATTAATCTGGCCCTGGAATTTTTTTTTTTTATGGAGTTCATTAATGGGTTTGTTCAATTTGTTTTTCTAAAATGGCACTATTTAAGTAACTTATTTCCTTTTCTGTTAATCTAAGCAATTTCATATTTTTACAACAATATTCATCTATTTCTGTTAGATTGTCAGATTTGCTGCCATACAATTGGTAAAAAACCTCCTAATTATTGCTTTCATTTCTTTGTCATTGGCAGTAGATTCACCCTTTTCATTTTTTTGTGATTTGGTTTTTTTCTTTCATTTTTCTAATCAAATTAACAAAAGTTTATATATTTGGTTGTCTTTTTCATAAAAGCAACTTTTAATTTTATTTATTAGATCAATAGTTTTCTTAGTTTTAATTTTATTAATCTCTCATTTGAGTTTCAGAATTTTTAATTAGGTATTTAATTGGGGGATTATAATTTGTTCTTTTTCTAGTTTTTTTAATCGCATGTCTATTCATTGATGTCTTCTTTCTCTATTTTATTCATGGAGCTTTTTAGAGATATAAAATTTCCCCTAAGAACTGTTTTAGCTGCATCTTATAGACTTTGGTATGTTGTCTCATTATTGTCATTCTCTTGGATGAAATTATGAATTGTTTCTATGATTTGTTGTTTGATCCACTCATTTTTTTTTGAATTTTATTATTTAATTTCCAATTTGTTTTTAGTCTATCTTTCCTTGCCTCCCTTTTTAAAATATAATTTTTTATTGTATTGTGGTCTGAAAAGGAAGCATTTACTATTTCTGCCTTTCTGCATTTGATTATGAGGTTTTTATGGCCTAATACATGGTGAATTTTTATGTAGGTGCCATGTACTGCTGAGAAAGAGAAAGAGATATTCTTTTCTGTCCATATTCAAATTTCTCTGGAGGTGTGCTGGACTGTCCAGGCACAGTACTGTAGGCTGCCAGGGCCATACATACCAGTCTTTGGATCCTACCCAGATAAACATAGAGACAAGCCAATCAGGAGGTGCAAACAATCTGAATTTATTCAATCATCCTCCCAGTGAGGGTAGCAGGAAGTAAGAGAAGGAGTTCTGCTCAGGGTTGTCTGTTTATGCTTCCTCTCTTCTGGGATAACTTCTGCCCATCCACTCAGCATTGTCATAGGTGGAGCCACAAAAGGGAGACTTGTGAAGGTAACATCCAGGAGGAAATCCAGCAAGAGGACACACCCCTCGTCACCTCAAGAAACCTATCAGTTCCTATAACTCCTGCAAGATACAATCTCCTGCCTCAGAGGCCAAATCCCTTTTTACCTCCTGAGCCCACCCTGCTAAATTGGCATGTAAGGTTACATGGCATATCTTGGAGAGAGAGAAATTCCCTAATGTGGTGAGCTTTTTCTTCTCAAAAACGCAGCCAGGTGCGGTGATAAAAGTTCAGATCTTTTATTATTTCCAATATAGCCCGGTTAGCTTAGAGGCCTATCTCTCTGCTTGGTTCCAAGAGCTCTCTCCAAATGTCTTTAAATCCAAAGGTCTGGTCCTTCAGCCTCTGCCTCTGCTTTCTTCAGCCTCCAGCCAGCTCCAACTCTTCATGTCATTCCGCTGAAATCTCAACTTGTAGCGTCTTCACTCTCTAGAACTCTCCGACTGGCCCATTGGCCTATTTATGCTCCTTCCAGAGAGAGGGATTATGGGTAGTTCTACTTAGTACCTTGTTTCAGGTTCTGCCCAAAACATCTTCTTGTAAGATTAGATCAACTCTAATTACTTAGCAGTTAGTAAGGATTCCAACATCTCCCCCTTTCTTTTGTTTTAAAACATAGGGGGTTTCAATATGGGCCAGAACTTTGTAACAGATATACATGGTATACATAAATCCATCAATATGGGAAGCATTATACATAATTTACATGAGCACATAGCAATATAACACAGGCTAGTGGTAATGTAACAAATAACATGAATCAACATGAAAATTTAACTGCAAAAGTCTCATCAACAATCTTTCATCTCAAGAAATCCAATGATTCTTGCAATTGCTTAAAATACATAAGCACATAGTAATATAACACAGGCTAGTAGTAATGTAACAACATAAATCGACCTGAAAATTTACAAATGTCCATAAGTCCTAGAAATAGTCCATAAGGAACCTTGGAGGAGATCATAAGATGCTGTGCCACAGTGGGCACAAATGCTTATTATGCCCAGACTATGATGAACATGGAAAGACAAGGTCCTTCTTGGCAGAGGAATTCTAGAGAAACTCGTCGATGTTTTCAGTGCGGAAAAATTGGACATTTGAGAGCTCATTGTACATATGGAGATAGAGTGAGAAGACAGGGTGAGAGAAAACCCAAAACCCCATGTCCAAAATGTAACGGAGGCTTTCACTGGGCCTCTAAATGTATATTGACCCAGAGGAATGAGAGGCAGGGCCCAGCTCTAAAGTATCAATCAAAGGACAGGTAGGGCATGATAGCAGCTGAGGTTACACCCAGAGAGACTTTAGAAATTCAGGATTCTGATGTCATCAACCAACAGAAAAGCAATCAGGATTACAGTTGGGAAGAATACAGGCCTTTTAAGACAACAAGACAATATCCAATGCAAACGACTCCAATGTAATTACCAGATGATGAGGAGAAATCCCAAATTTGGTAAATAGAAGGGAATTAGATTAACTGCTTGGGGAAGAGGATCTGCTTATATTTCCACAGATGGAGAAAGAATCAGATGGTTGACTATGAAACTGTTAAAAAGACTTTTAAAAGCTTCAGGAATCATTGGATTTCCTAACACAAGATGAAACTGTTTTAGTTCTTGAAAAACCAGCGAGAATCATTGGATTCCTTAAGATGAAAAATTGTTGATGAGACCTTTTGCAGTACTTCGGAGCTTACAGGAATTATTAGATTCCTGGCGCATGAACTAATGGACAATGGATTCCTTATGGACTATTTCTAGGACTTATGGACATTTGTAAATTTTCAGGTCGATTTATGTTGTTACATTACTACTAGCCTGTGTTATATTACTATGTGCTTATGTATTTTAAGCAATTGCAAGAATCATTGGATTTCTTGAGATGAAAGATTGTTGATGAGACTTTTGCAGTAGTTAAATTTTCATGTTGATTCATGTTATTTGTTTTTCCCTAATGGAAATGAATGGAAGTCTCTTACTTTATTGAATCTTTACTTTACTGAAATATGATGCTGAGTCGTGCTGGGAAGTTAATTCTTGGTGTAACCTTACGTCCATTGTTTTCCAGAATACGGCATTCTAAGTCCTCTGATACTTTATTGCAGAAACCACCAGACCCTGGGTAATCCTCACTGTCACACCTTAATATTAGGATTGTTTTTGTCTGGTTGCTTGCAGTATTTTTTCCTTGAAATTGTAGTTTTGGGATTTTGCAACAATATTCCTTAAGGTTATCCTTGAAGAATCTCTTTCCAGAACCTTCCAATTGATGGAACCTTTCAATGAGGATTTCCACCTCTGTTTTTTTGAATATTGGGACAGTTTTCTGAAATAATCTCTTGTAGAATGCTATACAGCCCCCCCGTCTACCCTCACCCCCTTTTTTTTTTGGTCATGACCTTCAGGTAGGTCAAAATTTTTAAACTGTCTCTTTTGAATCTCTTTTCCAGGTTGGCTGTTTATCCAATGAGGCATTTCACATTTTCTTCCATTTTTTCAGTCTTTTAAATTTGTTTTCCTGATTATTGCTGTCATACAGAGTCATTAGCTTCCATTTGCCATGTTCTAGTTTGTAATGTGTGATTTTCTTCAGTTAGCTTTTGTATCTCTTTTTCCATTTTGTTTAATTCTACTGTTTCAGGAGCTGTTTTCTTAAACAATATTTTTATTTCCTTTTCCAAGTTGTTGACTCTGTCATGCATGCCTCTCATTTCCTTTCTCATTTTTTCTTCTACTTCTCCTATTTGTTTTTAAATTTTTTTATGAGTACTTCAAAGAAGCCTCTTAAGGCTTAAAAGCAATTCATATCACTCTTTGAGTGATTTCCTTTATGGATATTCTTTCCTCCTTTGAGTCTTTGTTTTGATCTTCCAACACCATAGTAGCTTTCTATGTTCAGAAAACAGCCCAGTTTCCCAGAATTTGCATTTTGACCTGGCCCTGGAAGCTTCCCCTCTGAGTTGCTCCTCCAATTAGCCAAGATGGAGGGTATTAGTTTCTGATTTGCTGTGATAAAGACCTTGTTACTGGCTTTCCCACAATCTACCTGACCTGAGCTGAACACCATTTTCATTGCAGTGAGACTCACTTTTCTTAAAGTTTTTTCAGTCTATCTTGAGCTGGAAAGTGGCTTCATTCCATCAGACTCTGTTCAGCAGTTTTGTTTCATGTGGTTTTCTAGGTAAACTGTTCAGATGTTTTTCAAAGGGAAACTGCCATTCTTTGTTATCATAAGAAATAATTATTTAAAAGCAAGAGTTAGTGTTATCTACAATGTATAAAAACTAAAGACAGTAAGATTAGAAGTAATATTTTTTAAAGGTTGAAATCATCACTACCATTATTACAGTCCCAGAAAATCTATTTCAAAATTTAAAAAAAAAGATGAGAGAAGAAACATATGTTAAAAAGAAATAAAATAATTCCTATAGGAGATATTATGGTTTCTTTACTAAACTTTAGAGTCAAACAAAAATGTTTTTTGTACCAACTGCCAACATTAGAAGAGGGGTAGTAGAGAAAAATTTGCCATTAATCTATAGCATTTCTGTATCTTACTAATAAAATGCTGGAAGAAAAAAATAGAGATTTCATTTAAAATTATTACAAACATTATGAAATACTTAATAGATTACTTGCCAAGGCATACTCTGGAAGTATATGATCCCAATTACAAAATCCTTTTTTATACAGATAGAGATTTAAATAATTAGAGAGATATTAGCTGTTTACTGGTACACTAAACCAATATGTTAAAAATTAAAATGCTAAATTAATTATTTATTCAGTGCCTTACCAATCAAACTTTTAAAGGATTAATTTATAGAGCTTGAAAAACTAATACTAAAGTTCATTTGGGGAAACAAAAAAATCACAAATATTAAGGGAATATTAATTGGGGAGAGGTGAGAAGTAGAATGCTCTTCAAACCATTTTGGTACTGGTTAATTGATTAACCAATGGAATAAAGTACAAAATATACAGAAAGAAAAATAGCCTCATGATCAATAAAACTCTCAAATCCTAGTTATTATAGCAAGAAGTCATAAATGTTTGGAAAACCACTGGAAATACTAAATAGAATTAGGAGAAAAATTATGGAAGAAACAATTTACAATATATATTGATATTCACTCCAAATGAGTACATGACAAATATAAAGGTTGTCATCAAAACAAAATTAGAGGATAAAAGAAGAAATTTCTTCTTTGATCAATAGATAGAGTAAGAATATATGGCCAAAGAAGAGATAGGAAGAATTACAGGAAGTAAAATGGACAATTAAAATTTAAAAGCTTTTGCCTAAACAAAATCAATAAAGCTAAAATTAGAAGTCAATAAATGAGGAGAGAGGGAATCTTTACAATAAACTTTTAAAGTTCTCATTTGCTTTTTTTTTTTTTTTGGTTTTCTTTTCTTTTTTATTTTTAATAATGATTATTATTTACAAAACATATGCATGGGTAATTTTCCCAACATTGACTCTTACATAACCTTTCGTTGCAAATTTTCCCCTTCTTCCTTCTACCCCCTCCTCTAACTGGCAGGTAGTCCAATACATGTTAAATACGTTATAATGTATGTTAGATCAAATATATTTATATATTTTTATATAATTATCTTGTTGTGCAAGAAAAATCATATCAAGAAGGAAGAAAAAGAAAAACTGAGAAAGAAAACACAATGTAAAGAAATAACAATAGAAAGAATGAGAATGCTTTGTTGTGTTCCATACTCTGTTCCCATGATTCTCTCTCTGGCTATAGATAGTTCTCTTTGTCAGTGCACAAGTGTAACTGGTTTGAATCATCTCAATATTGAAGAGAGCCACTTCTATCAGAATTGATCATTATATAGTCTTGTTTTTGCCATGTATAATGATCTCCTGGTTCTGCTCATTTCACTTTGCATCAGTTCATGTAAGTCTCTCCAAGCCTCTCTAAAATCATCCTGCTGGTCGTTTCTTACAGAACAATAGTATTCCATAGCATTCATATACCATAATTTATTCAGCTTTTCTCCAGTTGATGGGTATCCATTCAGTTTCCAGTTTCTTGCCACTACAAAGAGGGCTGCCACAAAGATTTTTGCACATATGGCTTGCTTTTCCTCCTTTAAGATCTCTTTGGGATATAATCCCAGCAGAAATAATGCTAGATCAAAGGGTATGCACAATTTGAGCATACCCTTTTTGAGCATACTTTCAAATTGCTCTCCAGAATGATTGGATAAGTTCACAGTTCCACAAACAATGTTTTTTAAGGAAAATGATAACATTGTTTGGTATCATGAAGTAATTCCCCTTCAAAACCTGGCTGTTTTTACAAATGATAAAAAATAAATAAATCAACCAAAAAAAAAAAAAACCCACAATCCTAAAACTCAGTTGTTGCCTTTCTTCTTCTTCTTCTTCTTCTTCTTCTTCTTCTTCTTCTTCTTCTTCTTCTTCTTCTTCTTCTTCTTCTTCTTCTTCTTCTTCTTCTTCTTCTTCTTCTTCTTCTTCTTCTTCTTCTTCTTCTTCTTCTTCTTCTTCTTCTTCTTCTTCTTCTTCTTCTTCTTCTTCTTCTTCTTCTTCTCTTCTTCTTCTTCTTCTTCTTCTTCTTCTTCTTCTTCTTCTTCAAATTTTAAATCTAGAAGCTTTAGGCCAGTTCTGCATCTATACAAATCAGAAACAAAGTTTGTTGTTCATTCTAAAGCAATATTCAGTCAGGGCTGATTGGTGATCACTTAAGACTGGTTGGCACAGAAGCTCAGTTTCTCTCTTATTTCATGTCTTTCTTTCTGATTATATTATTTTAATTATTTAATTTATTTTTAAATTTTTATATATTCATATTGACACAAATAATTAATTATTATTGGGATTGTTATATTAATTATTTTATTATATGTTATATAAAAATAATATAATATTAATAATTATATTAATGCCAAGAAAAATTTATTAGAAGCAAATGAGACAAACATTATCGAGTGGTTCTTCTCATTTTCCCCTAATCTCATTAGCTTCTTGGAAAGAGAGAAAAGAATTTGTGATGACATCCCTCTAACTTTCCTTGTCAATGCAAATAGAGTTCTCTGGAAGCCTAGGCTTTCACTCATCTCACATCCCTCAGAATCTTCCTAGAAATATTATTTAAATTGTTCTTAGCTAGATAAACTTTTTTTTGGAGGAGCTGCAGCAATTAAGGTTAAGTGACTTGCGCAAGACCACACAGCTAAGAAGTGTTAAGTGCCTGAGGTCAGATTTGAACTCAGGTCCTCCAGACTTCAGGGCTAGTACTCTATCTACTACACTAACTAGCTGTCCCTAGATAAACTTTCCAAAATTTCATAGAGATTGCTTAGAAAATGGCTAGCCACATAATATTACATTGTCACTTTAGCTTTTCATTCAAAGTTCCAGGTCATAAAGTTGACTTTCTCATTGATTCCAGATTTTCACATTTTAATGAAATTATTTAGACAGGCAGTCAAATGCTAGCCTCTTCTATATCCCTGACACAGGAATCCTTCAAATTAATACATCATGGTGACTGGTTTTAATCTCATAATTTTTCTGTCTTGTTATTCTTGAGCTGAAGAAAGAAAATCCATTCTTTATAATTTGGAGTACAATTTAGTAAAAGACTATATTTCACTAATACTCACAATTCAAGGCAGGGATAAAAATCTGTTGGAATTCGGAGAAATTTCTTTGGAACAAGTGGATATTTAACACTGGCCCAGGTAGTACAAATACATAGTTATCCTGAATTCATGACACCAATTGTAAATAAGAGGGGAATGGAAGGAAAGAAGGAAGGAAGGAGGAAAAGAAAGAAGGAAGGAAGGAAGGAAAGGAGGAAATAAAAGAAGGAGGGAGGTAAAGAGGAAAGGAAGGGAAGGAGGGAGGGATGAAGAGAGGAAGGAAGGAAGGTAAGGATGAAAGAAGAAAGAAAGGAAAGAAGGAAGGAAGGAAATACAGGAGGGAAGCAAGGAAGTAAAGGAAGAAGGGGGGAAGAGAGGAAGAGAGGGAAGGAGAATGAAAGGAAGAGAGGAAGAAAAGGAGAAAGGAAGGGAGATGAGGAAGGAAGGAATTATTATTTGATAATTATTATTCTATTGTTAATTTTACTTTATACATTAAGAAACTAAGGCAATCAGAAGTAAAGTGACTTGTGCAGGATCAAATTGTTACAAAATGTCAAAATGGATTTCTGAATTGATGCTTAGCACTCCATCTTCTGTGACACCTAGTTGCTTACTGATTTTGGGGGACATGTGTTCCCTTGTAGAGGAGATGTAAAAAAAAAAATCTTAACCAATCTGTTGGTAGCATTAGAGTTTTAGATAATATGACTATTTTAATATTTTGACTACCCAAGCATAAAAAGTCACATAAAAGAAGGTAAAACATAGAAGTTAGACATTACCATAAATTTATGCTAAAATAGAAGTGGCATTATATTACTTTCATCAAGAAAAGGTGAAAGCTATGGGGGAAATTTCTGGGAAGATGGCACAGTAGATCAGAAAATTCCACGCTCTCTAGATTTCCTCCACAAGCAAAACTAACTGCTAACTCTTCTATTTTAGTTCTATTCCCTATCTATTAGCAATTATTTGTGCCTCAGGTGACTGATAGACTGGGAAAAATAAGTAAGACTTAACCAGAGTTGGGATTTTCCTGAGAAGACCCTAAGAAAGACCCCAGGATTGAAGTTTAACCAGTATGAAGTATAAACACCTTTAGGGTAGCTTTGAAGAAATAGCAAGTGGAAAGCACTGGAACTCATTGGTTTGGAGGTTGGCAGCCAAAAACCACAGAAACTTTGACATCCCAGATACTCTGGAGTCTGAGTCCCCCCCAAATTGAGGGAACTTCAACTAATTAGGAACTCCAGACCCAGGTGTGCTGCTGAGATGCAGCACTGGGCTAGATGAAACCAGCATTCAGTACATGCAAAAGCAGTGGATCAAGGACCTTGTTGTCTGTGGGCATTTTGAGGAGGGTGGAATTTTTGATTTGGCATTCCAAGCGACAGGGGAGAACTGAAATGAAGCCAAAGGCAACGTCCTTCCCTGCTCCCTCCTCTCCCCATTTCCATCCACCCACCCATTGTAGATTACAGATGATTACACTAATAATGTCTTATTTAAAAAAAAAAAACTGTGCAGGCAAATATGAAAGAATCCAGTCACAGAAACTTGCTATGGGAATCAGGAAGACAGGAGTTCATCTTCAAAGGAGGATAGTGAAGTTAAAAAAAAAAAAAGTCTTTCCTACCCCAAAGAGTAATGTTAAAAGTCTACTATTACCCATAAAATAATTTATAGAAAAACTCAAAAGAGATTTTAAAAACCAGAAGAGAAAGATTGAAGAAAAACTGGGGGAAAATAAGAATTGTCCAAGAAAAATAAGATTATGAAAAGAAAAAACAGCAACTGGGAATCCAGAAAATAATATTTGAAAATTAGAATTGGGCAAGGAGAAACCAATGAAGCTGTGACAAACCAAGAAATAACAAATAAAATATAAAAATGAAAAAAAAAATTAGAATGTGAAACAACATTTTTAAAATACAACAATAACAACCCATCTAGAGAATAGATCAAGAAGAGAAAACATAAGACTAATTGGACTACCTGATTAAAGAAAGAACCTTGACACAATAATACAAGAAATAAAGAACATTGTCACTAAGTGATAAAACATAAAAGAAAAGTAGGATAAAAAATTCATGAATTACCACTTCAAAGAGATCATAAAAATAAAATGCATAGAAATGTTATTGCAAAATTTTGAAACCTCAAATCAAAAAAAAAAAATTACCAGAAACAAGAAACAAACAATTCAAATATGCTGTAACTACAGTTGGAATTGTACAGAATTTGTCAGCATAAAATTAGGCCTATGGCTAAAAATACTATATCCAGGAAAATTAAGCATAATGTTGAACCAAAAAATGGACATTCAATGAACTCTCTGATTTTAAAATTTTGTCTAACTAAACTTGACTTTAAAAGAAATTTTAACATATGCCATTATTAAAGACTAATTTCAGAAGACTTAGTAAGAATAAATTATTTATGTTTTATTCATGGAAGTGTAAACCATATGTTTAAGATTAACAATAGCAATTGTGTAGTCTAAAAGAAAGATTGGATAAAGCTGAGTATGATCTGACTCTAAAAAGCAAAACTATAAGAAAAGGTAAATATAGTAATTACACTACACAAATGAGTTGCAGAGGAAGAATCAACACAGACATTAGATGGAGAGCAGAAGAGTTCTGAATGGAATAGGATAAGATGGGCTACATGTGTAGATTAATAGAACCTAGGATAAGCAAGAGGAAAAGAGTGGTGGGATAAGATATGGGAGGTATTCATGGGAGGAGGGAGGTTAAGTAATAACAAGTCAAGTTAGGGAAGAGAACTAAAATAAAACAGCAGAAATAAGAAATATACATAAACATAGTAATAAGAATCAGGAAGAGAATTTATTATGGAAAAAATAACTATGGCTAGTAATCATTAATCTCAAAGTCAAACTTAAGGGTTTAATTAAGATAGAAATCTACATTATATATCAGCCCTATTCATATTCTTTTAGATGCATGTCTTTATCTATGTAAATATATATATATATACACACACACACACACACACACACATATATATATACATGTGTGTATGTTTGTAGGTATGCATGTAGATGGATGTATGAATGTGTAAATATGTGTAAGCATGTTGTAAGTATGTATGTATCCATGCATAAGTATATCCATATTTAACTGTAGCTTGCTTGGTGGAGATGAAAGGGTGGAAAAATAAAGTAAAAAGTGCACAAAAGATAACAAAAGAATAACCTACAAGTAAGCAAAGAAAAGATGGATAGTCATAAATAGAATGTCTTATATCAGCTTTTTTGAAATGTAAATCTGTTACAGTTTTGTTTGTTTATTTGTTTTTTGTTGAGGCAACTGGGGTTAAGTGACACATAACTAGGAAGTATTAAGTGTTTGAGATCAGATTTGGACTCAGGTTCTCCTGACTTCAGGGCTGGCGCTCTATCAAGTGAGCCACCTCCCTGCTCCTTGTTACAGATTTTGAATCCTTTCTGATTTTCTGCTGGACATATAACATTTGTCATGTTTTTTCTTTTTCTATTTGTTTTTTTTATATGTTGTATTTAGATTTAAATAAACATTTTTTTAAAAAGAAAAAAGCAAAAGCAGTTCCTTCTTCTACTTCTTCTGCCACTATGCTTCTTACCTGCCTTTGAATTTTTTCTGTTTCACATAGCATCAGACCATCTGTTTCATCCCAAATGAAGTCAAAACTGTTCAGACAATATGGATTTTGTGAATGACTGCAGATGCTATATCCTTCAAACAGAGAGAATGTTTTATTCTTTAATAGCCAAGATTTCAGCCAAACAGAATAGCAAGTCTAAGAGTAGAAGAAAAATGTTTTGTGGCCAGACCATTTTTGATTGCCTTAATGACCACTAATTAAACATTTTGGCTCTTAAAAGGCCCTGGAAAAGATAACAGCACAGAAGCTTCTCCAAGATGATTTCATCAGGTGTTTAATCGAGTAGAACATGCAAGTCATTAGACCTGCTGCTAGAAACTCAATGAAATGTTTTATATTTTAAAATATTTTTTCTTTATCGTGTAGGCACTATTAATTTGCTCTAAAAGGATCTCTAATGTGTATGCATTTTTATTTACATTATAAAGTGATAGATTTATAAACTTATTTTTTCATTATTTCCATTTTGAATACCGATATGCAAAACATTTTTAAAATAACTCATTCTCCCATTGAGATTGTTTTAATTATGAATTTTATCTTCATATGTTTATAATGAGAACTACGTATTTTATTCCTACAATCCTAGGTGAAGAACTATTTTCTCCTTATGTTTCAATAATTTTAATTTTTATCCAAACTCTTTCAGTCATTACAGTGTGAGTTCTTCAAGAATAGGTTCTCTTTTGTTGTTTTTGATGGTGGTAGTGATTGACTTGCTGTTGTTATTTCATGTTATTTTGGTAATTTTTTGTATTTCCACCTACCTTTAAACTCAAGTGCCAGACACATACTAGGCACTTAATAAATACCTGTTTACTAATGTCTGTTGACTGCTCTGGAGCAGATGGAGTTTGAAAAGAAAAAGAGGAAAAAAATGAAAGAAAGAAAGAAATTGAAACTCTGAAAAGAAATTGTCTATTTGTCCCCTGAGTGATTATGATATGAATTCACAGATGCTAAAGGTGAAAAATCATATAATGAAGTTAAAAAGAAAAAAAAATGGCTGTGTGACTTTATAGTAATGAAAGCCTACTCTATTTCTTGGATATGGATCAAGAATTTGAAAGATAACATGTCAGAACTTCTAAGACATAATGACTACTATCCATTTCTCATGATTAAAGTGAAATTGTCACAAGGAATCTATGTGTTAATGAAAAGTTAACTCTTTGGAAAAATTAGGGTCATAGGTGATTTTTTAATTCTTTTTTTATTTGAAAGTAATGGACACAATGTAAGTAGTTTCTGAGTTTGGGATTTATATTTCTGGATTACAATTTTTAAAATAGGAATTCTAAACCGTGGAAAAAGGTATAGTTTTGCATTCCAGTAAACTTCTAAGTATTGGTTATCTAACCACCTTGGAGGGTAGAAAGAAAAGCCTTCTCTCAATTCTCCTTATGGGGTTTATCTCCAAGCTACCACCTATCCTCATAAGCCAACATTGCCCAACTCAGAACAGCTACCTCTTTTGGATGAACTCCCTAGAAGATTTATGTCACGGTCTTCAGATTTACAACTTAAATTAACAGTTATCCATAGCAATTGCACAACTGACACAGGAAAATTTCTGCATTTATTTCCTAACCTTAATATCATCTCAAAGGGCAGGCTTTGAGCTGTGGGACAATAAATGCCTCGCCTTTTCCTGTTTTCAGGAAAGAGTGATCCACACATAATGACTAGGCATAGTTAACTCTGGATGTCAAATACCATTATTTCATTTTCCTCTAACTGAAAATCACCTATCTTCTAAACTTTCCTTTTACTCTTGAGGAAACCACTATCTACACAGTTATGCACCTTTTCACAACTTCTGTGCTATTTTCAAGTCTTCAATTTCTTTAATTCCACATTCATATATCCAGTCTTCTAATCTTGTCATTATTACCTCCATATTATCTGCATCTCCTCCTCCTCTTCTTCTTTTTCCTTTTCTTCCTCCTCCTCCTCTTCCTTCTCCTCTAATTTTTTCTCCCCACATCTTCAAGATAGTCTGTAATTCAATATAGTTTAAATATGTGCAATTCTTCTAAACATATTTTCATATTGCCCAAGAAAAGTCAGATGAAAAAGGAAAAAAAGAGAAAGAAAGAAAAAGAAGCAGCAAAAATAACATTCGAAGGTGAAAATGCTATGCTTGATCCACATTCAGTCTCCATAGTTCTCTCTGTATGCAGATGGCACTTTCCATCATAAGTCTATTGGTAATGCTTTAAATCATCTCATTGTTGAAAAGAGCCAAATGCATCACAGTTGATCACCATCTTGTTGTTACTGTGTAAAATGTTCTCTTGATTTTACTCATTTCATTTAGCATCAATTCATGTAAGTCTGTTTAGGCTTTTGTGAAACCAGCCCGCTCCTCATTTCTTATAGAACAATAACATTGTTCTTTTCTTTTTCACGCACACAACCACCATCTTATATCAGGCCTTCATCATCCCTCATCTGGACTTCTGCAGTAGTCTCCTAAATATTCTATTTGACTTATATCTCCCTTCAAGCAATCTTCCATATTGTTGACTTGTATTGTAATTTTTTTTTAATTTGTTAGAGAAGCCCATGTCACTCTACTACTCAATAAATTCCAGTAGTTTCTACTGACTATGAAATAAAATAGTATAAGAATTCAAGAAAATGTTTGATAAATAGTCTAATTTGATTCTTGTGAAATAAATGGAAAAGTATAAGCCAAAAAAAGGAAATGACATATAATTACTTAGATCCAACACTGGGTGAATACAAAAAAAAAAATCATTAATGTTTAATATCAACTTAGAAAGATGTCTGTAGTGGATCTATATTACAATTAATATGTATAAAGATTTTCACCTATATTTTTAAAAATCAATTTGATATTCATAAGATAGAAGTACCAATGCTAGATCAAAATTCTTCAGAAAATAAAATTATCTCAGTGAAATATAATGAGTCAACAAGAGAAACAAGATATCTGTGTTGAGCTAAACAAGATTTTCTCTCTTCTCTTGCTTTGTCAGACTGCACCTAGAGTGATGTGCTTAGTTCTGAGTGTGAAATTCTAGGGACAATATTGATAAGTAGGAGAATGTCCAGAGGGGAAAAAACATAATGAAGTTTAGATATCATTTTATAAGAATGTATTGCATAGTGTTTCTACTGGGCTTATATCCCAAAGAAATCTTAAAGAAGGGAAAGGGACCTGTATGTGCACGAATGTTTGTGGCAAGTCTCTTATAGTGGCCAGAAACTGGAAACTCAGTGGATTCCCATCAATTGAAAAATGGCTGAATAAATTGTGGTATATGAATATCATGGAATATTATTGTTCGGTAAGAAATGACCAGCAGGAAGATTTCAGAAAGGCCTGGAGAGACTTACATGAACTGATTCTGAGTGAAATGAACAGGACCAGGAGATCATTATATACTTCAACAATGATACTATATGATGATCAATTCTGATGGACAGGGCCCTCTTCAACAATGAGATGAACCAAATCAGCTCCAGTAGAGCAGTAATGAATTGAACCAGTTATACCCAGCGAAAGAACTCTGGGAGATGACTAAGAACCATTACATAGAATTCCCAATCCCTATATTTTTGTCTGCCTGCATTTTTTATTTCCTTCATAGGCTAATTGTATACTATTTCAAACTCCAATTCTTTTTGTATAGCAAAATAACTGTTCGAACATATATGCTTATATTGTATTTAATTTATACTTTAACATACTTAAAATGTATTGGTCAACCTGCCATAGTGGGAGGGGATGGGGGAAGGAGAGGAAAAATCGTAACAAAAGGTTTGGCAATATGCAAGGGTAACATGCATATAATTTCTAAAGAAAAAGTTATAATAAAAAAAAGAATATATTGCATAAAATAGAGCTATTTACCTAGAATATGACTACAATTGGGCAGGAGAGATCATAATAGGCAACTTTATCTATTTTCAGGATTGTCATATATTTTAGAAATTGGATCAGAATCTGAAGCACATTTAAATTATGAGAAACTGTGATCCTTTGCATTTGTCTCATTTTAGTAGATTATTAACTTCCTAGGAAGAGATATCTCAATTTTTTTATTTCCCTATATGTAATAGATAAGTAATAAATGTTTGCTCAAGACAAATATAAAGAAATATTGTATATGTCTCTTGGGTTTACATTAAGCAAAATTATAAGTCTTGGTACTGTTAAGGTACCTAATAAAATTTTCTCTATTAATTAGAATATGGAAATAGACCACAAAATACATAAAATATAGTTTATATTTTTTACTTATAAAACCTAAATTGTTCAAGGACTTAAGGCTTCATAAAGATAACATTTCTTTAGCTGGCATTTGAATACTCTTCTATAATTTACTAAAGGAGTTTGCTCCCTAATTTTTCACTCTCAGTCTAATTTGGTGATGATTCTCTTTGAATTCAGCTAATCTGGCTTGATTATACTGACATAGAAAGAATACTTTCTGGCTTATTAGTACATTCTAGAACTTGATCTCTACTGGCACATCCTTTGAAAAACCATATCAGGATGTGGTGACATAGTAGGGCATCAATAAATATTAAATTTTTAAAATTAAATAAAAACTCATTTTGATAAATAAAATTTCATCATTTATGAATTTTAAATTCATGGACCTTGAAGGATGTAATGTATCAATTTAATGAAACAATTTATTTGCCTTTTTTTTTTTCTTTAAACATGTATTCAATGAGATGATTCAGGCTATTTTCACTAGACTTGTGATAAGAGAGCCATCTATATCCAGAAAGAGAATTTGAGGGCTTGAATGTGAATCACAACATAGTATTTTCACCGTTTTTGTTAATTGCTTTTTTTCTCATTTTTTCCCCTTTTTGAGCTGATTTTTCTTGTGCAGTCTGACAATTTTTTTTTAGAAGAATTGCACATTTAACCAATATTGGATTATGTGCTGTCTAGGGGAAGGAGATGAAGGGGAGGAAGGGAGAAAAATCTGTAACACAAGGTTTTTCAAAGGTGAATTTTGAAAACTATCTTTTGCATGCATTTTGAAAATAAAAAGCTATTGTTAAAATTTTCAAACATTTACTTTTCTTAATTTACATAATTGGGCTGTTATGAATGACTGCTTTGTACAAAAAACCTTAAAGTAATGAATGGATAAATATACATTTATTATATTCCTAAATTATGTCTGCATTGGTGAAAAGTAATGTGTAACACACAGCCCCTTTCCCCCCTCTCACTTCTCTTATTTTCTTCTCATTTTAGATAAGTTAGTGTGCATCATTGAGATGAATAAGAAGGACTTTAAAGGACCAGCTGCTGCAGTTGGCATGAACTTTCAGGTGAATAGTTACATTTCAAATGTTGTGCCAGTTTATCTAAACTTAAATCTGTTTTCTATTGATAGCTCTAAGTTTCTGGATCAGCAGTAGTAGATCATACCTCATTCATTTATCCCAGAGCCAGCCAGTAAAACAGCTATATCAAAATAGCCCGAAAGGGAAAAAAAAAATTGCACATTTATTCATGTGATGATTTATTTGTTTATTGTTATGCATCTTCCACTACATCCAGAGCCATTTCACATCATTCTGATCTGTATCTTCCCATGGGATCCAGATGACTCCAGATGAGAGAGTGAAGGTAGTAACTTTGCACAGTCCTATCTCACTTAAATTCAATTCATTTGACAATCATGGCATGACTGTCCTAAGATCCTAATCCTCTTTGAGAACAATGGATAAACAACAACCTGTGACTTGCAGTAACTACCCTACTGTGCTCCTAACTGGGACTAATGGAGATCCAACTGGTGAGTTTCAGTTGGGCAAAGCAGTTTCTTCCTTCCTTCTTTGATACGTTCCCCTTTTCCCCTCTCTTCCTCCCTCCTTTGTTCGCTCATTCTCTTACCTATGGGTGTTCTGCCCAAAGGAATATAAACTTTGGTCACTGAAACCTTGCAAAATATCCTGGAGTTACCAACTAGATTTTTTTCTTAAGGATCATGCCTTAAACTCAAATCACTCATTGATTGGCCAACAATGGGTTCCAACCCAAATCTCACTTTGTCAGTATTGGTCCTATTGGCTTAGAGTGTTAAGAGCAATTGTTTCTGTTTTGGCCATGAAAGTCTTCTCTGCCCAGAGTGGTTTTGTTTTGTGAGTGAATAAAATAGGTCATTTTTGCTTCATTTCTCACTCTCATTAATCACTGAATGGATGTTGCTTCAGGAAAACTGAAAGCTGTAATAAATGTTAGCTTAAAAAGTCCAAAGTTTCACATTACTTCTAGGGCCATCTTCATTTTGTCAGTAGACTCAGATGACTCTTGATAAGAGAGTGATACTGGTCACCATGCATAGATCTGCCTAAATTAAATTGAATTCATAAGCAAATTATGCTATCACCTTTTTGATATTGTTGTACTCATTGGGAATGAAGGACAAACAACAATATGTCAAGAATATTATCACTGAAATTTCAAGAAATCTCTGATCTTACTGATGTATGCATTCCCTTCAAAGATGAGATTGCAACATATTTATGCCTGATTTTCTTGTTCTAGTCTTGACTATATGTTCCCATTTTTAAAAAGCTACACATTGTGCCAGTGGCCTTCTCATCTTTTTCTTCTCCTTCTCTTTCTCCTCCTCCTCCTTTTCCTCCTTTTCTTCCTTCTCCTTCTCCTTCTCCTCCTCCTCCTTCACCTCTTCCTTCTCCTCCTTCTTCTCTTCCTCTTCCTTTTCTTCCTTCTCCTCTTTCTTATTCTCTGCTGGTGCTCTATCCATTGTGCTATCTAGCTGCTCCTATTTCTGTGGTGTTCTTTTTCTTTAAAGTAATATAAAGATTCTCTCTGGGAGAAAGCAGGTTTCTCGGGGAGGTTTTTTGGAGGCAGCCTTAGTTTCAGTTGAAAGTAATAATCACCCAAATGCATCCAGGTGCTGAAAGTTCAAATCTTTTATTGTGTCCTTCAATATAGCCCAGATAGTTTTCTTAGAGGCCTCTCTCTCTCTCCTTGGTTCTAAGAGCTCTTGCAGCTTTGTCCTTTGCTTCTGCCTCTGCCTCCAGCTAGCACCAAGGTAAAAGTTGTAATGAATCTTTCTTGCCTCCGAGAGAGGGCTTCTGGCTCTCAATCTCCCAGAGTGCACTGCGTCTGTCCCAGCGTGCTCCTCTCCAATCTAATTCAGCTCAACTCTCTTAACTGGGCCTCTGCTTTCTTCTTATATATCAGAGAGTGGGATTATGGATTTTCTCCCATAGTGCTCTCTGGCCCTAAAAGCTTCAAGGGAGGTGTGAATTCTGATATTTCATACTAAACCCTGAAATCTCCCAAATGTGTGAACTCAATGAGTAAAGGTGTGAATACAAGCATTGTATCAATTAGTTCTACTTAGTACCTTGTTTCAGGTTCTGGCCCAAAACATCTCCTTGTAAGATTAGATCAAGGATACTGAACCATGCTAAATTAGATAATTATTGTCTCTATCAACTCTAATGACTTAACAGTTTGTAAAGATTTCAACATATTTCTTCTTTTTTAATGTTACAATCTATTCCTGCTTACTCTGAGGATGTCCATTAATTTTTTGAGTCATCTTCATCTTTTACATATGCAGAGTCTTTAGTGCCAAACTCAATGTCTAATGTTAGATAAACACTTAATTAGACTAATTAAGATACTTATTTCACTGAAACAGCATTGCTATTAAAAAAGATAATCTTTCATTTTAAGAAAAATCTTGGATTCATTAAAAGAATTTTGTAATTTCTTAAAACAAATTCTGGCATAAAGAGTTATATAATCAGGGGCAGCTAGGTGGCACAGTGGATAGTGTACCAGCCCTGACGTCAAGAAGATCTGAGTTCAAATCTGACCGCAAACATTTAACACTTCCCAGCTGTGTGACCCTGGGCAAGTCCCTTAACCCCAATTGCCTCAACAACAACAAGAACAAAAAGTTATATAATCAATACCCACACACCATTTTTATCTACATTAACATTTGGTATTGTTATCTATATCTATATTTATAAATATCTTTGTCTATTTATATCTATAGTTAATCTATACATATGTCTATATTATCTACATATCACTATCATCTGTTGCTGAATCTGTATCTGTTAATAGCTCCACATATAGATATATTGAATAAAAACTGAAAATATAATTAGCATTGTAATAAAACATATTATATGACTTTCAAATTAGTCTTTATTTAAGTACATTTAATATTTAATGCCATGTGACTAATTCATAGTATGTGATAAATTTACCTTAGGTAAATTTCTAGGAAAATAATTTACAGATGAGTTGGCGATTCCATTGGTATATATGGTTTTCATACTATGTTGCCTATGTAAATAAAACTTAGGCAGCTAGATGGCATGAATGATAAATTAAATATCTAGCTACAAACACTTAAGAATTGTGTGACCTTGGGAAACTTACTTAGTTTATCTGCTTTAATCTCCTTAGTTACAAAGTTGGAATAATAATAGCACCTATCTTCCAAGAGTTTTGAGGATAAAATTATATAATATTCATAAAACTTTTTATTTTACCATTTTACAGCCAACTTGTTAATTTTATCTATCAGTGCTATGTACAGAGTTGAATTAAAAATATAAGTTCTGAATTAAGTTTTAAGATGAAAATAACATTAAATTCACACTTATAAATCTTATCTATAAATTTGTAGTCTAATCATTGAGGTAAAGAAGATATATCACTTTTCTGACTTTCTTTATATTATGGTTACAAGTTAATCCAACATAAAGGTAAACCATTTTTTCCCAAATTAAAAAAAATAGGTTTCAATGATTTCTCATGATATAGGATAATCCTTGTTTCTTTATTTCATTCATCTCTTCTAACTCCTATTCTAGAACTTCAAAAAATCTTCATTTTATTTTGGTATCTCTAAAACAAAGACCTATGAATTAGAAATAATATTAATACTTCCTAGCTTAAATTGAAAGTACCAAAAATACTGTTTATCTATGTCCATGTCCATGTTTCCAAAGATTAGAAAACAGTGAAAATGTGAGTTTATTTATATGAGAACATCTCATCAAATTATAACAACATCAAAGCATGTTAGATTTGAAAAAGATTTTGGAAGATATATAGTGCAAAATCATTGAACCAAATTCTTCACTACAATATTTAACATGTGCTAATTCTGCCTTCACTAAAAGACCTAAACATTTGATTATGCAAATTAACTCTTTTCATTAAAGGTTTTTTATTTTTTTAAACATATGCATGGACAATTCTTCAAAATTAGCCCTTGAAAAACCTTTTGTTCCAATTTTCCTTCCCTTCTCCTACACCCTCCCCTAGATGACAAGTACTCCAATATATGTTAAACATGGCAGAAATATATGTTATATCTAATGTATGTATACATATTTATACAATTATTGTACTACTCAAGAAGAATCAAATGAAACCTGTAAAAAAGAAAAAGAAAAATAAAAAGAAAATGCAAGCAAGCAACAACAAAAAGAGTGAAAATGCTATGTTGTGAACCACATTCAGTTCTTACAGTCCTCTCTCTGGGTGTAGATGGCTCTCTTCATCATTGAACAATTGGAACTGATTTGAATCATCTCATTGTTGAAGAGAGCCATTTTCATCAGAATTGATCATTGTATAATCTTGTTGTTGCTATGTATAATGATCTTCTGGTTCTGCTCATTTCACTTAGGATCAGTTCAAGTAAGTCTCTCCAGGCCTCTCTAAAATCATCCTGCTGGTAGTTTCTTACAAAACAATAATATTCCATAACATTCATATGCCATAATTAATTCAGCCATTCTCCAATTGATGGGCATCCATTCAGATTCCAATTTCTTGTCACTAAAAAGAGGGCTGCCATAAGCATTTTTGAATATATGGGTCCATTTCCCTATTTACAGATCTCTTATCATCTAAACAGTTTGCTACTAGCTAAGAAATAGAATAATTGATCAATAGAATAGGTTAGGTTCACATAATAAAATAGTCAATGACCATAGTAATCTAGTATTTGACAAACGCAAAGACCCCAGCTTTAGTGATAAGAATTTATTATTTGTCAAAAACTGCTGGGAAAAATAGAAACTAGTATTCCAGATACTAGGCAGTGGCCTACATCTAACCTTATACCAAGAGAAGGTCAAAATTGGTAGAAACACTGCTAGATGAAAGGGAATGCACAGTTTGATAACTTTTTGAGCATAGTTCCAAATGCTTTGGAATGATTGGATCAGTTCACAGTTTCACCAACAATATATTAGTGCCCCACTTTTACTACATCCCCCTTCAACATTCCTCGTTATCTTTTCCTGTCATCTTAAGCCAATCTGAGAGGTATGTAGAGATATATCAGAGTTATCTTAATTTGCATTTTTCTGATCAGTAGTGATTTAGAGCAACTTTTCATATCACTAGAAATAGTTTGAATTTCTTCATCTTAAAATTGTTCACATCCTTTGACCATTTATCAATTGGAGAATGGCTTGAATTCTTACAAATAGGAGTCAATTCTCTCTATATTTTGGAAATGAGGCCTTTATCAGAAACTTTGAATGTAAAAATGTTTTCCCAATTTATTGCTTCCCTTCTAATTTTGTCTACATTAGTTTTGTTTGTACAAAAAACCTTTTTAACTCAATATAATCAAAATTATCTATTTTGTGTTCAATAATGATCTCTATATTTACTTTGGCCACAAATGCATTCCTTCTCAATAAATCTAAGAGGTAAACTCTTCTGCTTATAATACCACTTTTGTGTCTAAATCATGGACCAATTTTGACCTTCTCTTGGTATAAGGTTAGATGTAGGCCACTGCCTAGTATCTGGAATACTAGTTTCTATTTTTCCCAGCAGTTTTTGACAAATAATAAATTCTTATCACTAAAGCTGGGGTCTTTGCGTTTGTCAAATACTAGATTACTATGGTCATTGACTATTTTATTGTGTGAACCTAACCTATTCTATTGATCTATTACTCTATTTCTTAGCTAGTAGCAAATTGTTTAGATGACCACTGCTTTATAAGATAATTTTAGATCTGGTACAGCTAGGCCACCTTCATTTGCTTTTTTTTTTTTTTTTTTCCATTAATTCTCTTGAAATTCTTGATCTTTTGTTCTTCTAGATGAATTGCATCAATATTCATTAGGGAAATTGGTTTATAATTTTCTTTCTCTGTTTTCATCCTATGTGGTTTAGATATCAGTGCCATGTCTATGTCATAAAAATAATTTGGTAGGACTCCTTAATTTGTATTTTTTCAAATAGTTTGTTTATATAGCATTGGAGTTCATTGTTCTTTAAATGTTTGTTAGAATTCACATGTAAATCTACCTGGTCCTGGAGATTTTTTATTAGGGAGCTGATTAATAGTTTGTCCTATTTCTTGTTTTTAAATGGGACAACTTAAGTGATTTATTTCTTTTTCTGTTAATTTGGGCAATCTATATTTTTGTAGGTATTCCTCCATTTCACTTAGATTATAAAATTTATTAGCATAAAGTTGGGCAAAATAACTCCTAATTATTGCTCTAATTTCCTTTTCATTTTTGGAATGTGATGTCTAGGCTAGTTCTCTGGAGAATCATTGGACCAGCCTTGGTCTTAGTGGAGGAGTTAAGTAGGCAGAAAAGTCACCAGGAAGATGGTCAAAGATGGAATGTCTCTATTTCCAATCTTTGGAACCCTTAAATACCTTAGTATGATTACATCACATCATTACAGCATGCTAAGTATGTGTGAACTTGAAAACCATTACATCATCATACTAAATACTAAGTTTATGTGAACTAGAGATCTATTATCTCATCAATCACACTGAGTTAACATCCTGGTGTAAGTATCTTTGTTTCAAGTATATTTTTCTTAGTGTTCCCCAATATCTGCAGCCCTCTACAGTGGAAAGTTTTCCCTTTTCATTTTTGAGACTAACAATTTAATTTTCTTCTTTCCTTTTTCTAATCAAATTAACTAAAGGTTTATCTATTTTATTGATTTTTTTCATAAAACCAATTCAGTTTTATTTATTAATTCAATAATTTTCTTGCTTTGAATTTTATTAATCATCCCTTTAATTTTCAGAATTTCATGTTTGTTATTTGATTGTTTTTTTTATTTGTTCTTTTTCTAGCCTTTTTAGTTGCAAGCCTAATTCATTCATCTTATCTTTCTCTATTTTATGCAAGTAAGCATCTAGAGATATGAAATTTCCCCATATTACTGCTTTGCTGCATCCCACAAAGTTTGCTATATTGTCCCATTATTGTTCTCTTGGATGAAATGATTGTGTCTATGATTTGCTGTTTTATCCATTCATTCTTTAGGACATGGTTATTCAGTTTCCAATTAATTTTTTTTATCTATTTTCCCCTGGCCTTTTATTGAATATAATTTTTATTGCTTTGTGATCTGAAAAAATGCATCTACAATTTCTGCCTTTCTGCCTTTGATTTTGAGGTCTTTATGTCCTAATATATGATCAATTTTTGTATAGGTTCCATAAACTGCTGAGAAGAACTTGTGCCTCTTTTTGTCCTCATTCAATTTTCTCCAAAGTTCTACCATATCTAACTTTTCCAGTATTCTATTTACCTCATCTTCTTTCTTATTTATTTTGTGGTTTGATTTATCTAGTTCCAAGAGATCAAGGTTGAGATCTCCCACTATTATAGTTTTGCTGTATATTTCTTCTTACATCTCCCTTAACTTCTCCTTTAGGAATTTCCATACTATACTTGGTGCATATATGTTTAGTATTGATATTGCTTCATTATCTATAGTACTCTTTATTAACGTATAGTTTCCTTTCTTATCCCTTTTAATTAGATCAATTTTTGCTTTTGCTTGATCTGAGATCAGGATGACTACCTCCCTGCTTTTTTTTTACTTACCCGAAGCATAAGAGATTCTACTCCAGCCTTTTACTTTTATTCTATCTATATCACTATGCTTTAAATGTGTTTCTTATAAACAACATATTGTAGGATTCTAGCTTATAATCCTGTCTGCTCTCTGTGCTTCCACTTTATGGAAGAATTCACCCCATTCACATTTACAGTTAAAACTACTAATTCTGTATTTCCTACTGTCTTATTAGCCACAAATTATACTTTTCTCTTTCCTTTTCCCCTTTCCCTCCTGCTCAGTATTGTACTTATGAGCACCACCTGCCTCAAGCAGCCCTCCCTATTTAGAGTCTTTTCCCCTTTGTTATACCTTTTCCCTACTATTTCTGTTTTCCCTTCTATTTAGCCTATCCTTCCCTTTTCCCCTTTTCTCCTCCTACTTTTCTATAAGGTGATAGAAGTTTCTCTGTGAAATCAAGTATGTCTAGTATTCTTTCTTTGAGTCAAATCTGATGAGAGTAAGATTCACACAATGTTTCCCCCCTCCCTTCTTTCTCTCAATTCTAGTAGGTTTTCTTTGCCTCTTGATGAAATATAATTTCCCTTATTTTACCTTCACTTTCACCTTTTTCTGATACAATTCCCTTTCTATCTCTAGTTTCTTTTTTATATTATAACAGTAAAATCAAATTATACATGTACTCTTTATGTATACCCATAACAGAAATACAATTCTCAAGCATTCTTTTTTTTTTTTTTTTTTTTTTTTTTTTACATATTTATGCTTCTCTTGAGTTCTATATTTGAAGGGCAAATTTTTTGTTTAGCTCTGGTTTTTCATCAGAAATAAATGAAATTCAACTGTTTTGTTGAATGTCCATCTTCTTCCCTGAAAGAAAATATGCAATTTAATGGAGTAGTTTATTCTTGGCTTTATTCCAAATTCCTTTGCCTTTAGGAATATCAGATTCTAAGCCCTTCAATCTTTTAAAATGGAAGCTTCTAGGTCCTGGGTAATCTTTATTCTGGCTCCTCAGTATGTGAATTATTATTTTTTTTCTGGTTTCTTGTAATATTTTTTCCTTTGTCTGATAGTTCTGAAATTTAGCCACAATATCCCTTGGAATTTAAATTTTGGGGTCTCTTTCAGGAGGAGTTTGGTGAATTTTTTCAATGGCTATTTTACCTTTTGGTTCTATGACATCAGTGCAGGTCTCTTTGATGATTTTCTGAAAAATAGTGTCTGTGCTCTTTTTTTCATAATGGTTTTTAGGAAGTCCTATAATCTTTAGATTGTCTCTCCTTGATCTGTTTTCCAGGTCAGTTATTTTCCCAAATAGGTATTTTAAATTTTTTTCTATTTTTTTTTTTTTTTTGGTTTTGATTGACTGATTCTTGATGTCTCATTGAGTCATTCATTTCCATTTCTTCAGTTCTGATTTTTAATGAATTATTTTCTTCATTTACTTTTTTAGCTTCTTTTTTGTATTTGTCCAATTAAATTTTTAAATGAGTTGTTTTGTTCTATGGATTTTTTTTCCATTTCACAAATTCCGTTTTTCAGGGAGTTGTTTTCTTTTTCCATTTTGTCAAATCTATCTTTTAATGAGTTATATGCTTTTTCTATTTCACTAAGTCAATTTTATATGAATTTTCTTCAGATAACTTTTCCAAACCCGTTTGTAAAGTTCACATTTCCTTTTCCCATTCTTCTTCTAGCTATTTTAAAAGATTTTTTTAAAAAAAAATATTTTTTCTAGGTGAGCCTTTTGTGATGGGGACCAATTTGTATCACCCTTTGGGGTTTCATATCGAGATGATGTGCTTTTAGTCTCCTCAGGGTTTGAAATCTGTTCTGCTCTTTCACCATAGAAAACTATCTATGATCAGGTTTCTTTTTCTTTTCTACTCATTTTTTTAAAAGTTGAGATCTGCTTTTAGGGCAAGGGAGATTATCCAAGCTTCCTCTAAAAGCAGCAGTGGCTCTGCTGGCTCAGTGCTTACTAACTTCTGGTTCTGGATGGACATGGTCAAGTCCTGTGAAATTCTGTTTTTTGGGGATTCATTATTTACCTTTTGTGTTTGTGTTGGATAACACAATTTAAGTTTTATAACTTCTCTGCTGATCTACTGGCTTGCCACTAGGGCAGAGTAGACAACACTGGTGTAGATTCCTCCCTCCTATAGATTCTCTGACAAGCAGAGCCCTCACCACTCTGGATCTGCACTGCCTGCACTGTTATCTGTGCTCAGCCTGCTTGAGGTTGGCCCACCTCTTTCCATGCCTGATTGAAACAGACCTTTTCTGGAGGGCTTTGAAATTATCTTCTGCTGATAATTTGTTATCCTTCCAATATTTATGGGTTCTGATAGTCCAGAAATAATTCAGAGGCTGTATTTGCAAATTAGTTTGAGGGAAGTGGGATGAGGTCAGAAAGAAATATGTGTTCTCTCTACCTTGATTGTCCCTCCAGAAATTAACTCTTAATCTAGGCCTTCCTACTTTTCATATTTGCTGAAATTTACATTTTGAAAAATATTTACCCTTTCTCATTTTTTATACTCTAGTTGCATGTGAAATCATTGTATTCCTTGAAGACAATTGTATACTTGAAGACAATTGGAATATCCTTCCAAATCTCCTCTTCCATTAAAAAAAAAAAGCTTTTATAATTTATCCTTTATTGATATGGTTTTAAAACTCATTATTATTTTGATTAACCTCCTGCTGATGACCTCTAACTTACTGATTTCTACACAGTGGCATGAAGAATTATTTAATATATATCTGATGTTACCTAATTCAAAAAATGTTGAGTAAAACAATCACTTCCCTTGTTTTGCTCTGCATTTGGCGGTGAGCCTTAAAGAATTGGTCTACAAGTATGTATATCTGGGGCAGACATTAAGATTGGACAAGAAAAAGAGAAGCAAATCAATTGTAAAGACACTGACAACAGCCTTCCCATAAAAAGAAAGAAACATTTTCCCACAATACTAACATTCTTCTTGTGGGATTATAATGAAAAAAATATGTCCTAAAGAAATAAGAATCAGTCTCATGCTGAGGCCAAAGAAGAACCACATAGTGACTGTGAACAGACATCAACACAAACTCAATGAGCAATTTAAAAGAACAGGAGTAAAAGGTTGTCAAACATATGTATGCTGAAAGAGAAGGTGGGATAGTCACAGTAAAATGTTGGAGGGTGCTCATAACACTTTGTTGTCAAATTTTCAGTATGTTCATTTATGCTTTGCAAATCAACAAATGCTACAAATTGAGGCTTATGTTATTGTTTTGTTAATTGGCTAGACTTAAGAAGGTGATAGAGAAAAGGTTAATAATGTATACTAAACTTCAATATGTATCCTGGGTATTTTTTTTGGAATTGTTACTTTTGAAATATTTACCAACACACCACTAGTAGTTGGTTACATGGTAATAAAAAAGATTAATAAATAGACTACTTTCCATTACTATGTTCACAATATTAGGAGCTAATGAGAAAGGCCTTCAAAGTCTTAAACTGATTCACTATGGCAAGCATTTTGAGGACATAGATAAGAATTTTCTAAAATGGGTAATAATGGAAAAATTGTGACATATGACATAGCAAGAATACAAAAATTGATGAGATCAGAAATGCATTGGAGGATTTGAATGATGCCATCTAATATCTCATTAAGTCTTTTTTTAGATGGCATGTCACACTTTTATTGGATTCCATTCACTTAAATTTCCATCAATGGGAATATTAATTTTATTACAAATTTCATTATATTTTATATAATATTATTATTACAAGCCCTCAAATATTTTTCATATCATATGACATATTACTGTTATGTCATAAAACTAAAAGTTGTGACTCAGTATTGTATTTATTTTCAATTACTATATGCTTTCATGCAAAATGATTTTTTTCAATATGGGTATTTGTATGTAAGTAAATAACATCAAGGAAAAAAATCAATGATTCCATAATTATGAATTTATTTTGTCTAGTTGCACATTTCCATATATAAAGCACAAATGTGTATTACAATAACTATGAGAATCCAGGCAATATAGTTACTTAGTTTTAATGTGGTTTCTCCAAGGTTTAATGACTCTTTCAGTGTTAATTTAGGTCATCTGTTAATCATCTATTTGTTTCTATTTATTTTAGGAAAAGATCTCTATCAATTAAAAACATCTGAGGTAGATTATATTATCTAATTAAGAGGTCCATTTAGATGGGAAAACTACCTTAAAGAATGTAAGTTTCTCTTAAGAAACATCAAATGGCAGAATTTAGCACATGTAGCACAATAGCACAATAAACAACAGTTAAGGTCAAGGGATACAGAAAACCAAGATAAAATATCTGTCTTCAATAAGTTTGTTATCTAATTGAAGAGATAGATATAAACATGTGAATGACAACTTTACAAGTTAAATTATGGAATTTGTTTTAAAATACCAAATATTTGGGTCAATATTCAATGACCTTCAGAATCTGAAGTAAGAAAATAGTAATAATAGAAAAGCAGATTAGTGCAATATCATGGAAAACCTTAAATTCTAGGCCCAAGGATTGGGGCTTTATTCTGACAATAAAGAACTTTGTATATTTTTTTTTCCATATGTACGTGTGTGTGTGTGTGTGTGTGTGTGTGTGTGTGTGTGTGTATAATCTATAATCAAAAATATAGTTGAATAATATTAGCTTAGAATTGATATTGAGAAAAATTGCATAGAGATAAGAAATATATTTTATGTGTTTACTTGAGAAAAATTCAGCAGATAAACATAGTGAATAGATGGGTAAAAGGTTTCCTATAATATATAATATACTATTTTTTTAGAGTAAGTAAATTGGAATACACATTATGACAATTTATTCTAGCGAAGTATTTATTACTCATATAGTCCGTAAAATGTTCTATATATCTTCTTAAATGGCAATAACCACTACAAAAATCCTGTGAATATCTTATTAATATTGCAACAGCCATTAGGAATATGCAACATATATCTTATTAATATGACAATAACCATTAACTTATTTTAATATTAATGAAGGCATGCAAGCATTTGTCAGCATAATATACACTACTAAAAACACTTATAAACATAGGGCAATGACTTTAATGGTATAATTAAAAGAAGCTAGCATTCTACAAATACGGGGAAGTGTGCCTTTAAAAATTGGTAGTCTGAATAAACACACCATTGGCATTATCTGAATGTTGTCAAACATGCAGATGGAAATGTAAATCAGTTATCAATATAAAAAACCCTTTCTATTTTTATCAGTGCATGGATGATTGATCTTTCTTCTTTAAATTTTATTTCTATCAGAAGCTAGGTGGTGCAGTGGATAGAATACCCCAGATGAAATCAGGAAAACTCATATCCCAGAGTTCAAATCTAGCCTCAGACACGTGTGTCTCTGAGTAAGTCATTTAAATTTGTTTCTCTCGGTTTCCTCATCTGGAAAAGGAAATGGCAAACTACTCTAACATCTTTGCCAAGAAAACCTTAAATGGGATCATAAACATTGGATACTCGTGAAATGACTGAACAATAACTAAAACAAAAATCTTAATTCTAGCCTCTTTTTAGCAATATCACTTTTTTATATAATTGAATCCATTGTGAGCTCTATCATATTTCTGTTTATATTCCAACAGAACCTGGAAAGGAATAATATTAGAGATTTGTCTCTTTTTAAAATAAGCTTTTGAAATCCTCTATTGTACAGTCATTTAGTCTTGCCTACTCTTTATTATCCCATGATCTATAGTACATTTCTCCCATCTTCCCAATCTCATTCCCATAACACTATCAATTCATCTCAATCTTTGCTCTTTCCCTTTCCTTTTGCCTGAATCTTTTTCAACACAAATGTATTTTCCAGTGTGTGCTGTCTTTTCATAATGTGACCCAACATATTTAAGCTTCACTCTTTTATCTTCCAATGAATAATCTGAGTATCTTTAAGCATTGACTGATTTGATCTCCTTGCTATCCAAGGGACTCACAAAAGTTTCCAATGGCACCATAATTCAAAAGCATTGACTCTGCATTGTTCAGCTTTCCTTATAAAGTCCAGCTCTCACAACAGTTCATTGCTACTAAAAAAACCTATACCTTTAACTATATGGAATATTTTTGGCAAGGTGAGGTCTCTCCTTTATAGTATGCTGTCTAGATTCACAGTACCATTCATTGAAAAATAGCAAATATCTTTTAATTTTGTAGTTATAGTAACTATCTGCAGTGATCTTTGAACCCAAGGATATAAAATCTGACACTTATTTCTATTTCTTTTCCCTCTATTTTCTGGAAAGTGATGGAATCAGTCACTAAGATCTATGTTTTTTTTTAAGCTTCAAGTCAACTTTTATACTCTCCTTTTTCACTCAAATCAAAAACCTACTTAATTCCTCACATTCTGCCATTAGAGTTATATCACCTGAATAGCTGAGATTGTTATTTCCTGACAACCTTAATTCTGGTTTTCAATATACTTATCCATCCTGGCATTTCACATGATGTACTTTACATACAAGTTAAGTAAATAGGGTGACACTTTCTAGGCTTGTCATACATACAGCCTTTTCCAGTCTTAAGCAATCAGTTGTTCCCTGTTCAAATCTGTTTTTTTCTTGGCCTGCAGACAGGTTCCTTAGGAGTCAAATAAAATGATGTGGTATTCCCATCTCTTTAAGGAAATCTGTGAAGAAGAAAGAAGTTTTAGAACCTTTGCTTCTTGGGGCATTGCTGTTGCACTGGCTACAATATCTAATCGTATAGATTATGTAATCCCATATACCCCATAATTATTGCTTCTGGATCAGATCGGACACTTCACTCCCTGCACATATAACAGAAGAAGAAATAAAAAAGCCAGAGTCTTAGGTTCATAATACTGAGTTACAGCTATATGGCCTCAGGGGAGGAAAAAAGGAAGTCCAATTTTCACTCATCCTCACGATTTCATTGATTACAAATGAAAGAATCCATTTCTCTGTCATACTCAAATGTTGAAAAAGTAATTGCCATGCTCAGACTTTTTAAAAACAATACCAGATGTGACTATGTAGCCAATGAAGAAAAAAGACTTCTCTAAACAATATAATAGGCCATCATGAAATACCTATGCATGCTTTAGTCTTCCAATCTCACAGAAGACATTTCAGATGATACAATAACAAATAATCTAGTCATGTGTCAAACTCCCATTACACTTTTAGTGAGGGCATAGGACATATTGGTAATAAGATAAGCATACAAGAAAACATCTGCTTGGAGCTAAATAACTTGTTATATAGAATATATTTTGAAGGATAACATAATTCTTTTGAAATAGTGAACTTAATCATCTCCCATGCAGCTTGGCCCTGTACTCAACTCTCTTGCCCTAGAAGAGATATTTAATTTAGTTATTGGTTTTAGTTGGTTGCATTTGTAAAGAAACAGCCCAGAAGTGAAATAAGGACTAGCTAACCTTTATCATTCTCTTTCTAATTGGTATCCTGTGGCTCTCCAAAATAGATTTCATGTAATTTACAGCCATTCTACTATTAGAATATTGGAACAGGCAGAGGGCACAGTATCTCAAACAGTAATCTACCATTACCAAATATATTCCTAATGTGAAAGAAATCCAATGTAGCAATCTTCCAAGTGCTTTCAGCTACTGATGACTAATTGAAAGTACCTTTTGATTCATGTTTCTGTTTTTCCATGGAACAATAGGGCACAACGTCTCCACTATTTGAACTGACATTGACTGATTTATAGGAATCACACCGATGCCAAAATGTATTCTTTTCATTATTTCCCTTGGAAATGGTGTGTTGTCATTTTTATTCTGAGGCAGCTAAATGGAGCAGTGAATAGACTACTGGGTCTGGAATCAGTAAAACTGAGTTCAAATTCAGCCTCAGGTACTTACTAACCATGCCATCCTTGTCAAATAACATAACTGTGTCTGTCTCAGTTTTCTCAATTATAACATAGGGATAATAATAGCACTTGTCTTCCACAGTGACCTTCTAACAACTTTAACTTTGTGGTAAGGATCAAATGAGACAAACATTTTTAAAAAACTTAACATAATTCTTGACATATAGAAGATACTTAATGCTTCTTTCCTTCATTTCCCTTATAACTTTAATTTTTTTGCCTGTTTCTTTGCTTACTTTTAGATCATGTCCACTTGGACACTGGGATGAAGAAAGATGGTAGTCCTGGCAATAAGAATAACACTGAGAAAAAAAAAAGTTCTCAAGAGAGAAATAAACAATATAGAGTCAGGTAATAATAAGTAGACTAATTTATCTGGAATCCAAATTTTGTGAAAAGGAATTGATTCAGTCTCATCAGACTTGCCTTAACCATTCTGTAGATAAGGATACATCAATAGAGTCAGAGCAAATAATTAAGCTAAACAAATTCTGAATTTTCATTCTTATTTGTCTTAGGTTTTTTTATACTCTTATGAATGTAGGAATTTCTTACCCTTCACTGGGATGTTTAAAGAACATTGGAATAATTCATTCTCTGCCAAAACAAAACAAAACTCATAACAAAAATCAATAAAATGAATATACCCGTATAGTGACAATTGTCTACTCATATTAGCTACAAACCTTAATTGGCATCTAATTTCTGCATTTTGCATGTCTGCATATATATTCTAAGATTAGGATGAAATGTTTGGACTGAAGAGCAAATATGTCACTTTTAAATGCATATATTATCTCTGTATCCTTTGTTTTAATATTATTAATATTTACATAAGTTCTCTGAATATGAACAGTCTATCTTTATCATGCATGACTAATCTAAAAGGAATAGGCATAGTTGAAGACTAAATTAAAATTTAGGTTAGAACAAGTTTATTTAGACAACATTCATTAATGCGCTATGCACCCATGCTAAGGACTGAGGGATACAAAGAATGACAAAATAGTATTTATTCTTTAAAGATCACAATAACTAGGAATTTTTGAGCTATATATAGCACAAATAAGACGTAATTTCACATAACAATGAACTATCAGTTGTTGGGGCAGAAAGGATGTGCTGGGAAAGGTCTGCTTACTTGAATGCAAATCAAATATATATTTTAGATGGAGTATAGCATGATACAATAATATTATTTATTAAGAAGACTAATCTGGTAACAGTGAAAAGAAAAATAATGATTTAAAAGGTGGATATTATGTATATAACAATAGGGATCATTGTACTTCCCAAACTGAGGTTAGAATGAAAGTGAAACTGCACAGCAACACTTTTTTCCTTTCCTTCCAAAAGCAACTTCAGGAGTCCTCCACGTCTATAATTAAATACAAGTTTTTTTAGTCTTTGAGAAGGGGAAGTATGAAATTTCCTTTTAGATTGCTACTTTAAGGATCTTATAATTTAGTAAAAAATGCTGCATAGTAATTCTAACTGTGGGCCCCCTAACTAAAGAGATTATTTAACAATGGACCAGTGATGAGGATTCTAATCCAAAACTAGGAAGAAAAAACTTACTGAATCTTTCTTACTATTTTACAGTAACTTATTTAACTTACTGTCTTTTTGGGTAGCTAAAACTACCAGAACTTCCTATGCACACTGAAGCTGTGAACAAGGGACACAAAGACAAGCATATATCTGGTTCAAACACAGATATTTGTAAGAAATAAAACTTGGACAGTAAAAAAAAAATAGAACTTATAACAAATAGCTAAAAGAATTCAGAAACATTATTCAGCTGACAGAAGAAAATGGAAATAAAATCAGTTACTTCTTATACATTCCCTGAAACAACATATATGTTTTTTTTGTTGTTGTTGTTTTGTTTTTTTTTTTACCAAAACTCCAGACACATGGCTGAGGAGTTAAAATTTTAAAAAGAAAAAGAAAAAATAAGTATTGTCTTCTTTCTTGGACTCTGCTTCCAATTTTCCTGTGACCTAAGAGAAAATATTTTAGCAATGTAATTTTAGTAGTGCTTTGGCTCTTAAAGTATCTCTCAACTACATTTTATGCTGAGATTTGCTTACTCCATTAATGTAAAAATAAGTTATAAATGCCCAATATCTTTTTTTGAACTTTTTTCCCTTGGGTCTCTTTAAGTTTTACCCCTACTTCAATACCATACCAAATCTAATTAAATTGAGAAATAAGCAAAATCTTTAAAAGAAGAATTCTATGTTGATATATCTACATGTACATCTAGGCCAATACTCCAATTTAGGGAGAATTCACCCATCAGACCTCCACTGTAAAGGGCAGAAACTTTGGAGAAATACACTTAAGGCTCAATATGATTAATTTAATCCTACAACAAGTGTAAACTCAGTGGAATTGATAAGACAATGGCTATCTAGTTTAGCACGTGACTTCTCTAGTTCAGTATGATTGATTTAATCTTACAACAAATAATGGTTCCCTAATGATGTAATAATTGGTTTATACTCAGTATACTGTAATGTAATTGTAATAGAGGATACAAATTGGGACAAACTCAGCCAAATACAGACTTCAAGTCAGAGACCGTTTGTGGTGGCTCTCCTACTTCCTCCAATGAAACTAAGACCCATTCCAGAGGCCTCCAGAAAGCTAGCTGTGCCCCAGGTAAGGAGACAGACTGTGAAGGAGACAATAAAGATTTTTGGACTTTGTCCCTGGCTATTATTGGAGTGATTACTCTGCTGAAAATGAAGGCTGGTCCCAAGACCTCCAAAAAGCTAACCAGAACACTACACTCCACCCTAATCATTTCCCTTCTCAGGAATCTTTCATATGGATCCATTAAATGCCTAATTTTGGGTGTTTGCATATCTAACCATCTAAATGAATGTTTTTAAGGCAAAAGATGTTAAAAAGATATGGTTGTTTTGCTAAAGGCTGAATAGATCTTTTACCACTGAAAATTCTGAAAAAGAAAGGCATCAAGTACCATTTACATAAATGATACATATCTAAGAGTAAAGAACTATTAATATGATTCATATAATATATAAAAGAGAATAGAGAATGTACATAAGAGTCAGGAAGACCAGACAAAGATCTATAGCTGACACATAATGCCTGTGTGACTCTGAGCAAGTCATTTAACTTTTCATTGTCCCAAAGTTTTGTTGATTTGTATTATTGAATGAAGTTGCCACATCAGGAATCCTCACATTGATCAAAATCAGAAGTTTAGATTCTTCTTCTTCATAACAATGGCAAGAAAGAGAGAAAGAAAGAGAGTAATATTACTATAACTTCATAGATGGCTTCCTTGCATCTAGTTTTTTTGCACTCATTAGTCATATATACAGTTGGAAAAATAAAGTTTCTTCTTCTCCATTGTTATTATGTTACTACATGACTATATATATATATATATATATATATATATATATATATTAGAGATGTGTATCTTTTATATTTATTTATTCTATATATTTCCTTTTTTTATATCAAATTCAACTTCTTAGCCTAATAGTCTTTTTTTTTCTATCCCCAAAATTTACAAATATTTTAAATTTGAATCCTGAATCAGACACCTAGGACTTTCTTACTCTTGACAATTTACTATATCTCTCTCAGATTTAAGGTTCACAACTGCCAAGTGAAAATGTAATAGTATCTGTTTTACAGAATTGTTGTCAAAATCAAATGAGATAATAAAAGTGAAACACTTTGTGAAGCTAAAAGTCCCAAATAAAACATAACTGTAATTAGTATTCTTATTTCTCATTCATTTCTAATATGCATCTTTCAGTATGCTCTAACAATATTTTTGACCTGTTTTTCTCTGGTTCCATGACTTTTCAAATCAGTTTCTCATCTACAATCTAATTAGTTTGTAATCCATTAAGAAATTTGTTTTTACCCCCTTTAAAGTCCAATTTTAAAAATGCCTCCCCTACTAGTACTTGCAAGTTTACATTGTTCTTGATGACAATATCTTGTGTTTTATAAGTTGTTACATGGTAGCATTCTTAAAATATTTAAAGTATGCTAAGAAATCATGCCTTATTAAAAAAAAAAAAAACAAAAAAACAAAAAAAAAAAAAACAAAGATTCACAGGAGCTGTCCATAGGTGAGTTCCATTCGTAAAAAGTAAGAGAGACTAACCCCTAATCAGTTGATTCAAATATGCAAAAGCATACTCTGCTCAAAGAATGAGAACTCAGTGAGTATGGCATGATAGAGTTGAGCTCTTTCCGTCGTCCTAGTCACTATATCATTCTTATGCCTCAGACTACAGATTCTATCAGAGGTTTGTTGACCCCTTGTTGACTTCATTACTATATGATACACACTACACATTCTTTTGCTTCTAGTTTTCCAAAACTCAGCTTTTGACTGCTTGATAAGTGATGCATTTTCTATCTTTACAATCCCATCCCAAACACATCCTGGTGTTTATTTAATTCATTTATTTACTCTCAGACTCTTAAAAAAATTTTTTTTTAGATCATTTGAATTTTGGTCTCATTCATTAATCTATCTCTTAACCTGATGAACTCTGTCTTACTGATGATTTCTTTTTTTCTATCCAATACAACTTTCCATGAAAACAAATTCCTAAAGATCTCTGTGTAAGTTATGGAAAGTATCCTTTCTAATTTTATTCCTATCTATAGCCACTCCTATGTGATCCTTTACTTGTACCTGGAAATAGGAAAAACTATGCAACCCACCTCTACCATAAGAAACATATTTCATTATTACTTATCCATTTTTGGTAACTGCATCTCTAATCACCTAAATGATGGCTTTATCACTTTTGAAGTCAAGAGAGTGTATGCAAGAAAAGGGACAGGAGAAGCAAAACATCAGCTCCTATTTTATATTAAAATAGTCATCATGTCTTTGTTAATTTATCTTTTACAATAGCAATATAAAGATAAACAACATATAGAGTTGATTTCTGTTACATGAACTAAATGATTTGAAGCATATCAAATTGTAATTTTAAACTACATAAGTGGTTCTTTTGAATAATCTCTTATTTCAACAGTTGTCATCAGTCATTGAGGTGAATAAAATTAACAGATAAACAGTTCATTTTTGTTTCCTGACACTCCTACTGTTGTGGGTTGTTGGTGGTTCTGCAGTTTTTACTTTTAGAGGATTTTCTGGGACTTTGAATGATTGACCAGAGTAAAAAAATCTAATTTGTGTTAAAAGTAAGATCTGAACCAAAGAGTTCCTGAGTCTAAGGCAAAATACTTATTCTTTTTCTGCTCTGCATATAAAATTAATTCTGCTAGCCAACTGGTCACAAACACAGATGCTACAAAAATTTTTGTCATTGTTATTGTTTTTCTATTGCATTTATTTATATTATTGGTAGTTTCTTCAACAATCTTAAAACTTTAACATTTCTATGGCTTTAATGATTAATTGTTCAATATTTTTGATGATTTGCTTCTGTCATTGTATTACAACTTTAAGTTTATAATCAAGCAGCCATTTCTACTCATCTGCTCATGTGGTTTGCTTCTCCACTGAAATCACATTTCCATTTTATACAATAATTAGAAACACCACATAAAAAGGACCATTAGTATCTTTATTATGTGCTAGCATAAGATAATGATTCCACTAGTAATTAGTGGAAAACTTATTTTTACATTGATGGAAGAGATTTTCATCTTCCTCTCTTTTAACTTAGGTTAGACCTCAAGATAATTGTGCAGCATTCTATAATTATACTGTGTATTTGTAGTAATCTTGATGTTTAACGAATCTAATTTATGAAAAAGTTACTTTGATGAATCTATAATTTTATTATTGTGACCATTCTCTGCTGATCCCATGCCTTTTCATAGTGTGCAACCCTTATCCCTGTATTTCCATAAATTCTCCATTTAGTGTCATCAATGTATTAAAAAAAAACTTCTTCTGATTATTTTTATGTTCTAGTATAGCAATAGTAATGTTGTTTCCTTTTTAGTTCGTTCAGAACTATTTGTTTGTTCTAGCTTACATTGCAGAAAAGTAGGAGAGGAAGGGAATATGAGAAATGAGGAAGGTGATAGAGAGGGAGCATATTGGGAGAGAGTGGTCAGAAGTAAAACACTTTTGAGGAAAGACAGGGTGAAAGGAAAGAAAATAGAATAAATGGAAGAGGGGGAATGAAGTTAGCAATGATAAAGTTGAAAGAATTTTGAAGCAAAGTTCTCTGATGAAAGTCTCATTTCTCATACATAAAGGGAACTGAGTCAAATTTATAAAAAATAAGAACCATTCCCAAATTGATAAATGATCAAAATGTATGAACAGTTTTCAGATGAACTAAGCAAGCTATTTACAGGCATGTGGGAAAATACTCTAATTCCCTATTGCTTAGAGAAATGCAAATGAAAACAATTCTGAGGTATTACCTCATACCTATTAGATTGACTAATGGGCCAGAAAAGAAAAATGGCACATGTTGGAGAGAAAGTGGGGGAAATGAGATTTAATGTATTGTTGATGGAATTGTGAACAGGTTCAGCCATTTTGTGGAGCAATTTGGAACTATTCCCGAAGGGCAATAAAATCATATATACCCTTTGACCTAATAATATTATTAGTAGGCATGTATCTCAAAAGAAATATCTTTAAAAAGGAAAAGGATCCATTTATACAAAAATGCTTATATCAGCTCTTATGTTTTATATCTTATAAAAATATTTATATCAGCAAAGAGTTGGAAATTGAGGGAATGCCCATCAACTGGAGAATGACTGAATAAATTGTGGTATGTGATTATGATGGAATACTATTCTATAAGAAATGATGAGCAGGATGCTCTCAGAAAAACCTGATAAGTCCTTTACCAGCTCATACAAAGTGAAATGTATCATGTACAAAGTAATAGCAATGTTGTGGGATGATCAACTATGGGTGACTTTGCTATTCTTAGTAATACAATGATCCATGACTACTCTGAAGAACTTATCCATACTCAGAGAAAGAGCTGATTGTATCTGAATACAGACTGAAGCATACTCTATTTTTCTTGATGTTTTTTCTTGGGGAGGAAGATCTAGGTTTCCTTTTGCAACATAACTTTTATGGAAACATTTTGCATAATTTCATATGTTCCTTCTCAGTTGTGGTAGGGAGAAGAAGGAAAGGAGAAAATCTGCAACTTAAAGTTTTAAAAACAAATGTTAAAAATTATTTTACATGTAACTAGTAAAATATTTTGAAAATAACTCTTTATATAATATTGATGGTACAATATCAATTGTTCTCTTGTTTCTGCTCATTTCCCTCTGCATTAATTCTTAACATGTCTTCCTAAGCTTCTTTGAAACTGTCTCTACTTCCAAAAGCGTAAGAGTATTCCATTGCATTCATATACCATAATTTCTTAAGTCATTCCCCAAATGAGGTGTTGTTCTGTGACATTACAAAAGGAGCTGCTATAAATATTTTTGTACACATATATAAAAAGTTTTCCTCTTTATTTGATTACTTTGTTTTTCAGAATGGCTAAACTAATTCACAGCTCCACCACCAGGGCATCAATATTTCTATTTTCTTTCATCTATTTTTAATTGTGTCATCTGCAACACAGATGCATTACAGTTTTATTAGTTCATAGTCAGGCATTTTCCTGACTTCATCTTTTGCTGCAATGCTAATTTTTCACATCAGATACTGAGGTAGTAAAGTTTAACTATAGTCTATTTGCTGTTGCCATTGATGAAAATGGGTCCATTACTAATTGCTTTGTTACAGTTATAGAAAAGAATGAAGAACACCTTTATCTTTCATTTCTTTGACTATCTACAAACTGTAACAACTTTCAGTGCTCTAGACATGAGACTTTTGCATAATGATCAGAAGTTTCTCATAACATAGACAATGATTCAAATCCACATTGACATAATTGTTATAAAATAAATGAAAAATATGAAATTGTAGCTAAATGGAAATAAGGCTCACAGAATTTATTTGAAAAGGCAAATAACAGATTTTGAGGAATTGGTATCTCATGTGCCCAGAGGCAACATATAGCATCATCTCTAGGGACACCAAGTCATCTTATTCTGCAGCACTAAGATGCATATAAACAAACATGAAGATAATTGCCACTTATATACCAACATCTGTTTCAGAGGATAGAGAAATTAAGAAATTTTATAAAGAACCTGACATGATTTTCCAAATGAAGTTGGGACCTACTTCCATATTTGCTGCTCACTCATATTAATGTAAAAATGGATATCCTAAGAACATTTAAAGGAAGAAAAAATTACATGTTTTGAAATACACTTAAACGAGAAAGAAATGAAAGAGCCCAGATACTTAGAAACTTGTCACATAATTCATGCCAATGAATTGTGAATATATTATTCAAACAAACTTAGGAGATAGTAAATATAGAAAACTCTGAACAACAACATGAAATTAAAGTTTACTATATTGTAAGAAATCAAGAATGATATTTTGGGCAATATTTATTAGAACAGTTGGAGCCAAGTGTCAAGGTGAAGGCTAAATGGAAAGAAAGGCATAAAGATGAGAAGGTACTCTCTGTTATCAAAGTAAATCCATTGCTGTGCAAGTCAGTAGTCAAGTAAAATGGGAATTGGAGAAAAGGAAAAATGTTAACATTATGATTATTTCTTATAGGCATTTAAACTGCAAATCAGTCATTGGAATAATGAAACCCAGAAGCCATTTACTTCTGTCAACAAGTACTTAATCTCTTTGTCAATAATGATTTTTTTAAAAAGTAGACAAAGATAATGCAGATTTAGAAAGTGTGTTCCTTTTTTTTTTTTAATGTTGTAGGAAAATTATATTAAAAGAAACAAAAAAGAAGGGACGGGAAAGATAATCTATGATGACGTTTGTATTAATTTCAATTATTCTATATCATCCTGGGCTCACCTTAGATCAAGTCTACAAAAGTTATTACTTTCTACACAACTGACAAATTTAAAAGAAACATAGGTATTAAAACAAATCTTTCAAGTTTAAATTGTTAACTTTTGACACCACCTTCTTTTTTATTTTTATTTTATATAGTCTAACTAGGTAATACTCAGTACTCGTATACATTTAGAAAGGACAATTTCATTGTGGTTTTAATTTTAGCAAATAGTCTTTTTTATAGGTATTATTTACAAAGGTACACTGAATTGTTTGATAGCAAACTGGATATTCTTTTTTGGTGATATTTTCGTGTTTTTTTGTGATTTTTTGGTGATTTTTTTGGTGATTTTTTTGGTGATTTTTTTGGGGGTGTTTTTGGTAATTTTTTGGGGGTGATTTTTTTGGTGATATATTAAAAATGAAGCAAAGATTTTTCAGGGTGCCTCCTTGTATCAGTTTGAAGCATGCATTTTGAAGAATCATCTTTACTAGTAGAAACATCCTTTCTTTTTCTCTCTGTCTCTGTCTCTCTCTCTTTTTTTGTTCCTCTCTATATTTACTCATACATAATGTATGTATGCATGATATATGTATAAATGTGAATATATATGTACATGTATAAAATGTTTTCCTCAAATTTTTGGGGGGTAAGCAATATCTTAGAGCGTAACACCATTGAAATATAATTATTCTAACATTAAATTTAAGTGAAAATTAGACATTTTTGTCATTTAGTTGCTTTTATTTATTAGATTTTTATAATGATGACTAAAAATCAAATGTATTTCTTCTGTCAGGTTCACTATTTTAAAAATAATTGATGTATAAATATGGAAGCTAATCCAGATATTTCCAAACAGCCATCTGTTTTCTGCCATTAAAACTTTACATTTATCTGATCAATAGTTGTTTGGATTTTTATTCTTTTTTATTCACTATGCAATTCTTTCATAGTTTAAATATATAGCCAAAATCCCAGAGAGGGGTGAATATTGTATAGAATTAGACAATTAATTATAATTGATTTATAACATTTAAATTCCTGAAAACTTGTTTAAAAAGAAATTCTCCTTATTTTCCTATTAACTTATGGATTCAGATCAAACAATAATTCTTGACAGAACAATTTTCCTGATATAATGTGTTAAAATATTTTAGCAGGAAAGTATAAGATGGAGTATAGCCCCATCATTGAGACAAGGTCATAAGAATTATTATGATGAATAAAATGTATGATGCCTCCAGCTCAATTATCTGCCTAGGGCAAAGGCATTAAGACTATGGTATAGGAAAGTGTGATGATCTTCCTTCAAGCCAAAACTAAAATATTCTTAACAACTGAAATATACACAGATATTTCAAAAGAAATCAGTGTTATGAAATAGGCAAAAATCCAGTATGATGTCATACTAGATGACTTCTAAACTACCTTTCACTCTAAGGAAATAGTATGATCATATTTCATTTTCTTTTAATCATCATTTGAAGTTATTTAAATATCATGGGGATGATGAGTTTCTTAAGTTTACAATTCACTATATGAAATAGCAGAGTTAATTTTAAAAGGATAACAATCAATCAGTGGTAATATTTTGTAAACCTAACCCACCTGGAATCCCCAAAAGTTTTGAGTATGGGCCCCTTGTATAGTAATTTTTTTTAAAGGAGATCAATTATTTAACTTTTCTTATATTATTATAATTAAATTTTATTTATTTGATAGAGCCAAGTCTTCTAGAATATTGTGATCCTTTTGGATCTTTGTGTTAGTATTGAATGTTGAACTCAGTCTTAAAAGTTTAGTGTAATTTGTAAATTTTATTAGCATTGGCTTTTATGCTATTATAAAAACCACTTGTTAAAAAAGAAACAAAGTATGTTGTCTTCTCATTATCCACTATCAAATTTCACTCTGTGCTACACACTTGTCTTATATTTTGTTTTATCCTTGCTTATTTTCTAAAATAGCTACTATAACCCACTTTGTTATCATAATTGTTCTAGTTGTTCTGACATTTTGTTCTGACTTTTGGTACAATGGATATAAATCCAGGTCAGGAGTCAGGAAGACCTAAATTCAAATGTAGTCTCAAATACTTAATACCTGTGTTATCCTGAACAAATCATTTAATCCTATTTTCTTCAATTTTCTCATCCTTAAAATGGGTATAATAGTAGCATCTATCTCCCAAAGTTGTTATGAGGATTAGAGAAACAATAAGTGTAAAATATTTATCACAGTGTTTGGCACAAATAGTATATGATTGTGTATGTGTGTTATGTTTGTGTACATAAACATGTTAGTTATTATTGTTATCAATTTTGAGACAATTCCTGCTGGATAGTGTCACAGTGAGGTTTGTCAAATCTTTAGCTATTATTTATATATATATACACATACATACACACACACACACACACACATATATATGGATATGTTTGTATATATATGTAAATATGCATCTGTCTGTTCATATGTAGATGACTTGGAAATGGACAGTGTGATTTATACTAATATGAGTGGCAATGTCCTGAGAAATTTCTCTCAGAATTTCCACAACATTGGACACATGAATATACATTTTATTTTCTGAGATCCTATTCTCTGGGGCCAAAGTATGTTAAAGCAATGAAATAAAACTCAAATTGAAATGGAGCTACTAAATCCTATATAAGGATACCTGAAGGCAGCACACAGGAAACCATCATCATCTGTTCTCTACTATTCTAGTTACTTTGTTAACTATTTCTCAATTACATTTTAATCAGGTTTAGACCACACAATTTTGCCTCCAATGCTGCCTCTAGGCCATGTTTGATACTTCTGTGTTCCCTACTCCAGGAATCCCAGTTATCTTTAGGGCATTTTTCCCTTACTGCCATTACTTAGAGTCCAAACCACTTATATTCCCCACATTTTAATACACCCTTTAGTATAACCTCAATTTCATGTAAGCACTTGTATTTTATACATGAAATGTAAGCACTTGTATAAAATACACTTTTACAGAGGAATTTTTGTTTCAAATATCTGGTACATCTTGGTATGTATCCAAACTGCTTCATTCTCTCACTATTAGAAAAAAAAATGCTTTCCCTAGTAAATACCCAGAGATTCATTTTGAACACACTATTTATATCATCAATTCAGAAGATTCTTCTGTAGCCTCCAGGGAAGCATAAGCATGGTTCTTTTCTTCATTTTTCCTATGTCACACAAGGACAAAACCAATATTATATGTATAAGTTGAAATTTGTATTTGGGGCTAATTCTGATTTTTATATGTAAAAACAGAATTAGCCTCAAATACAAAGCTTGACATAGTCAACAAAACATTTAACAAAGTTTTCCAAAAATTACATTCTGCTAGGCACCTAATGGCTGCTTTACTTGTTGCTTACTACAATCTAAAAAACATGTTAAGGCCAAAAAAAAAAAATCTTTTGTATCATATGAAATCATATGATTCACACTGAGATTTTCTAACCACAGAACTTTCTCTAAGGGACTCTCAGGTCAACTAGATATCTCCACTTCTCTCAGATAAGAATATTGTCCAGGTGTGAAAACTTCCAGAACTCAGAGCAGGAGGCCATATAATTTGAGATCTGAATAAAATTTTTCAGTTGCTTTTTCTACTCACTATATCAAAATTAAGAGTCCCTGAATGATAGACAATCCTCTTAAAGGTTCAAGGAAACTTTTTTCTTGGTCTTTATTCCAAAAGACATCCAAAGTTTTCCTCTGCTCCTGAAATGGAAAGGCAAATGGAATTATAAAATTAAAAGACAAGTAAACTCCTTCAAGGCCCAGGGAAACCTTATAGTAAGTACATGGCACAATGCTTTCACAGTTTGGCAAATAGTCAAGGTCTATTTAAATGAAAACAAACAAACAAACATTTCTACTAGGCAGCAGCATTCTAGTAATGCAAATTCTATATTTCTCATAATAGACTCAAAATCAATACTTATATAGCATTCAATAATACAACTATCAGTATCTAAACATTCAAAAAATCAGCAAATGCAAAGCTTGCAAAATTATTTCAATAAAGCTTACTTGTGGAGGAACACACTGGAAAGAAAATTTGACTGTACAATATACAACTGGGGAAAAAATGGAAATTTTCTCAAGGAACTCACAAACTAAGGTATCCAAAATTTAAAATATGAGACTGGAAATTTCTCAAAATTTCTTGTCAATATGAAGGGTTGAATAGTGAACAATGTCCCATAAATTCATAAATGAATGAATTCTGGAATTACTTCTGAAGGCCTGGTGTTTTCCATATTGTAACTCCCAGATGTTCTCTAGTTGTGGGAGTATTTTTTCTCTTCCATTAGCTAGAGCCCTCACTAATTTTATTCCCTCAATGTTGAGGACTAAATAATCCAATGAATAATAATCCAAGTTCATTTAACCATGATACACAGGATTATCTTTTACAAAAGAATATTTTCTTTAAAAATGTAACAAGAATACACATTCAGACATCTCATCTAACACTTGTTTCCTTTTTAAGAATTCAACCTTTAGGGCAGGACCAGGATTGGGTTCACAGTTTAGCTCAGTTGAATCACAGGATTGGGCTCATCAAATTCAAGGGCTAAGACTTCCTGGTCAAGCTTCCTTGGATGGCAGTTCTTAAGAATTTTTTATGATGCTGGTGATAATGTCTGGCTTGGAATTCTGGGCAACAAGATCCCTCTGGGTCAACATTCTGGGTCAATGATTTCATTCTCTACACTTAGACTTGAAAAGGACAAATACTTAGATCTGAAAAGGACAAATGAAAGACGCTGAAACTCCAAGTCCAGTTCAAAGAGTTGGGGATTTAGCAGGTAAATTATTGATCCTTTCCTCTCATTTGCTGAGAAAGAATTCTCTCCCAACTGTTAATGGTGGAGGATGGGAGGGAGCAGGGAAACAAAACTCTGTAGGAGAGATTGAAGGATAGAGGCATTTAGAGCTGCACAGCAAATAGAAAAAAAAAAAAAATGCTGCTTCCAACTACTTGATTAAACAAAAACAGCATGCCCAAAGATTTGGCAATTCTTCTTTCTCCCAAAATCAGGTCCCTAGCACCTGGCCCCTAGGTGATGCTACAATAGGGAGTCTGAGTGTGTGTAGAAGCCTTATTAAATCTAAATTTGAAAGATATTTGAAAGAGAGATAGAGATATAGTGACAGAAAGAGAATTTTTCTATGAAAGCATATATCATAAAAAGTAATTAATACATAGTCCTGGGTCCTCAATTTTTTTTTTATTTTTAGCAAATCATCATCTCTCTGACATTTCCAAACATAACAATAATATTCAATCTTTTAACCATTTATTACATTTTAAATTAGTTTAGGGATTAAGACTAAAATATTAATTATTTTGTTAAATGCAGTCTAGAAAACTTCTTTCATATATCTGACAATATAAATTCTAGATTCCTGCTTTAAAATTTTTTTAAAATCATTGAATCATTTTTATATTTAATTTTGACTATATGGTCAACTTTTTTGTGTGTGTTTGCATATTTATTTGTTTCCTTTTTTTTTTCCTTTCAGTGAATTGAGCAGGATTGTGAAGCAATTAACTAGTGCTCTTAGATTCTTATAGTATCCACCTGAGATTAAAATCTAGTAAAATGGATGAAATATGTCTTACTGATATTCTTTAAAATGAAATGTAATATGGAGAAAAGGAAAATGAACTTGGAATAATATAGTGTCCTGATTAGCTCTCTGGAAGATCTCTGAACAAGCCTTGGTCTTAGATGGAGGAGTGATGAAGGCAGGAGAGCCACTACAAGGATGGTCAAAGATGGAGTTAGGAGTCTGGAGTCTAACATGGAGCTTGAGTTTTTGCTCTCCAGTCCTCTCAGCCCTTAAATACTTTAGTAGATTACATTTCTGCAGCACATTGAGCATGTGCCAATTGTAGAACCATTACAACATCATATTATCCTAAGTATATGCAAATTAGAGAACCATTATCTCATCAGTCACACTGAGTAAATACCCTACTGTAAGTCTCCTTGCTTCAAGTAGAACACAGGTGATCATGTCCTCCTTAATTTCTCAGGAAAAGGTGTGAACACTGAGGGAAATGTGGAGCCAAACCAGCTATAGTTAGTAGGTTTCCTCTGAGCTAAAGGGTCTTATACCTTAGTCAGAATTCTCCCACTATCTGCAGCTCTCTACAGAATAAGAAAGCAAAGGTGCAAATCCCAGATCCAACAGTTTCAAGCCATATAACTATTAACTAGTTATATAGAATTATTCATCCAGTGTTTAGATATCCATAAATTAATTATAAGCTATTTTATGCATTGTGTAATTATTTTTGGTCATTTTTCTCTAATTGTTGATATTATTTTATAGATGTGATGATTATTTTGTGGAATTATTTTGTATAATGTTATATAATGGAAACTATTAATCATTTAGATTTATATTTTATTTAATTCTCCAAGATATTACAAGTATGTCATCATATCACCTGCAATTCTCCATATATCAAAATATTTGTAGTAGATCCCATTAAGTTATTGTCCTATTTTTCTTTTCCTTTTATTACCATGAAAAAACTATCTACTGTTATTTTCTCATTCAATTCTCAATCCATTTCATCTTAAATTCTGACTTCATAATTCATCTGAAATGACTTTCAAATTACTAACAGTAATCTTCAGTCCATCCTCACATGATAAATGGTCAAAAGATATGAACAATTTACAGAAGCAGAAATGACAGCTAACTATAGTCATATAAAAATACTGTAAATTGATATTGATTAGAGAAATGAAAATTAAAATAATTCTCTTCTCATACCTTTCAGATTGGCTAATATAACTGTGAAGAAAAATGAGAAATAATAGAGAATTTATCATAAAACTGGATCTCTATGCCACTGTTGGTGAAGCTGTGAACTAAACCAACCATTCTGGAGGATAATTTTGAACTATGCCTAAAGAACAATCAGAATGTACATATTTTTGATCAAATAGCACTACTAGATCTGAATTTCAAAGAGATCATTAAAAAGCAAAAGGACCTACATGTACAAAAATATAGGTAGTAGCTCTTTTTGTGGTAGCAAAAAATTGGAAATAAGATACTCTACAATTGGGGAATGACAGAATCATTTGTGGTATATAAAGAATACTAGTATATTATAAGAAATGATGAGCAGAAGGATTTCAGGTAAAAAAAAAACTTGGAAGGATCTACATGTTCTAATGCAAAATGAAGTGAGCAGAACTAGGAAAATATTGTATGTAGTAATAGCCACATTGCGCTTTGATCAACTATGATAGCCTTAACTCTTGTCAATTACAATGATCAAAGTCAATTCCAAAGGACTCACAGAAAATACTATCCAAATCCAGAGAAAGAACTGATGGAGCCTGAATGAATATTAAAGCATACTATTTTCACTTTTTTTGGTCTTTCCTTCCTCTTCCTTTTTGGTCTATTTCTCCTTTCACAATATGATTAATATTGTGTTTAAAAATGTATTTCACATAACTGTATATCTATAAATATCTACATAGATTGTATATTTATAAACTATATCTATAAAGTTTATCATTTTGGGAAAGGAATAGAGGGAAGAAATAGATGGAGAAAGGTTAGAACCAACTTTTTTTTAAAAATAAATGCTAAAAATTATCATTACATGTAATTAGAAAAAAATAAAATACTCTTGAAACACTATCTCCAGTGCTTTTTCTTTCTGGTAGCTTCAGAGAATTTGACATTTAGGGTATTTTCACTAGATTGTAAAATCCCTGAGAGGACAAACTGCCTTTTGCCTCTTTTTGTGTCTTCAGCTTATCCCAATGTCTGGCACATAGTAGGAACTTAATAGATGTTTATTGATGGATGGATGTATTTCATGACAAGACTCTTTCCAGGTTGTTCTCCTATTGTCTGACTCACCTTTTCCTGGTTTATCACCTAAAGAACACCTATCTATGGACTACACACACACACACACACACACACACACACACACACACACACACAAACACACATTTTCCTTTCTTTTGGTGTTTGACTATCATCTATATTTTTTAAAAGACCTTCTGAACTCATTGAACTCCAATGAGTAAAGGTGTGAACACAAGCCTTGTATTAATTAGTTCTACTTAGTACCTTGTTTCAGGTTCTGCCCAAAACATCTTCTTGTAAGATTAGATCAACTCTAATTAGTTAGCAGTTAGTAAGGATTCCAACAACCTTCCAAATCTATCTTCGCATCCTCTCTTAGATCATAACTCTACATCACCAATTACCTATTGGGTATTTTAAACTAGATGTCCTATAAAGAATTTGAACTGTATATGTCCCAGGTAAGACTCATTATCTTTCACTAAAATCTGAGATCTTAATAATATACATTTCAAGAACAGTGATAATTTTCTAGTCTCCTTGACATCAGTTTTTAGGCCTCAATTTCTTTTTCCTTAATGGGTCAAATCTTGCTATTTCTAACTCCAAAAAGGGCCTTGTTATCTATTCTTCTTCCTAACTCACATAACCTCTACTTTGGTTCAGGCTTTCATCTTCTCCCCAATGGGATACTTCTTTTAGTTCAATTTTTGATTTTATTTTCATCTCTAAATTTTCTCTCTCTTTCAGAAAGCAAGAAAAACAAAACTTTTATTTATTTATTTATTTTACAAATATCAACATTTAAGAAAACTATTAGCCAAGAACTGAAATATTGCATTGTCCTCCAAAAGCAATTGAATTCCCCTCTCAGGTATCTTCTATTTCAATCTAGCCTCTTCACAACTTCCAAAACTATTTACGTTAAATACAGATATGACCATGTCTCTATTCAATAAAGTCTACCAAATTCTTCTGGATTCTATGATTTAAAAAAATCCTCTGTGTTCTAAAGATTTTCACATTCTACCCCAATCTATCTTTTTTAGCTTTATTACACATTATTTTTTCCTTCTCACATTTTGTGCTCTAAAGTGATCTTATAACGGTTCCTTTCATGTGACACCCTATTTTTGTGTCTTTGCACTGGTCATCTCCCATATCTGAAATGCCCTCCATCTTCACTTTTTCCTCACAGTATATTTCACCTCTGTTTCTATCTATATTCAAAAAATATGTGTGTGTGTGCAGATACATATATATCCACAACTGTTCTTGTATATGTTTAGGGATGCATGCATTTATATACAGTATGTATGCTGTGAATATTTATATATAACACTTAACATATACACACATGTGTATATTCCTGTATGAGTGTATTTTTCTAATATATTTTATCAGAACCCACCTTGTCTCAAAGGGAGAATAAAATTTCTGTATTTGCAGAGTAGAAAGAAGATGGTGATAGCACCAACAGCAGTCTAATATGGAAGGGACTGGCAGAATCAACCACCACCATGACTGGATGAATTTTCTTTCACATTTCAGGATAGAATTTTATTTATCAACTACAAAACAAAAATCTCTACAACAAGTATGATTGGGGATTTGGAATAAAAAAAAATAAACATACCTTAAACATACCTATTTTATTAATATTGTGTTTTCTTTTTCATTGGTGAAATTTTCCAATGCACCTCCTAGTCCCCAACCATGAAATCTTATAGTATCTTCTACCAATACGCAAAAAGACAATTAAGAAAAACAAATCAATTATTGTCCTTGTCTAATTACATATATTTAATTTTTCATCTACAATCTACCACTTTTGAGGAAAAAGAAACTAATTAAATTGACTTTCTCATAGAATATGACTTGTTCCTCATCTATAACTATAACTCTCTACCTTGCTGTTGTTTTGTTTTTAGTTTGCTAACATTTATTTTTCTCTATCTCCTTGAACTTTGCTTTAAAATATATTCTAAATTACTTTGTTAAATGTTTTCCAATTACAATTACTTTAAATTAAAAAACTATTTTGAGTTCCAAATTCCCAAATTAACTCAAAAATTGATAAGGCAACTATTATAATATTGATTATACTTGTGAATTCATATAAAACATATTTTCATGTCAGTCATCTTTTAAAAAAAAAATCCTCCACATACTCACACACAGAAAGAAATAAATGAAGGATGCTACAATCTAGATGCTACAATCTACACTTAGAGTTTATCAGTTTTATCTCTGGAAGTCAATAGTGTTTTCTTCAATAGACTTAGAATTGTCTTGTATTACTGTTTTGATCAGAGTATCTAGTTCTCTAGATTTCCACATGTAACTTCTGCCTTACTCGGTGCCAATCCACTTAGAACTTTTGCATCTAGACGTATATGATGCATTGCAATATTGCTGATATTGTGTATAATGTTCTATCAGTTCAGTTCACTTTGCAACAGGTCATAGAAGACTTCCTAGGTTTTTTTCTGAAAACATCCTGCTCATCATTTCTTATAACACAATACTATCCATTAAATTCATATGTCACAATTTGTACAATGATTCCTCAATTGATAAACATTCTCTCAATTTCTAATTTATTGCCACCACAAGTAGAGTGTCTGTAGATATTTTTGTACAAATTGGAACTATGCTCAAATAGTTTTCCAGATTATTTGGATTAGTTAACAACTCTATACACAATGCATTTATGTCATCATTTTGCTATATTACCTCCATCATTTGTTTCTGTCATATTACTCAATATAACAATTGTGAATAGGTCACAAAATTCTTTCAATTTTGATTTCTCTAATTAGTAATGATTTATTGAGTTTTTCCATATGGCTATTGATAACAGAAAGTCATTTCCAAGTTAATAGACTATGATCAAGTAGGATTTATATGAGGAATGCAGGACTGGTTGAATATTGGGAAACTATTAACATAATTTACTATATCAATAACCAAACTAACAAAAATCATGAGTATCTCAATAGATTCAGAAGAGGCATTTGATAAAATTCAACACCCATTCCTATTAAAACAGTGGAGAGTATAGGAATAAAAGAAATCTTCCTTGAAATGATTAGTAGCATCTATTTAAAACTATCAGCAAGCATCATATGTAATGTGGGTAAATTAGAACCATTCCCAATAAAATCAGGGATGAAACAAGGTTGCCCACTATTACCATTACTATTTAATATTGTATTAAAAATGTTAGCTTTGGCAATAAGAGAAGAAAAAAAAAATTAAAGGAATTAGAGTAGGTACTGAAGAAACCAAATTATCACTCTTTGCAGATGATATGATGATATACTTAGAGAACCCTAGAGAATCAACTAAAAAACTCCTAGAAATAATTCACAGCTTTAGCTAAGTTACAGGATATAAAATAAATCCACATAAATTATCAGAATTTGCGTCTATTATCAACAAATAGCTATAAATGACTATTGATCAGAGAAATGCAAATTAAGACAACTCTTAGGTGCCTCTACACACCACTCAGATTGAAAAGATGATAGGAAAAGATAATGACAAATGTTGGAGAGGATGTGGGAAAACTGTGACACTAATACATTATTGGTGGAGTTGTGACCTGATCCAACCATTCTGGAGAGCAGTTTGGAAGAATATCTAAAGGGCTATCAAAACGTGCAGACCCCTTGATCCAGCAGTTTTCCTATTGGGCTTATATCCCAAAAAGATCTTAAAAGAGGTAAAGGGACCCACATGTGCAAAAATGTTTGTGGCAGTCTTTTTTGTAGAGTCAAGAAAGTGGAAACTGAGTGGATGACCATCAGTTGAGAATAGCTGAATAAATTATGATATATGAATGTTAAATAATATTATTGTTCTATAAGAAACAATCGGCAGGATGATTTCCGAGATGCCTGCAATAAGTTGCATGAACTAATGCCAAGTGAAATAAGCAGAACCAGGAGATCATTGTCCATGGCAACAACCAAATTATATGATGTTCAATTCTGATGAACGTGGTTCTTTTCAACAATTGAGTCAAGTCAGTTCCAGTGATCTTGTGATGAAGAGAGAGGACTGTGGGAACTGAGTATGGATTGCAATATAGTATTTTCACTCTTTTTGTTTTTATTTACTTTCATTTTAAAAAATTGTTTTCCTTTTTGATTTGATTTTTCTTGTGCATAAAGTAATTGTATACTCATGTACACATATATTGGATTTAACATATTTTTATCATTTTTAACATATATTGAATTACTTGCCATCTAGAGAAGGGGGTGTGGGAAAGGAGTGGAAAATTGAAACACAAGGTTTTGCAAGGGTTAATGCTAAAAAATTATCCTTATATATGTTTTGATTATTAAAAACTTTAATTAAAAAAAAGTTGAGCCCATCTTTATTTCTGCTGTTTTGAGATGATGTAGTATCTTTTTTTGTGAAGAAAAAGTGGAAAGCTGAAAGTTTTTTAGCCTATACCATGATTTTCCCAGAACCCTCTTCTTGAGGCATTAATTCAAAGCTGTTTGAAGGAAAATTTTGGGAGATCTCAGTTATAATGCTTCTTTTACTCTGTCATCTTGGCTTTAGTCCCAGAATTCCAAAAGTCTCTCAAGGGGAGAACAATAAATTACTCTAGAAAACTTAGTATATTTGTTCTAAATATTTGTTACATGAAGGGATATCCCTTGGATAGGTAATAAATCTTTTTTTTAAAGAAAAATAAATAAAGAATTAGTTACATAGTTTTGAATAAATAATAGAATATGAACTTTAAATTATATTTTCAACTTGGGAGCAAGATTAACTTTCATCATAAACTAAGAAACAAAGAGATTTTTCTAGGGGATAATAAGTAGAATGGGCATTTTTTTTTAACTGAATCATATTGAGAAGTTTATGTCCACATGATTTGTGGCTCTGGGGATATAGAATTTTCACTATTCAAAAGTTTGAATGTACTTTTCTTTTGAGACTCAGAGGTTAATATCTAATCAAGTGTCTCTCATTACTAACTATCCTAGCAAACAAGCTATCCTCAGACTTAGATGTTTGAAGATAATAAAGAGATAGACAGAGGTGATAATGATGGAAAATAGACATAGAGAAAGATTGGATGATGAGCAAAGGTATCAAGGATAGAAACATATTTCCACCCAAATCTTATGATTCCAAACCCAGAGCTCTTCCTACTATGATCACTCCATCCCCCATACTACTTCTCAGAAATGCTAATTCCTGTACTGCCCCCGAGCCCTAGTTGGATGACCCAAGAGAAGTGGGAAGGATTCTAGATTCACTTGGTTACTTCAACTCCATTGCTATGGGGTAAGGGGCAGAGTGGTCCCAGGACTCTCCTCTGTCTGATCCTGGCATGCCTGGTGCTGGTACAGAACAAAGGTAATGTCTTCCTCTGGCTTCCCCTTCATTCTGTACCTTCCTGTGAAGATGCTAGTTACTATGGGGAGGAGGGATGGGAAAAAGACACTTTTATGTTTTTATTGTATGTGAGCCAAGAAGGAGCTTGATGAGTCCATGAGTCTGAGAGAAGGCTCTCGGGGCCTGACAAAGCTCAGATACAGAGCTAGTCAGTCTTCCAAGAATGCTTTGCACCCCTACTGGTCACATCTTTCATCTTATTAGGAGGTTCCCTCCACTTTCTCCATGGAGTAGGACCCACTCCACCAAATCTAGTATTTTGTGGCCCCTCCCAGTACCCCCTTCTGACAATACTTGTTCCCTTTAGAACTTCTAAGAGAAAAACCACTAGGCTCCAGAGTTTGGCCCAATCTTCCCCATCTTCTCAGGCATGACCCAATTCTGTCCTTGGTCCCATACCCTGTTCCCCAGTATATCTCAATTCCTGTTCAAAATGTCATCCACCTCAAATACAGAGATGATTGGGACAAGATTGGTCAATTGAAGAAGCAGGAGAATTCTAGGAGAGAAGAGCATTGAGATAGGGAGATAGTGCACACCCTTATTTGAAAAGCCAGAGAGAAAAAGAAATGTCTAAATGAGATATCTAGAGTATGGGCTTGCCCCTACTCCTTTGGCTTCAGGGTTTAGGATCTGAACTAGAAAAGAAGAGGAATACATTGGGAGCTACTTAAACAGAGATGCTCCCAGCTGAGGTCCTACTTCTAGTCCTACTTCCTCTCATTCCCAATGTTCCTTACTCCGAATATCCCTGTCATTTATAGGCTTTCTGGTCTTCCCTGGCTGGACAAACTAGTTAGTGATGGCTGCCTTTGGACTGAGAACCTTCTATGGTTAAAACAAGAAAGAGCTTGTGCACTGAGCTAGAAGGCTGGTCCCATTTTTAGTGGAAAGGGACCTCAGAAGCTCCAATAAAGCTCAGAGAGAGGAATGACATCTTGCCCCCTTCTCTAACTTCAAAGGTATGCTCTCAGGTTGCTATGACAATTCTCCAATAAAAACTTGCTGCTTTCTGAATGGCAAGTTTCCTGGGTCTATCAGCACAATGGCTTTAGTGACATGGAGCCCCAGGCAACTAATTGGACAGGGTAGAACTAAAGCAGCTGAATTGATGAGGATGAAAGGCAGGGGCAGCCAGAGATGGAAACAGGAAGAGGTGTAGGGTGCAAGAATAATGAAAATAGGAGAAGGGACTCTAGTAAGAGACCATCTAGTCTTAGCTTCGTCATTTAACTGATAAGGAAACTGAGTCTAGAAATGAAATGATTTGCAAAATGGGGACTAGCATAAATAGAGATAGGTGAGAATAAAAGGATATAGGAAAAGAAAGAAAGAGGGAGAGGCAAAACTGGAGAGGAACAGTGAGGGAAACAGTGTAGTACAGTGGAAATGGAGCTATAAGATTTGGCTTCCCCAAGGTTGCCAACATGGCATACTGGATGAGACACAACATGATGTAATGGATATGATTCATTTATTTAATTTTTCCCCAGTTACATTTAAAACAATTTTTAAATTTATTTAAAAATTTTTTGAATTCTATGTTCACTTCCTTATTGCCATCCACAATTAGGAAACCACATATGAAGTTATGAAAAACATTTCTATAAAAGTTATATTGTGAAAGAAAACAGATTTTCCACCCTAATGAAAATAAAAACTATCAAGAAAAATAAAGTTTAAGAAAGAAAGAGAGAAAGTTTCAATCTCTATTCAGATATAATCAGTTTCTTCTCTGGGCATGGATAGGATTTTTCATCATAAGTTCTTCAGAGTAATCGTGGATCATTGTATAGCTGAGATTAGCAAAGTCATTTACCGCTGGTCATCCCAGAAGCTTGATATTACTTTGTACATAGTACATTTCACTTTGCTTGATTTCATGGAGCTCTGTCCAGGATTTTTTTTTTTCTGAAAACATCCTGCTCATCATTTCCCATAGAATAATAATATCATAATCACATGCCACACTTTATTGAGAGATTCCCCAGTTGATGGTCATCCCCTTGATTTCCATTTTTTTTGTCTTGAGAAGATTGCTGATATTAATATTTTTGTACATATAAGTCATTTTCCTTTCTTTAAAAAAATTTTTTTTGGTATTTCTGCCTAATAGTGATGTTGTCAGATCAGAGGGTATTTTATAGCTTATATAGTTTTTTTATTTTTATATTTTATAGAATTTATAGCTCTTTGGACACATCATATCTTTCAATCATTTATTAATTGTGGCATAGCTTTTATTTTTTATAAATTTGATTCAGTTCTCTCTCTGTGTTTGAGAAATGAGACCTTATCAGAGATACTTGCTACAAAAGTATTTTTACAATTCCTATTGCTAACTGCATTTCCCCCCCATTTATGCTAGTCTCTTCCTTTCGCCCTGTTCCTCCTCAAAAGTATTTTGCTACTGACCACTCTCTCTCCCAATATGCCCTCTCTTTTACTACCCTCCCCTCTCCTCGTATCTCATTACTTTCTTGCTTTCTTGTGGGATAAGATAGATTTCTATACCTGTATTGAGTATGTACAACATGATATAATGGAAAAAATATACTTAATAATAGTGTTAATAATAATGATAACTAGCATTTATATAGCACTTTAAAGCTGGCAAAACACTTTAGAAAAGTTAATGCATTTGATTGTCACAGTGACCCTAAGCTGTTAAGTGCTGTTATCTTTATTTGACATAAAGGAAACTGAAGAACAAAGCATTGAAGTGACCATCTCAGGGTCTAATAAGCATCTAAGGCAGAATTTTAATTCAGGTCCTCCTGATTCCAATGCCAATGTTCTATCTACCATACTTTCCAGCTGCTCTCATTTACACTTTTTAATGATTCTAATTATTAGAGTATTTTTTCCTAATAAAGCTAAAAGCAGCAAAGAATCATAGCTCTTGAAGTTGAAGGAGCCTCAGAGACCAATCTCATCCAACCCATTCATTTGTCAAAATTACATAAAATTATAAAATTTAATAAAAAAAAGAAAATATACATTTAGAGGAGATTAAAATAGATCCAATCATACCTATACATGTATTCACAAATGCATACATATGTGTTTTTTATTTAAATATGTATGAGAATATAATATTGTTTGTATTATTTTTGGCATAATGTAAATTTGAGTAAAACAGGTATTATTTCACTTTTGTTTTTATAACAGTAGTCACTAGTACAGTGTTTTGCAACTTGTGAGAGTTTAATAAATTTTTAGTTAATGGTATTCAAAAGTTGCATTAAAAATATAAACAAAATTATCCTCTGGGCAGGCCACTTTTGAACTAATCTATAACCCAAGCTATTTCTCTTGGGAAGATATACATTCTATGAATATATTCATATTCAAAACCCCTTTAGGAGAATAAGCAATATTAATCTGAATCTCTCCTGTTAAGTTTTTAAGAACCAAGGATTATTTTTCTGCCACAACCAGACTCCAGAAAAGGACTTGTAGAGACCCACATTCTCACAGATTATGAATATCAAGGCAATTTGTTGTCACTAGGTTTTCTAAATACCAAATTGAGTTGAATGTTCTTTCAACTCTGCCAGGAATTCAGAAAAGCACTTTCCCTTTGGAGATTAAGGAAAAAAAAAAAAAAAGAAAATATACATTTAGAGGAGATTAAAATAGATCCAATCACACCTATACATGTATTCACAAATGCATACATATGTGTTTTTTATTTAAATATGTATGAGAATATAATATTGTTTGTATTATTTTTGGCATAATGTAAATTTGAGTAAAACAGGTATTATTTCACTTTTGTTTTTATAACAGTAGTCACTAGTACAGTGTTTTGCAACTTGTGAGAGTTTAATAAATTTTTAGTTAATGGTATTCAAAAGTTGCATTAAAAATATAAACAAAATTATCCTCTGGGCAGGCCACTTTTGAACTAATCTATAACCCAAGCTATTTCTCTTGGGAAGATATACATTCTATGAATATATTCATATTCAAAACCCCTTTAGGAGAATAAGCAATATTAATCTGAATCTCTCCTGTTAAGTTTTTAAGAACCAAGGATTATTTTTCTGCCACAACCAGACTCCAGAAAAGGACTTGTAGAGACCCACATTCTCACAGATTATGAATATCAAGGCAATTTGTTGTCACTAGGTTTTCTAAATACCAAATTGAGTTGAATGTTCTTTCAACTCTGCCAGGAATTCAGAAAAGCACTTTCCCTTTGGAGATTAAGGAAAAAAAAAAAAAAAGGAAAGTTTGTATTACAGTGTGTTGCACATTCCTGCTGAAAACTTGAGTTAATATAATTTTAAGTCATCTATATTTCATTTAGTGTTATCTTTTGCAATGTGAGCACTTATCTTGAATTTTTGAGTAATTATTGATATCTAACTATAAACACAAAGCAAGCATACTGCATTGTTTGCCCTAAGACACTTTTCACAGATCTGTATTGATTGTCCATATGATCTGTTATGAAATGAAATGAAAAAGCAAACCCATTTCTATGCACATAATCATCTTGCTACCTACTTTGGGCTCGTCCTATTAGCATGAATGACCATGCAAGACATTGACATTTTAAATCAATATCAAAATTCCTGTTGAATACAAACAATTATTTTCAGCATAGGGGAAAAGGAAAGATAGGCACTGAATGTAAGTAAGTATATATGTGATCAAATATATTCAGGAAAGGGATGTTCAGTCTTTTCAATCATGTCTGATTCTTTTGTCACCTCATTTGGGTTTTCTTGACAAAGATACTAGAGTGGTTTGTCTTTTCCTTCTCCAGATTAGTTTATAGTTGAGGAAACTGACACAAATAAAATTAAGTGACTTGTCCAGGATGACATGACTAGTAAGAATTGGGGTCAAATTTGAACTTATGTCTTGGTACTCCCAAGCCCTTAGGTTTCTATCCATCATATCACTTCACTGTCCAGAAAAGGAATGTCTTGGGAGGAAGGGGAAGCATAACATTGAATTTCTGTAGATGACACCTTTCTGAAAATCACCTGTTTCTGATCTAGATCCTAAATTTTACTCAAGCTTGATATATATGTGGAATTCTCACTTGTAATTCTACTAATTAATCATGTGTGACATTCACTTTACTTTTCTGCTCTTAAGGAGCTTTTTTTTTTTTCTGCAATTCTTCTCTTGAAAAATTTCTCATAGTAAACATGAGATATTCATTGACCTTAAGTGCTTTTACAGCAGGAACTGTGTATAAAAAATTTATTTTAATTTAAAAATACTGTATAAAGTTTTTTATCATCATTATCAGCATCATCATCACAAGCAGTAGCAGCAATAACACCATTACCATCATTTTCATATATCTTTATTTCCTACTAAAATCAGGACACTAATTTCCTCAATAATTACCTATTAAGCTAAATTTAAAAATCCTTTTTGATTAAGCTTTTTAACATACATACATAAATAAGTGTGATTAAATTTGGTTCCTTTCACTAAAATTAACTCCTTTCAATTTATTTTAAGTCTAATTTTATGCTTAATGTAATTTTTTTCAATATTTATTTATGTAAAACTAAATACAAAATAAGAAAAAGACAGAAAAAGACAAACAAAATAAAATAAGACATTGTCATGTGCCCAGCAGAACATTAGAGAGGGTTTGAAATATGTAACAATAAATATCCATTTCAAGAAAGCATATTTAATAATAGAAGAAATTAGAGTCATGATTGTCCATTTTTTTTTTTTTTGCTTCCTTTTAGGTTATTCTGTTGTTCTCTGCTGGGCACTTTTTGCCTTATTCTTTTTTTTCCCTTTTCATTCCCTCTCACTTGCCCCAAACAAGTTACAATAAAACACAGATACACACTCACATGTATTTATATATACACATACACCTACACACATATATATATATACATACACATATACATTTATATACACATATCCATTTACACATACATAGAAATGCATCTAAAATATTTATATGGCTGACATATAATATAGATTTCTCTCTTCATTGAATCTTTAAGTGTGACTTTGCCTGAGATCAATGATTACTAGCTTTACTTTTTTTTTTCTAATACATTCTACTCCTGATCATTGTTATTATGTATGTGCTTATATCCTATTACCTTTCCCTGCTAACTCTTCTATTTTAGTTCTGTTTCTTAATTCTTCTCAAAAAAACTTAACCTCCCTCCACCCATGGATCCTTTCTTTATTTTCTCCTGTCATCTTTTCCCTCACTCTTTATCCCATTCCTACTCACACCTTATCCCACTCCCATTAATTTAAATATATTTCTGAACCTCATACTATATCTTTTTCCTCTCATTTCATCCCTTCCCTTTCCTCTTATTTCTTTATAGACTTTGGAGGATGTTGTACTCTTTATGATATATTTAACTTTTTCCCAATGTAAGTTTTCAGAGCTACCATTTCTGCTCTCTAGTTAATGATTCTGTGTGAGTTTTTCCTCCATCTCACTCATATATCATAATTATTATTTTTATTTTTCCCTGCTTTTAAGAATCATACCATTAAGAATCATAAGATAGTCATCTTTGTTCCAGTCTTTTTTTTGAACTATCCAGTTACTGATGTCAATCTTAGACATATGGTAGATATTTTCATGTATAAAACAATTTGTCTTTGTTGAGTCTCTTTAATTAGTCCTTGATGTTGGTTCTTATATGTTAAATTTTCTGTTGAATTCAGGTTTGGTTGAAAAAAATATTGAAAATCTGCAAATTCATTGAATTTCAATTTCTTTTTTTTCTTTTAACACCATGTTTAGTTTTGCTGGCAATGATATTTTTGGTCACAGGCTTAGATTATTTGAATGTCAAGATATAATATTCTAGGAAGAGTAATCCTTCATTGTGGCAGCTAGTAAGTCCTATACAATTCTAATAGCAGCTGACATATATTTTGCTTGTTTTTTTGCTTCTGATAAAATTTTCTCTGAATTTTGGAATTTTTAAAATTTAGCAATAATATCGATATGTGTTTTCCTTGTATGAACTCTGAGGTAATAATCAAGTGGATTTTTTTTTCTCTCTCTACTTTCTTTTTGTGTTTTATCACTTCAGGACAATTTTCTTTTATTATTTCTTGTATTATTGTGTAAGGTTCTTTATTTGTTCACAGCTTTCAGGTAGTCTAATTATTCTTATACTTTCTCTTTTTGATCTGTTCTCCAGACCTATAGTTTTTCTTTTTTATAAAATGTTTCACATTCTCTTCTATTTTTTCATTCTTTATATTTTGTTTTGTCATTACTTGGTCTGTTATTGCTTCATTGGCTTCCCCTTGCCCCATTCTAATTTTCAAATCTTTTTTTTTTTTTTTCTTTAAGGCTCTGTATCTCCTTTTCAATTTTTTTCATATTCTTTTTTTTTTTCTTGGATGATTCTTCTTATTCTTTTAGTTTTTCCTCATTTGATTTTTGAAGTCTTTTGTGAGTTCTTTCATAAATTCTTTCTGATTAGGTAGCCATTTAGTATTATTCTTTGGGATAGGAGAGATTTATTATCTTTTTTTTTTTTAACTTTTTTTTAACTTCACTGTCCTCCTTTAAAGATGAATCTCAGTCTTCCCTATCCCTCTAAGTTTCTATGGTTAGGTTCTTTCACCTTGATATACTGATTTTTTTTTTTTTTTTAATGGGCACTTGTTAGTATAACCATCTCTAATTCTGCAGTTGGTGGGGGGGGGAGGGAAGAGAAACTGATGTCTCTGGCTTCACTTCAGTTCTCCCCTCTTTCCTGGAATCTTAAACTAAGAACTTCACCCTCCTGTAAGTGCCCACAGTCAGCAGTATCCCTGTTCCACTGCTTCTGTACCCACTTAAAGTGCTGGTTCCTACTCTCTCAGGGCAAAGTCTCAGCAGCACAATAGGACAGGGGTTCCTATTCAGTTGAGACTCCCTCAATCTTTTCATATTCAGATCCTTTGTTCCATAGGCTGTCCTAAAGTGGGAAATTCCTAAGATTTGGCCTGAGGTTACCTTCTAATCTAGTTAGCCCTAGTACTCCCCACTTTCTGTTTCTGCAGAACTAAGCTGCAATTATTTACACTTCACACTGGTTAAACCTCAGTGTTGTAGTCTTTGGGTCTTCTCTGGTTGTCCCTGGAGGACCACTTTTCTGTCCAAAGTCTTATTTGTTTTGCACTGTCTGTATTTTCCCTAAATTGAAATTTTGTTTTGTTTTGGGGGGAAATCTGGAGAGCTTGGAATTTTCTGAACTACTCTGCCATCTTCCCAGAATTCTTCAACCAAATTTCATACTTAAATTATAAGTACAATTTTTAAAAATCACTCAAATTTTTTTGAGCTATGTAATTTCCTGTGATTTCAGAGCAGCTCAGCTGGGTATTTTGTTTCAGTAACTTTTTCTATATTTTATGCACAAGTGGTTGTTTCACCTTAATTTGATTTGTTAATTCCGTTAAAATAATGAATTAATACTTCTTTCTGAAACTATCAGAGAAACAATATGGTTCATTTTATTTCCCCAATCTCTATGCTCTTAAGATTTTAATTTTATTTTTTCCCCACATAGCAGAAGCTGGAATTTGCAAGGGGAAAAAAAAAAAAAAACAACATGTGAAATTATAACTTTTTTTCAAACTTTTAAAACTGAAGTTCTTAAATTTTGTGCCAAGAAATACTCTATCAGTATATTGAAATTTATTGACCCTTTTCTAGTAAAAGAAAAAGTTTTTAATTAAAGGTATTGCTAAATTTCAATTATCTATTACACAAAATAAGTCTTGAAATCTATCCATAGATTTTGCATATACCAAATTAAGAATTCTTTCTTAAAAGTGACAAAGCATTTTATAGATATTATCTTATCTATCCTTACATATATCTAACTCTTTGAAGTGTATTATTTTTATTACTTATGAGGAAGGGAGAAAGAAACTCAATTTCATATAGAGGACTTGTCTTAGTGGAGGAGTGATGAAGCAGGGGACCAACGAGGCTGGTCAAAGATGGAGTCCATTTATTACAAGTCCTCTCAGTCCTTAAATACCTTAATATATCACTACAGCACACTGAGCATGTGCCAATTATAGAACCATTACATCACCACATCACCACAGCACACTGCTTAAGTGCTAAATATAAATACCCTGTGATTGATATGTAAATGTCTGTTTACTGTAAGTATCCCTTGCTTCAAGTAGAACCCAGGTGGTCACACATACCTTTGACTTCTCAGGAAGGGTGAGAAGCCCTAGGGGAGATGGGGAGCCAAACCAGACATTGTCAGCAGGTTCCCTCTGGGCTGAAGGGTCTTATACTTTACCCAGAGTTCTCCCACTATCTTTGGCTATCTACAACCACTATGTCAGGTTACTTCTTTATAGGCATGACTACAATAATGTGTAACTGCATTGAGAATATTAAAACTCCATAACTGGTTTCTTTCCAATAAGAAGAATGGAATGATTAATTTTACTTTGAAACTTTGACTTTGAAATGTCATAGGTTACTGACATATGAGAACTCAGTCTCTAGGAGCATGCACAGGATTCTTTGCCTGATTCAACTCCCCACATAGAGGTTGGAGATCAATGTGAGAGTGGAAATTCCTGATGATAGAAAATGGGATGCTTCACTATAAAGTGTGCTATGATTATTTCCTGTCTACTAAGTAATTGTGAAGAGAAGGCATTTTCATTGGTCACTGAACTAGACTTAAGTGTTCATTCAATAGTCACTAACCAGTTTCTATTTTTCTTGCCTGTGTTTGATTAAGGAGGAATAAATGCAAGCTGTTTCCCTGTTAGAGAAAAATCTCAGATTTTATCTCCCTATCTGGAGCACAGTTGTGTAGGCTATAACTGAATGGACCTATAAAGCTACTTTCCCTATTTCATTTTTTTTTTTTTCTATTCTTAGATCAATATGAATTGAGATAGAATGGGCTATGCAATGATTTTTTAAAATTTTGAAAAATTGGTAATCAGCAAGGATTTTCAGCAGTCATACAAAGAGGAGGCTGTTAGTTATAACCTAGCAGAGAATCCACCTGACCCCTGAGATGCCATTTGGAAGCTTGCCTTTCATCTTTATCTCTTAAACTTTGATTTCAAACTCTCTACACTTTACACAAAATCCCATTTTAAATGTCTCTCAGCTAATTTTGATTCATTTCTTTCTGTGTACATTATCATAGAACTATCTTTTGAGATAATGCCTCTGACTTGAGAAATGAGTGCCTTTACAGTGAAGAAAAATACCTGATCATCAAAGTCTGTCAAGTTAGGAATTTTTAAATTTGCAGTTGTTTACAATTAATTACTTTAATAACTAGTAAAATGATTTTTATTTTAAAAAATGCATTCAAAAATTTTATTTGAATCTTTTGCTTAATTGTGTTTTCCTAATATTAAAAAATGGATGCATAAAACTATGAAAAGTTTTACATCTAATATCCAAAACTAGAAATTTATTCATTTATGTTGAATTAATAAATGTAGAGGGCTGAAACTCTTGAGTCAATGCACTGAGGTCAGGACAGCTGAGCTCAGGCTAACTACCAGTTGGACAATACTCTATGGGCATTGGAAAATGGCCTTTCCCACTAAGCTGTGCTGGCTCGATAATTGGTGTATATAGAGGATTGTAGGAAGGACTAGGGAGTGGAGTAAGACAAGAGCCAGAGTCACTTTGGTGGTGGATGAGGAAGAAGGAGGTTGCAGACTCCTGCTTCCATCCCCTTCACTTCTACCCCTAAAGACCAAGAATAAAGACTAAGGACTTTTGCTTATTCTGACTCTGGCTGATTCTAAAGTATTCTGGGTGCTAGCATGGTTGTCACAAATAAAAGGTAATGCCTCTACACTGTTGGTATAAGAGATAAAAGTAAATCAACATTATATTTACTGTTTTTTTTTTCTTTTTCTTTTGCACATAATGATTCTCACATTGTTAGGCTCTACTCTAAATAAAAGTCTTCTGACATTTTTTTTTTCCTCAATGGGAAAAAAAAAGATTCCTCTTAAAGAAATATCAAAAAGCCAATTATGTTTAGAGAGGGAAGACAAGCCCTTCAACTCTCTCCCTCCACCAAAATAAATAAATAAATAAGCCAAGTGCTTACTATGTGCCAGACATTGTAAGAAAAGTTCTTTTTATTTCACTATAATTATATGTAGCAAGGTTTATATGCTCTGCATATAAGGAGGGCATAATTATTCACTTCTAACAAAAACAGTTAAACTGCCAGGGGCAAAGAGTATCAGAGTAGCACATGATACCCAATTCCTCTTCTTTCTTCCTTCTTCTATTTTTACTTCTGGACTTATAATATTGGATTCATCCTTTGCTTAGTGGTGAATAATTACACTCTTTTAGTCTTTATTTTTTCTGTTTACAATGTTGAAATAGTGTAGTATGTAATGCCAGCCAACCCAGCAGGATTGGTAAATTGTGACAGAAATTCCATTGTTTAGGTGGGATTCCCCAATATTGGTGTTGATTTAAAATCAATTTTGTCTCACTTGCAACACTTTCCAGATATTTACATAGTCAAAGCTAGTATGCTAAAATTGCTTTTATAGTATAAAATAGGATGCATCATATAAAAGGAGATTGCAAACAGATCATTCAGTGATGGAGAGAAGTTCATTATTCAGCACGGAGAAAATATCCAGTCAATATTTTTTCTGCTTGCAGACACCTTCCTGTCCATTATGTATAAATAAAGACCACAGAGTGAGAGGAAGTAACATCTGTGAGGATTTTTTCCCCTCCAAATAGATACACACTGTTGTATCACTTTCATATCACCAGTAATGTCTTTGAAGTTATTGATTCTCACCTTTTGGATATAAGTATTGGGGAGAAAACAATTTGCTCCTTATATCTCTCTCCTTTGAGATACAGAATGTGCCAATTGTTCTTCCTTGTCTTCTTCCCCCAAACCAATTTTATCCACATATATACATGTATAGCCTCCAGAGTCATCCTTGTACACCTTAAGATCACTGTGCCTCACAAGGTTAGTTTCATATAAACCTTCCTTTTGTTTGGCTTAGCTGGATAAACTATACATAAATTGTTTTTTTACAACAATAGTGATTGTTTGTATTCATCTAGAGGAAATAGAACAAAGCAGATAGTTGGCCTTGGAATTCAGAGAATGGATTTCAAGTCTTATCTCTAACACATACTGATTTGTGGCCCTGTGCAAGTCACATTATCTCCAATGTCCCTAAAGTCTTTTAGATAAAAAGTTTGATGGAAGTTGGCAATATGCATCCTCACAGGAAGATTTCCATACCAGTGAAATTAGAGATCTGATTATACATACATACATATATCTATATATATGTGTATGTATATAAATTAGAGATCTGATTATACATATGTGTGTGTGTATATGTGTGTGTATGCGTATATACGTACATATACATATATATGTATGTGCATTCACACACACACATATCCAAACATAAACATGTGTGTGTGTGTGTGTGTATGTGTGTGTGTGTATAAAATCAAACATAATATTCATCCTTGTACTATCTAATTTCACAGGAATCCTTTGTAGGTAAGCAGAACAATCCTTTCCCCAGGCTCTCATACCTACCTAAAGTTGAAGATTGAAAGTTAAAGGATCAATGACCTTGTTGTTGGTAGTTCATAAGGGAAATATCTTGGCTTTGAATACCAGTTTTCTGACTCCAAGTATCCTTTCTTGTTGGAATCTTTACAAACTGCTAACTCATTAGAGTTGATCTAATCTTACAAGAAGATGTTTTGGGCAGAACCTGAAACAAGGTACTAAGTAGAACTAATTAATACAAGGCTTGTGTTCACACCTTTACTCATTGGAGTTCAGAAGTATGGGATGAGTTCACACCTCCCTTGAAGCTCTTTGGGCCAGAGAGCACTATGGGAGAAAACCCACAATCCCTCTCTTGAAGGAGCATAAATAGAGCTTCAATGGGCCAGTCGAAGAAGTCCTTCAGAGTGAAGAAACTACAAGTCGAGAGTTCAGTGGATAACCAGATTCATCTTCATCTCACACCACTGTAGCTGGTGGCTGGGCTCCTGCACGCTCCCCACTGAGACCAAGCTGGTCTGAAAGACTCACCAGAAAGCTAGCCGAGCTCCAAGAGAAGGAAACAAGAGATTCATTCCATCTCTGTGCTGGTTGGAGGCTGAAGAAAGCAGAGGCAGAGGCTAACGGACAGAACCTTTGGATTTGGAGATATTCGGAGGGCCCTAAGCTAAACCAGCAGTGACTTGAGAAGAACAAGAACTCCAACATTTGAACTCTAACACTTTCTAGTATACCTTGTTTTGTCATTAAAAAAAAAATGTGAAGGAAGGTTTACCTTATATCAAGCCAAACTTAACTCTTTGCAAATTCTACCCATTGCTTCTAACTTTGCTTTCTAATTTAACAACTAGATGCTAGATTAGATAGAGCATGAAGTCAAAGTCATGAGTTTAAATTCAGCTTCAGAAATTAACTTTTTGACTCGGGAGAAGGAACTTAACCTCTGTTACCTCATTTCTTCAAGTGTAAAATGTTGATAATCACAGCATATATATCTCACAAAGTTTTTGTGAAGGTCAAATGAGATATTTGTAAAACATTTGGCACACTGCCTGGCACATTGTAGGAGCTACATAAATGGAAAGGAATAAATCCTTTCCCTTTTTCTGAGATCAAGCAGAAGACCCATATATGACAATATAATCTTGGTCTCAACTAATAATAAAAACTACTGCTGGACCTAAGAAGCTGCTTTAATTTAGTCGCTCAATCTCCCTTAAGGGTCCCTTTTAAATTTGGACCCAAAAATATGGCTCAAATTAAGCTTAGTACTGGTAGAAATAAAGCTCAGCACTAGTAGAGTCTCGTTTCTATTTAGAGGGGTTAGAATATTATCTTTGTTTTGTCATGAGTCTTTCAATAACTCTTTTTTGTAGGCATCCAAGTCTGTTGATTAAGTTAGTTGTGATTGCAAAACTTACACCAGCTTCATGGTACTCTCCTTCCTTACAGCCATTGCAGCAACCAAACAAACAAAAGAACCAAGCCTATATCCAGTTTCAACTTTAGCATGTTGGCTTTCATTTCTCAGCCTTCTTTCACCAAGGGCTGCAATTTGGATGTGATACCTGCTGAATTCTTTTTTCAACAAGAGCTGACCAGAGGTCTGTACACAACATGTGTCAATTTGACCAAGGTTTTTGATACTGTCAGTCATGAGGGTTTATGGAAAATTATGTCAAAATTTGGTTGCCCAAATATGTTCATTAGCGTTGTACGTCAATTTTATGCTGGCATGCTGGCATGATATATGGATAATGGATGAAACTGTCATGCTTTCCCAGTCACCAATGAAGTAAAATAAGGCTTCCTTAACTTCCTCCCATACTTTTTAGCATGATTTTTCAGTAACATTGTCATATTCTTTCAGAGGTTGAACATGGCATCAAAGTCAGCTACCACATAGGTGTCTTCATGGATCACTAGTTCTTCTGGTGTGAAGTCCATTTTCAGGACCAATTTCTATCTCTAATGACCACCTAATTGACAACTTTCACCTTTAGCTCCAAGAAGCTGTTGTATCCACAGCAGCCACACACTATCAAAACCTTTTCAATTAACAGGCTAACCCGGATTGAGAATAACTGAAGAGTCTCAAGCTCATTAGTGATTTACAACTTGTCTATTTCAAGCATGTGAAGACATCCCTGGAAAAATGAGTGGATGAGAACAGCTTGTTCAAAACCCACAAAAACAGTCAAGCAGGAAGACTTAAAGCTTGGATAGACATCAAAGATACCAAGGTATATCCACTATACCTTGAACTATTACCAGTCATATTGATTCTGTCCTGCCACTGGACAGTGATGATTCTGAAAGAGTGAGGCTAGTGACTTCATCCACTCAACTTTACTTGAATCCAATTTGTGCATGAATCAAAAAACATCATCCATATCATATTACTATTTTTGCTTAGGTCAAAGTCCTGTATGGCATGCAAGTGATGAAATAGTAGATGCAAATACATGATGAGTTCTAGTCAAAACCCTGCACATAGATGTGCAGTCAATGGAACCAATTATAAAATTTGGCAGCCCCATGACTGTGTGAGAAGTTTTTTTTTTTTTTTTTTTAAGGTCCAAACTCCTTACCTCAAAGTATGAAGAAGGGGCTAGAAAAGGTGCCTTAAAATTATTTGCTTAGGGGGTACAGACAAAAAGGCAGAGAATTAATAGGCCTTTGTCTGAGTGCCTCCTTTGTCCCTCAGATTAACAACAGATCAATCCTCTGAACTGATTTTGAAGTGACAGAACCCACAAATATTTGGAGCATAACAAATTTCCAACAGAAAATATTTTACAAATACTTCAGAAAAGATCTATTTCAATTGGTCATGTGGGGAGATGGCTGAGCACAGATGTAGCATGGGGAGCAAGGGTGTTATGGAGTCCTGCACTAGGGAATCTACTGGGAGGCTTTTAGCCAAAATAAACAGTATTTGTTCCTCTATCCTGGTTACAAGCCAGTAGATCAGCAGATTAGCTGTGTGACAATGCAAGTACAAAATTCAAATAGTAAGCCTCTGAATCCTAGAATCACCTGGACCTGCCATACCCACTTAGCAATGGAAATCAACCAGCACTGTGCCAAAGTATCCTAAAGTTGCTGTCTCCTATAGAGGAAATTTGGGACAATCTCCCCTTTATCTTAAAATGAGACCTTAATCTTTTATAAAATGAGCAAAAAAGTAAAAGGAATTCTAATCATAGATAGCTTTTGTGGAGAAAGAGAACAGACCTTAAACTCTGAGTATTCTAAAGGCAAATCATTTCCAGATGAAGCATCAAAAGGTGATGTGAATTGGTCCCTATCACAAAAGGTTCTCGTGGAAGAATTAAAAAAAGATCTTAAAAGAGAGTTTAAAATAAGGAAAGAAAATGAGAATGTTGCAGGAGAGTTTGGAAAAAGAAAACAGACATTTTCTGAAGAAAACTCCTTAAAATAGATTTAGTGAAATGGAAAAATTATATAACTTCTAACAAAAAAAAAAAAGAAAATGGATAAAGAAAATAACTCCTTGAAAAACAGAATTTATGAAATTGAAAAAAAAAATCCAATGAACAAAACACCTATTTTAGAAGTTCCATTGTGTAGAGGGCCAGAACTTTGGAGAACTTTGAAGTAAAGATACTTACAGCAAGGTGTTAATTCAGTGGAACTGATGAGATGATGGTTTGTATACATATATTTAGTACTTAGCATGGTGATGTAATGGTTCTCTAGTTCACACGTACATAGTGTGCTGTAATAATGTAATCATATCAACATATTTAAGTGCCGAGAAGGACTGGAAATAGGACATTCCACCTTTGACCAGTTTCATGGTGGCTGTCCTGCCTCCTTCACTCTTCCACTAAGACCAAGGACTTGGTGTGATCCTGAAAACCTCTAGAAAGCTAGCCCAAACATTATACAATTGGCTAAATGCAAAAGGAGCTAAAAAAGGTAACTGATGAAAATAATTCACTAAAAATTAGAACTGAGCAAATGGAAGTGGATAATTCAATGAGACTCCAAGAATCAGTCAAACAAAACAAAATAAAAAAATAGAAGAAAATGTAAAAAGTTTCTTTTGAAAAATTGTCTGCTGATCCAATCCAGGACTGATTACTGTTGCAGGTGGAAATTCAACCCTGTGATTAAAACACAAAAACAATGTACAAAAACTATTGCAAAGACGATTTCACTTACCATCAGTATGTACAATGTGCACACACTTAAAGACAACACAAAATTCAGTATATCTGGAGGATGAGCATCTCTTGTTTTGAGAAAACTCAGCAGGTATCACATCCAAATAGTAGCCTGGAGTGAAACAAAGTTGGCAAAGAAAAGCCAGCTAGCTTACTGAATGTTAAAGGTGGATCTCGGTGTTTTCTTAAGTATCTCCAATGAAAGAGAAAACTATGAAACTGGTATAGATTTTGCACTCTAAACTAATCTAATCAATAGAGTTGTATGCTTATGGAGAGGAGTAAATAATAGGATCAAGACAATAAGATTGCTTCCTATAGGAGTTTGTTTCTATTGTTTTGTTTTCTTAACATTCTTTTAGATTTTTGGTATTCTGCACCATAGGAAAAAGCTGAAGATGCTTTCATCTTTGGTACATAATTTCTGTGTTGACACAATTTGAGAAGTTATAGACATCTGACAAAATGTCTAGCTGATTTTTTTTTTAACTTACCAGGACTCACAACTCTTCACATTCATGTCAACATCTGAAGGATTTAGAGACCCACATTGATCCTTTTAAAAAAAAAAAAAAAAACAAACTGGATTTCTTTATATTAACTACTTAATTTTGTTAATATTTTCTCTAGCATAGCCTGTGAACAAAGAGCATTTTACCTAATCACATTTGGAATTTGGACACATTTACTTTGGGAAATATTTGAGATAAAAATTAGAACCTTCAAAATAATCTCATTTCTTTTAGAGAGATTTCAAATGAGGATTCAGTTTGAGGGTACTTTTGTCTTCCTGTAATCATCTAGAATTTTTGAAATCATGCAAAAAGTATTTCAACATTGCAAAGTCAATCAGGGCCTTTGAAACAAATAAGAAAAATAACAGAAAAAAGTGATTTTTAGGAATATATAATCTTTTATATTGAAGAAGTAATAATAATTAGTTTATGAAATATTTGCATTTTTAAATATTTGCCAAAATGATGTTTTTGAATTTTTTGCCTCTTATACATCATTAAACTGAATGAAAGTAAGAGAAAGAAGGAAGAATGTGAAAAAGAGTCTTTTTTTACTTTGGCTCTAGAGGTTAATATCATATTACAGAAAAACAATTCTTTAAACAAATATTTTGAAAATAATAATCCATTAGGGGCTTGTCAATATATAATATTCAATAAGCTTATATCATTTGAAATTTTAAACATTAACTAAATTCATCATTTGGTCCTCATTAATTTCTAAGTTGTATGTACCATGAGCAAAATAAAGAACTGCACACTGAGAACAGAGAAGCAAATATCAGAGTTCATTTTAAAAATATCATTTTAAATTTAAAAAGGCTTTTGCTAGGACACTTATGTATGCATTTTAGAGCTTTATCCAAGTGGAAGTGACAGTAAGGGGTGGGGGTGGCAGAAATCAATTGTTGTATTGTTCCATGGTTGCTATTTTACTATTCCCTCAAGTATTAATTAAATAATAGCATATATAATAGAATTTGCTTTTTCTAAATAACAAATCACGAATTATTGAGAATATCATCATAATTTAAAAGAAAGTAATCTCAAATTTTTCATCATTTACTTTGAAAATCAACTTCACATTTTTACAATGTATATTAATTTAATCTCAAAATGCTCTTTGAATACCTGAGGGCCTATCTCTAAGATGTCATTTCCAATTCAAGATATATGGCAGTTTTAACTCTAAGCATTCTCATTAATTGAAGGGATATGATATCAGGGTAAAGAAAATCCATCCTAAAGGTTAAGTCAATATTTCTCTTCCATAACTTAAAAAAAAATCCTTTTTACATGAATAATCCAGATAAATGCACATTCAAAAACAGCAGTTTATAGGTTCACTAACTGATTGATTCTTTTCACATTCTAATGTCCAAACTGATCATATTCCTATTCCATACAAAGGAAACTCCATCTTCAATCTTCCTGTCTTCATGTTGCTTGTCCCCCATGTCTGGATTACACACCTCTATAATTCTGCATTTTAGCATTCATTATTTCTTTCAAAGCTTTTCTCAATTCATGGTTTTTATTTGAAGACTTTCCTGATCCAACTGGCTACTAGTGTCCTGCTCCCACAAAATTTTAATTGTTTTATTTTGTATATATTGTTCTTATCTATGAACATGCTCTCTCTCCTAATGTAATTTAAGATCTTTGAAGTCTGAAACTGTTTCAATCTTGTCTTTGTATTCCTAGCTGTCAGCACAAAGTTTGATATATACCTGGGTTTTTAATAAAATGTTCATTGAGCATTTTTAAGCATTTTTATTTTATTAAGTACTTCCTAACTACATTAAAAATTAACATTTTTTTAATCGTGAGTTCCAAATTTCTTTTCTCCCTCCCTTCTTGTATCCTCTTGGAAAGTTAAGCAATATATTAAATATTCATGTGAATTCATTTTAAACATATTTTCATATTAGCCATGTTGCAAAAGGAAAACATACACACATATACACACACAAAACAAGAAAAATAAAATTTTTTAAAATTGTTTCAATTTGCAATCTGAATTCATCAGTTTTCTTTCTAAAACTTGATATTATTTTTGATTATGGGTCCTTTGGAATTGTCTTGTGTCATTGTCTTGATCATAGCAGCTGAGTTTTTCACAGTTGACAAATTTGCAAATACTGTCTATCGTGTACAACTTTCTTCTTATTTTGCTCAGTTTGTTTTGCATGAAGTCAATGAATTCTTATTAAGTTTTCCCAGTTTCTTTCTGAAACTATTCTGCTCCTCATTTCTTATAATGATTGTATTCCATCAAAATCCTGTGCAGCAATATATTCAGTCATTCCCCAACTCATGGACATCCCTTCATTTTCTAGTTCTTTGCCACCAAAAGCTGATATAATTTTAAAAAAATATGTCATTCTTTCCTTTCCCTTTTGTATGCAATTTTATAACTTTTTGAACTTGCATAATAGGCTAGTCCTAAATGATATATATATAGTCACACAGCACACAGCCAGGAAGTGTTAAGTGTCTGAGGCCTGATTTAAGCTCAAGTCCTCCTGACTTCAGGGCTGGTGCTCTATCCTCTGCATCACCTAACTACCTCAATAGATATATTGTTTACATATGGATTCAAAAGAATAATATCATGAAGTCAAGATAGGCTACATACAGTTAGAAAAATAGATTTTTTTTGGGGGGGTGAATATATTGGATTTCATTGCTAAGTTCAGTAAAAGTGAACAATGTGTCATTGTAACCCTCTAGGGCTGATGCAATTCTAGAACACCCTGAATGAAATATTATCTAGATTTTGTCATTCAGTCATTTCAGTCATGTTTGACTCTTTTTGACCCCATTTGGGGTTTTCTTGGCAAAGTACCTGGAATAGTTTACCATTTCCTTCTCCAGTTTATTTTATAGATGAAGACATTTTTGCAAACAAGCTTAAGTGACTTCCCAGTGTCACACAGGTAATAAATGACTGAGGTTAGCTATGAACTCAGGTCTCCTTAACACTTGGCCTAAGGATGTGCTAACATGGTGCCACTAAGATGCTTCAGTATCTAAAATTAAGAAGCTCTAGTCCTTCCTATGATATCACCCATCCAGAATATTTATGGAATATTATATTCAATACTGTGTAGAAGAAAATGGGAACCGTAGTGTTCTATGGTGGTTTGAAACAAAAAAGTCTTAGAGTAAAGGTATTAGAAATCAAAGGGTAGAGGGAGGTTATGATAACTATTTTTTAAAATATGAAAGGCTATTATGTAGAACATTATATTTATTCTGATTGGCTATAGAATGTGAGATAATGAATACAGATTGAAGAGAAACAATTTAATATTTGATAAGAGAAAATAATTATTAGTCATTAGAGTTTATCAAAAAGTAGAATGCAATATCTTTAGGTTTCATAGGAGCATCAATATAGGTTTTAAAGGGAGCATTCTAGTCATTTGCATCAAAACTTTTGTTTTTAGATGTAAGGTAAAGTGAAATGCCCAAAGTCACTCAGATGGGAAGTAGAATTTCAACTCAGGTCCTCTGATTATATCTAGTCACCTTCCTACTGAAATCATCTGAAAGTTACCAACCAGAAAGAAGTTAGAATGCTAATTTGCTAAAGAGATCAGAAAGGACATTACTTTTCAGTAATTGTCTTCTATTTTATCATCTGTTACTCTTCCTCATCACTTTATAAAATAAAAGTCAGCAATGCTGGTGACACTTGAAATATATTTGTTTTAAAGTAAAGGAATATACTCTTGTAAAAGTGATTTATATTTATCACATTGTATTTAGATTATGACTAAAAAGTACTTTGGAACTAAATCCCCCAAGGAATCTACATTAATAAATGGTTATTGGTCATTGATTTAGCATTTTTAAATACTTCCCTTTATTTAAATCAAGTCTGTCATTAAAATGAAGAAAAAAATAAGAAGTTTGAATTTTAGCAAACTCTATACCCAAAATAAATGTCTAAGTTAATGTCATGTTCAAACTTAACTTAAACCTCTCATTAAATACACACTGGGCTTGGAGTCAATAAAATGAAGGCTTGAATTTCTCAACAAATCTTTACTAGCTGTGTCAGCCTCAGCAAATCACTTCAAGTGTTGGATCCTCAGTTTGTTCATTTTCATCATCAACAATATTTTCCTCATAGCTTATTGTGCAGTTCAAATGAAATAATGAATATAAAGTGACTTGAAAATTTTAAATTGCTATATAAATTTCTTCTGGTTGTTTAGCTGTATCAGTCCTGTCCAACTCTTCATGACCCTATTTGGGGTTTTCTTGGAAAACATACTGGAGTAGTTTGCCATCTCTTTCAGCTCATTTAACACATGAGGACACTTAGAGAAACAGAGGTAGGCAACTTTCTCAGTATCACATAGCTAGAAAGTGTCAAGTCAAATTTGAACTTAGGTCTTCCTGACTCTAAGCTTCATTCTCTATTTACTGTTTGATTCAGTTGCCAGCTTTTTTTTTTTTTTTCTATTTGCCTTATTTTCATAATACTTAATATATGAAAACAGCATATCTAAATAGTGCAGTCCTATCTTTAATATGTATGATCAAATTAATTATTATTATTTTTACTTGAAATTCTGGCTATATATATATGTTACTCATAATAGCATGATAAATGAAGCCATTGCTTTAGTTTTTGGCCTTGAAATAAAGGTACAACTAACTTTCTGCTGGCTTCCACAATATTCAATTGAACGTAAAAATTTCTTCAGTGTCCTATGAAGCAGAACACTGTTCCAGTGTGTTATGTCAGTTTTCTATTACTAGGTCCCTGTTTTTTATAATTTCAGAACAGATGAGCACATTACATTATTAGCATGAGCTATTACATATAGTACTTCTTACTTCATTTCAAAATCCCTAATCCAGCCCTGCCTGCTTAATTACTAAAGGCATGTCTAAGGACTTTCAATTGTTTTTACTAAATCATTTTGTTTGGTATAAGTTAAGCAGTATGATATATTTATATTGTCGAATTAAAAAGGATTAAAGTAACAAACTGTGCAGAAGACTCTTGGTATGCTACAAAACCATATAAAAACAATATCTCCTGAAAAATATGTTTTGACCTTAAATGAATTATTGAAGGTATTGAAGCCTGCAAAGTGAAACTAATAAAGAAGAAATAAAACAAGCTAACTAGATTTAGTTTAGTTTTGTTCTTGTAATTTTATTTAAAATATTCAAAGACACTTATTCCAGACAGAATTAATGAAATGTGATTAATAGTAAAGATTAAGAGCTAAAATAGAGCTCCCTCAATAGGTGTAGCAAGGGGAAAATATATTTTGCACCCCATAATTTTATTGCAAGTAATTTTTTGCAAGAATTCTTTCATTGATAACAATTATGCTTGTTGGAAAACTAGTGCAATAATTAAACTGTATAAAACTAAAGTATATTCTTTCAAAAAATTACAAGAGACTAGAAATAGCTGACAGAAGATTTGTGTAACTAGGCAATGAGGACAGTGATGCATGACTTTTGAACAATTCTCTTTGGATAATTTTCTTTATAAACCCAATTTCACGGTACCGAAAAATTTGCTTCCTTTCTCACCTTTTACCTATCCTTTAATTTCCTCTGTACCTACTTCCTCCAAGATTATAAAGTTTAAAAACCAATGCCCAAGAAAGATTTTAAAATATATATAAATATTTTGTTTAATTTTTATCTCTCCCTTCATCTTTTGAAATAAACACACAAAGTTTATAAGATATTACTATAATAGATTTGCAAAAGGGATATTGGAAGTCATTGAGTTCAACTCTCCCATTTTACATGTGAGGAAACAGATGCAGAAAGTTTAAATGATTTACAATGTCATACTGATAAATTTGTTCAGTAGATTAAACTGTACTGAATTCTCATTGTTAATTGTAAAAATCAAGTATGTTTAGTAACTAGCTGATCTGAGGGCACTTAATAGGCAACAAAATTTTATTGAGTAAATTTTATATACTTCAATGTTTCAATGGATCTGTGATTTCATCAATATAGAACTATTCTGCTACTGGCAAACATCACAATCTACTTAAAATTTTCAGTGTATAATTCTCATTTATGTGGTTCCCCAAATTCTCAGCATATGAGCTATTAAATATGTTGGAAAGCTGCTACTAGTATTTTTTTAATTTTCAAACACATAAGTACAGCAAAAAGGGTCCTACAGTAATATGCTGCGCATCATTCATTCTGCATAATTAATCCACCTCCATTTATGAAAAATAAATTTTCTTGATGACATGATTTATGTTGTTTCTCATATGGAAGTCATAATTATAAATATGCTACAGCTAAATTACCATTATGAATCCTCTTTGTTGCCCTTTGGGTTACCCACAACTTTGAGTCTTTGAAGATTCTAATATTCCAGGATTTGAAGAAATGAAGTATGAATATCTTTTTGTTTTATGAATTTCATTTTTATCTATCTATCCATTTATCTAAACTCTAGGCATTTACTCATTTATGCATATATTAATTTGTTTGTTTCTTAGAACAAGAGATAATCTTAAGATGATTAAAAATGTAATAGAAGATAGGCATGCAGGAAAACAGGTCATTCATGTATTCAGTTCAAAGAATACTTATATTGCATATATTTACATATATATATGTGTGTATATGTCTTTGTACATACCATAGGTATGTATGTATGTATATAGATGCATACAAATATAATTAATTAATTCTTTGATTTTTCCAACCATATGGCTGTCATTAGCCATTTACTTGCATATTCCCAAACTCCTAAGTTTTAGTGTTTCTCAGTTGAAGAGGTCCTATAATGTTATGGGCATTGATGCAATTAATATAACACCAGACGTAAATAGGAGCATGTGGAGGACATCATTATTGATAGGGTCTCTCTCTTTCATTAAAAATCTCATAAGCCATTTTCCATGATAGTTAATAACAACTTTTTGCAAGATCATATCTCCAAGTTTTATGCCTCACTTAACATAAGTAATTGGGAGATTGTTTGACTAAATTATTTCCCTAGTTTCAGTTATCAAGGAAATGTGTATTAACTTCCCAGAACCCTGACAGTTTCTTCATTGATTGCATTTAAATGTCCATTTTATATCCTTTGTAATTTTTAAAGTCCAGAAATAGTAATATTTTCTAATATTCATGTGATTATAAAAACCACTTAAATAGTTTTCTATTTTCAAGGAATAAATAAAAAAACTTTTTGAAATAGTTATATTTGTCAAGGTTTGTGTTAAAAATGAAAATAAATGTATAAAATCAAAAAAAGTCACGAACTCAAGGAATTTAATGCTCTAAAGATCATACATAGTAGACTGTTTGCCAAATGGGGGCATTTCAGTCTTCATTTTTAAAATGCTGAATTAGGCTACATTGTCCAAGAAGAAAAGAAGAGTTGATTTCATTATTCCAGACTTATAAGAGGAGGTAAGAAATGTTATAATGTAATTATTGTTAGGAGAAGGTTATAAGGAAATGATAGAAAAATAACAATGCAGTATCCAAAAGAAGCAGTCACTATTTAGGAGATCAAAACTCACTGGCAGAAGTTTTCTAGGACCTTGTCTTTGATGTTAGTTATGAAACATTTGATTAGGAAATGATGGTATTTTTGATATATATGTTTAAAAAGATGAGAAAAGAGACATTTTCATCAAGAGTTAGTTTGTTGCTTGATAATATTCCTACCTTTGAATCTCTCTGTCCCACAATCCTTTTGGTGTATTTCATCTTTCATATAATATAGAAATTGATGTCTCTAGCATCTCTTCCCCATGCTTTTCTTGGTCTGCATTTTATTCTTGAACTTGATTTTCTTCAGTGTCTTTTTTACTTCTTCATGAACCTAATGAACACCATTATTCACTATCATTATGATGAAATATTATTATAGAAACATTATTCTATTTTCCACCCATGCTTTGTCCTTCTGAGATTTAATGCTATTACTTCTTTGGGATCCTATTCATTTGAGCTTTATGATGAGCTTTTTGTTGACTTGCCTTTTATTCTGCTATTTTTCTTTTTAGTAAGTTACATTGTTTTTAAAATGAAGGTATCCTAATGTAATACCACCCTTCGTTCCCAAGGCCTCCCACATAGTAAATATGTCAAGTGTTTCCTGATTAAATAGATTTCTATACTGTTTTGACTTGACATCCTGATAACTCTTAAACATCAATTTGATTTATAGGAAATGATGATTTTAAAAGGTCTTATGGTTTTTTGTTTGGTGTACATTTCTCATTTTGAAATTAATCTCTTATTTGAATAGTTCATATAGATACTGTGGAAATTCTAATGCATGCATTCTTATTTTTAACATTTCTTCCAAAATGCTATTATCTTTTGACAAAACTAACCATCTGATTGGACAGAATATATTGATATGCCTCTCCTTTGTCAAACAACTTCTTTTTTCATGTGAGGAGTTAGGAGTTGGTTGTTGTTCAGTGCTAGTTATTTCCAGTTCTGACTCCTATTCTGTAAAAAAAAATGACCATGAAAAATTGGCATGATAGTAGTTCATATGACTTTAATACCTTTCATTACTAAAACTCAAAGCATTTTTTAAAAAGAATACATCTTTGCTTTTGCCTTTTCTGCTAATTTGTCATTGAGTGTCAATGTATAAGTTAATTTTGAATTGAGCAAGTATTCATATATTTCATAGAATTTCTCTGATGCTTTTTTTTTTTTTTTGGTCTATAACAGCTCTTGGTACATAGGTTACTGTGATTTGAATACTGATTGTATTTGTTGACTCTTGTTGACATACAAATCTTTGCAGAAGGTATAAATCTCCTTTCTATTCTCTTCACATATGTTCTTTTATAATTCCATTTTCCACAGTTTCTTGCCCAACAAAGATATATATGAAACATTTTCTGTTCTTTTGTCATGTTGTTTCTTTTGTCTAGAATGTGCCTTAGCTATTCTAGTTCTTAAATTTCTTCAAACACTGCTCAGTCCACACCAATTGCTATCTCAGTTGTGAACTCTCCCTTGATTCTCTTCTCACTCATACCTGACATAGCACTTTATTTGGATAGTTGTAGTGCACTTAGAATGTAATGTTGTTTATTTTGATTTCATATAATTATGTCTTAGCATTCTATCAGATTGTGCAGTCTGTGAGGGAAAGAATAGTGTATTATGTAAATTTTAGATTGTTTCTAATGACCAATAAAGTATTATGTACATAACAGACATTTAAATAATTTTAGGTTTAGGGAGAAGGAAGAACAAGAAGAAAGGAAGGAAAGAAGGAGGAAGGAAGGGAAAACAGAAAGAAGTAGGAAGGAAGGCAAAAAGTGAAGCAAAGGAATAATGAAGAAAAGTAAGTAGCAAGTTCCCATTGAATAGCCAATTGCTATTTATTGGTATATTGCTTATTCTTCACAAGTCAAATAGAATAACTCTGGGAGGGATCTCAACCTCCACTTTTAGTTAAACAAGACAACATTTTCTGTATAACACAAAACAATAGAAGCAATTAATATGGGTGTGTTTCTATTGAAAGAAGACAGATGTTGTATTTTTTGACTCTTCAAGACCCCATTTGGGATTGTCTTGACAAGTACATTGGAATGGTTCGCCATTTCCTTCTCCAGCTAATTTTACAGGTGAGGAACAGAGATAAACAAAATTAAGGGACTTCTAAAATCACAAAGATGATAAGTATCTGAGGCTGGATCTGAATGTCTGAAGATGAATCTTTCTGATTCCATACCCAGTGCTCTATCTACTGTATTACCTAGCTGCCTAGATAGATTAGATAGATGATAGACAGACAGATAGATGGGTGGATGGATGGATGGATGGATAGATCATAATGATAGTGGAGAACATATTTAGCCCTAAGTTCCATGATGTCCAAGGAAGTAAAAAGAATGCTTTTAAAAGATCTATTATTACACATATATACACACACATAGAGGTATGTATACATGTATATATATTTTATATGTGATAATATATCTGTCACACATATTATAGGATAACTATTTTTCCATATCTGGCTAAATATTTTTCTTCTATTAAAAACACGTTAAAATATATATTACTTAATGTATATGTCATATATAATGTATAATGTATAAAAGAAACACTGTTGGTCTCAAACAGTAGGGACAAAAACATGATCTGAACAAATAATTACTTCACTATATGGCTTCAGTACATATAGTAGAAATTAAAACATGTACAAAAATGGGTTGAATGAATAGCATGAATAAAGACTTATTTTTGTTGGCATTCAAATTCATTGAAAATAAAGTTAGCTAAAAATATTTTACAAAAGGCACTACATCCAAAGTAAAACCTGGAATAGAACTTCATCATTCTATTTGTATTTGATAAATGAATTTTAGAAAATGCTCTACTTTTTATCCTTTACTCAATCCTGTATCTGCCCTGTGTTCAAACCATCACTTTGGAAAGATGATTTAAGATAGTTTCAATAATACCTGGCATAATTGTGCATAGCTGCTGTCAAAAATTCATCTCAAAAGGTTACTGTGACATTTCCAGAATTTCTTGTTGCAAATATGAGTGAAACACATTCCCTTTTTGGAAAGAGTTAGAAGATGCATGGAATGTGACATTTTTCATAGCAACTAAGTTAGCAAACAATAACTTAAGAGTGCCAAAATTCATCAATCAGTAAACAAATAATTATTCATGGATGACTTAGAGGGTTAGAATTATGCCAGGTGGAACAATGACAAAATAATCTTCAAAGAAAAAAAGAATTTCAGTTATTACTTTTGAGCATATCTAATTTAAAGTATGAAGGAAAGTACCTTTGGGGATTTGATGGCATTTTTTATACACTTTCACTTCAAAAAAAAGCCTTCTCATATACAATGTTCAATCATAATAACCACAGAGGTCTTTTTCCTACCTAATTATTTGATTAATCTAAAATCTTAAGTAAGAAACATACTTCTAAACTGCTAATTATTTAAGTGGTTAGTTTGATTATATCACTTTGCCCCTAACCATCAACAAGTGGGAGAAAAATAAAAATGGTACAACATAGAATATAATCTAAATCTGAATACTTGTCTACTAATGTCTCCTGATGGTCATGAAATAATTTGAGAAGTCCTTTATCAATGAGATATTAACCTCATAAACAAACAATAACATGAAATATGTGTTCCTTATGGAGAAATTCTTAAATTTTCTAACTACAAAAATTCCATTTTAAATTTCATTGTCTTCTCTTGATTACATATGGAAAGAAAAATAATTGCTGCAGTGACTTTAGATTGACTTCTAAATATTTTAAATTACATAGAAAGATTTCACGGATTAATTTGTAATGGAGTTGTTGCATTGTCTTTCCTGTGGAGTTCTGAATGCCACATTGCAAATTCAGAGTAACTACACAGCTGGAAAAGTATTTGCTGAACTATATAGCAAACTCCAACTATGACTTCATTAATTTTTAATCCTTCTCTGTGTAAGTTGTTTAATTTAACACAAAAATATAACATTTTACTTAGTATTACATGTCCTATATGAGAATTTTAAATTATGAAGCTTATAATAGAAATTAAGAATGAAAAAAATTATTTGTTATTATCTTTTCTGAGAGAACTGATTAGTTATATCTACTCTCATCATAGACTTAAAAAGTTAATGAAGTTTTTAGACAATACAATAGAAAATTCAGTAGTGTGAACTACTTCATAATAAATAATTGGAGATTGGATAAAAGGAAATTGTTTTTAAAATGACTTAATAATAGTTGCTACTCCCTGAGTTCTAAAAAAAAAAAGTTTGTAACTATGTGGCATTTTCTTTTATGCAACCAATATAGTAATGAATAAAAAAGATTTTCTGTGGTGCCTTTGTTCTTTTTGTATGTGTGGGAGGGTTACTTGTCGTTCCTAGGTTTGAGGTGCTCACTCCTTGTTTGATTTTTGTTTGTATTTTTCCCTACCTCTATGCTTTGATGAAATAGTTTCCTTTAGCTTCTTGAACTTTTTGATCCAAACATTTCCAAATAATGATTAAGTCCTAGATTGAAGAGTGTGAAAAATGTCTTCTTTCACCCCTGTGTGCAGAAGGAAAAAAGAAAGAAGGAAGGAAGAAAGGGAAGGAGGGAGGGAGGAAAAAAGATTAGAAGGGAGGGGAAAAAAGGAGGGAGGGAGAGAGGAAGGAAGAATGGGAGGAAGGGAGGGAAGAAGAGAAGGAGGGAAGGAAGGACAAAAAAAAGGAAGGAAAGAAAGAAGGGGGAAAAGGAAGGAAAGAAGGCAGAAGGAGAAAAGAGAGAGAGAGAAAGAAGGAAGAAATAGAAAGAAAGAAAAAAAAAACCAAAGAAACAAATCTGGTAATAAGCCTTTCAGATACTTACTGAACAAATATACATAAAATTTTGATGGGAGTCAATAGAACCTACCTGATTTTGTATTTTACTTGAATGACTTTGAGAAAGCAAAATCATCTTCTTGTGATAATAAGGCATCACATGTAGAACAGAAGTAAATGTACAAAGCTGTTTATCTTAATAATCCCAAATAAGTTACTGAAGAAATTATATCATAGTAGAATGTGCTTTGGAATCAAATTTTTCTCTGATTTTTACTAATTGAATGATATTTGATGTCAGTTAATCAGCAAACTTCTTTGTCTTCATTAGTAAAATGAATGATTTAGACTTCAGCTAGTCTATGATCTCCAATGTCTCTTTTAGTTCAAAATCCAAAATATGAGAATTTCAATTCTTAAGAATAATAGATTAAACTGATTTGCCAATTTGGCAAAATTCTGCGCATTAAATTTCATTCATTTAAATGTTTTTAAAAAATCAAATTGATAACATTTTCTTTTTAAGACTACATTTCTAATACTGTACAAATGAAGTTGAAAAGGAGATACTCTATGGAACTTAATATAATAATAAAAAAATTCATTTGGGAAAATAAAAGATATAGAAAATCACAGAAAATAATAAAAATATCAAGAAATGGGGAATCACATTATTTGCAGGTCTCAATTTATAATATATAGTTGTAAATGCTGTGGTATTGATTAAAATTAGATGAATAGAAGTGATAGAAAATGGAAAATCAGAAATAATGGAACTCAGTAGACCTGTGTTCAATACAGTAGAAAAGAAATTTACCTAAATAAAGTACTATATTTGATAAAAATTGGTTAGAAAACTGTAAAGTATTATAGCAGAAATTAAACTTGGATCAATACTTCACCATATTTTATAATATATCTCATAAATATTGGTATATTGTCTCATTGCTGTTTTCTTTAATGAAAGTGTTGTTCCTACAGTTTGTTCTTTGAACTACTCATTGTTTAGGATTTGATTATTTAAGTTCAATTAATTTTGAATCTATGCTTCCAAAGCTCTTTATTGAATGTAATTTTATTTCATTTTTATCTGGAAAGGGAACATTTAATATGTCTATTTTTTTCTGCATTTGGGGCTGAAGTTTTTCAAACCATAATATATTATCAATTTTTTAAAGGTGCCATGTATAACTGAGAAAAAAACATATTCCCCATTACTTTCATTAAAATTTCTTAGGAGGTTTGTCATATTTAACTTTTTAAAGATTATCTACTTTTTATTTTATGGTTAGATTTATTGAATCCTGAGAGGGGAAAACTAAGTCTCCTCCACTAGTATGATTTTACTTACTATTTCTTTTTATAATTCATTTAACTTTCTCTTTAATAATTTGTATGCTATTCTGATTGATCTCTTTGTGTGTGTATATATATATATATTATATATATATATATATATATATATATATGTAGTTGTATAAGTGTATATGTGTGTGTGTATGTGTGTGTATGTGGATAGTGTGGATAGAGATAGACATATGTTATTTGTATATATGTGTGTTTGTTGAAATGAATTGAATTAAAATAGTGAATGACATTTATTTTCTTGTCTCTGGTGCCTCTCAGCAGGATGTAGTTTCCCTGCCTAACTTGTAAGTAGATTTATTTTTCTTTTTTGCTTTGTTTGATATTGTGTTTGCTACTATGGCCTTTTATTTTATTTTTACCTTAACATACTCGATTTTTTTTCTCGCTTATGATTTTAACACTTTCTCTCTGTCTAGCATTGCAATTCCTCCCTTCTCCCCCTCTCCCTACAACATTTTCTTCCTTGTATGACTCTTTTATGTGAAATGCTTCCCCATTCTTCATCTTTCTTCTTGCAAGTTTTGGGGTAAAATATTTATGTACTTTGAATTATTATATAAATACGAGTTTATAATATTGAGCTATACCCAGAAATAGAATATAAATGCAGTCATCTGTTCTGAAGTGTGAATAACATTTTATTAAAATGTTTATGGCTGTGAAAGCAAAGAATTTTTACTTTGTATGCAAATAATTTAAGATGCAAAAGTGATCATAATGTTCTGGAATTTTCATTGCTTGAGTGTATATATTTTATCTCTTTAGATTTTAAAAAATATTTTCATATACTAAATAAATTTCATCTATCAAAGATAGGCAAAAAGAAAAAAAATCTTTAGCTTGGTAAGGTGAGAGAAGTCCAAAATAATCCAATTAATTATAAAAAGTTTATTCAAATTCATGTTAGAAAAAACTTTTTTTTTATCAATAGCATTATGTTGAAGAGAAAAAATGAGTGCTAAAAACCTTATCAATGTGGACCTGCTGTTGATGAACTTTATTTATTTATTTGTTTGTTTTGTTGATGAACTTTAAATAGAAAAGAGAGAGAAGATGAAAGACAAGATTTATGCAATTTCCAAAGATAAAGAAAATTAATATTGGAAGTTTTGGATTAGAGTTTAACCCCGGAAAAAAATTAAGGCTATATTATTAAATTCATTAGGAGTATACAGAAAAGGAGGATAATGGTCAATCTCTTCTTTAAATTAGATATACAGCTTAGAAAGATACGAAAATGTGGTGGGCATGGTATATATGGATTTTAGCAAAGTATTTAGCAAAGATCTTTAAGTATCCTTTTAGAAAAGGACAATGGATAAAAAGATTGTTGTCTGAATTTTAGTAAATTTAATAAAGTTAGATTTAGTAAATTTAGTAAAATTAGATTTCCAAAGTGGTGTAACAACTAGACTCCAAAAATTATATTTAATATTTATAATGGTAAATTATTACATTTAAAAAAATAAATTTGAGGAAGGAAAATAGCTGTCTTGTAAACATGTCATCTTAAAAAAAGCCTCTTTGAACACTCTGGAATGCAGTTCACTGTTACTTAATTTTGTTGTAATGCTACAAAATATTTAATGAATATTAGGACATAAAATAATGTTAATAAGTGGTCATACTTGAAATTTAGGAGAGTGACCACTTTCTAAAGTAAACAGAAGTAAAAGTCTAATGGAAGAAAATGGTATCTGAGCTATAAAAGGTAAGAAATGATTTTTGTCTGGATGTTGAAGAGGGAAGAATGTTACATAAAATGAACAAAGGACAATAGCAGCCATACAATTGTAGCCTAACTGAGACTTTGAGATTCTTCCTGAAGAACAAAAAGGTCATTGTTGTAAAACAAAAGAAAAATCTTATTTTATAGAGACTGATATAGAAAACCACAAAAGATAGTAGGTCACATTATCTATAAGGATCAATGGAAAAGTAGTAGTAGTATTAGTAATAGTTAGAGAAGTACTGCTAGTAGTAGCTTTAGTAGTACTAGTAGTGGTAGTGGTGATGATGGCGGTAGTAGTCATGATAGTTGTAGGTTAGTAGCAGATTTCCAGCTTAGTTAACTAAAGACCCATCAGTCTATAACAACAATAAAAAGGTCTATAGTCCTCTTGGGGCATGTAATCAACATATAACAGAAAACCACTTAATGCTTTTCAAAATTAATTACAAATATCCTTTTCTTGTGATAAAAATGTGTGCATATGATAGGATAAGAAAGAAACTAAAATGTATTTACTATAGCAATAAAATCTTTGATTAAAAAAAGAGACAGTTTCTGTTTGCCATACTTTTGCCCAGTTGATAGCAGGGAATTCAATAGAGAAAAATTAGTTTGGTAATTAACCAGCTGACTAAGAAGATGATGTATCTGAGACTGGAATTTAGACTTCTAGAGCATACTTAACAATTTAGGGATAACAGATTCCTCATAGAAAGAAAATATAGTTATCACAACTGATAAGGACAGATTTCTGGGTATTTTATAAGTACATTTTTGCTTACAAGCAAAAAAAAAAAAGCTGCTTATATATATCCTTTATTTTAGATAACCTAAAAAGGAGTCATAGAAATAGAAAAATAGAATTCGAGACATCCAGAAGTGCATAGGAAACAAAATGCAAGGAAGGAATTTTCAGTAAAACAAACAAAAAAATCTATACATAAAAACCTGAAGTTTAAACAACACACAACAATTTAAAGTCCTAATTCAAAGAGACAAATTTAATGTTGTAGGTATCACTGACAATGAAATTAAAAATAAATAGAGAAAATATTTTCAATATCATATGAGGATACTAAAATTTAACCCCACAGTTATAAGATGGTAGAGTTATGATTTGATAAGAGTTGTTCTGAAAATAACCTACATTCTTTTGATGGACTAAAAACTCAGTATGAGGGAATGAGTAATACTTTGTGGCATCCCAAAAAAGCTAATGTAATCTTGATCTCTCAGACCTCATCTTTAATATGTTTGAATTTAGGAAGAAAATTACTTATCTGGAGAATGTCAATAATAGGGCAACTAAAATGATGAAGGGTCTTGAATTCATGTAATAAAAAGGATTGGCTGAAAGAATTAAGCAAAAAAAAATTAGGAAAAGAAAATACTTGGTGATTTCATTAAGAGTGTGTTTAAATACTGGAAGTGTTTTTTTACAAAGAAAAGGTATGAAACTTATCCTATCCCTGTAAAAAAGTCAAAGGCATGGTATATTCTCCTTCCTTTGAGGTCTTTGGAAGAAAGGTGAAGATAACATATTGGTTTTGTTATAATGGGGATTCCTTTAATATATGGGCTGGATAAAATGGCCATATAGTATTTCTTCAATCTCAAATTCTGATTCTTTGATTCTATGAATTTATATCATGAAATCTTTTGGCTCAATAAGGAAAGAACTTTTCTTATTTAGAGTGAGCCTTAAATGGCATTTATATTTTTGTTTTATTTTATGGAAGTTTAAACTATAGAGTGCTGAATTAAGTAGACTGCCTTCATATATAGAGATAAAGTCATCCAAATGTCATTAGTTGTGGATGATAGCAATGTGTAGATTGTATCAAATTCTCAGAAAGTTATAGAGCCTTCTCCATGAAATCCATAACCATTCAAAACTATTTGTCTGGCAATTCATAACAAAGATGAATGCATAATCTATTCATGCATGTTTATCAGTTTCTAAAAGGCATACAATCTTTTGAGTAGCCTGATTAATTTGTTTAAGGGTACATATTTCTTAAATAGGCATGCCAAATTGACCATGACCAAGATCTAGAATTGAAAGTGGATTAGATTGTTTTTGAGAAATTAGGCAGTTATTTCTAACATCTAAATCTTTCCCTCAACATAGAAACATTAATTTTTTATTAAAGCTTTTTATTTATAAAACATATGCATGGGTAATTACCTTTTGTTCAAAATTTTCCCCTCCTTTCTCCCACTCCCTTCCCTACCTGGCAGGTATTCTAAAACATGTTAAATATAAAACATTTAATTTTAAAGTTTATTAGGAGTTTCTTTTCCCCTTCATTTTTGAATGAATCTCTTTCCCTTCCTTATGTAGTAAGGCAGCCATTATAATGAAGTATAATCTAATTTACAGAAAATATTACAAGTTTTTGCATAATTCTTTAAATTCATGAGGGAATGCTGTGACCTGTGAAAGTAGAGTTGACTCAAGAACTCTGAAGAAAAGAAATATTCTTCTTTCTTTTTCTTTGAGAAACAAATTGCAGATTCAATTTAAGACCAATTTTAGGAAACAAAAAAGGAAAAGACTTCTTGCAGACATTAAGGAGAGGGCAATTCCTTAATATGATATTGTTTTCTACTTTGTTGCTCTGGAGACTTCTGAAAATTTTCTCTGGGTAATACTAGGACCCCTCTAACTTAAACATCTAGGATATTGCGATTAGTTCTGGACACCACATTTTAGGATATGTTTCATCCACAATTTAGAATGTATCCAAGGAGGGCAATCAAGACGGTGAAACATCTAGATAATTCTCTATTAGACAATTGATGTTTAATCTGAAGGAAAAAAAAAAAACTTAAAAGAGGCAAGAAAACTATCTTCAATATTTCCAAACTTATCACAGGGAAAAATAATTAAATTTGTATGTTTGGATTGCTAGGCTAGAATGAGGAGCAATAGGTAGAAGTTTGGAAAGAAACAAAACAGATTTGATATTAAGAAAAACAAACAAACAAAACAACTTTTCCAACTTCTAGAGATATCTAAAAAGTGGAATTGACCTAGGTGGTAAATGGTTCTTTTTCAATGAAGATCTTCAAGAAAAGGCTGGATGCCATAAGTGACTTTTAGGGCAATACTAGGCACTAAATAGACTTCTTATCAGTGTCATAGCTGTAGATGCAAATTCCTCAAGCAAGGAAAGGCCTACATGATGATTTCAGGAACAGAATTAGCTTATAACTATTCACTCAAAAATTTAACTTATTAGGTAAAATACAAACAAACAAAAGAGTGACTAGTATTTGAAATCCACTAGCTAGAGATACATAGACAAAAACACAGTCTGCCCTCAAGAAACTTATCATCAATGGTAGGGGCTAATAGTAACCAATATGTCAATAGATGGTAGAATGAAATGCGGACAAATAGAGTCATCATGGAAAGTCTTCTAGGGAGAAAAAAGGAAAGGGAACAAAACTTTTTAACTGTAGGGATCAAGTAAAGATTTGTAGTCCAAAGTGGCTACTAATCGGACCCTAAAAGGAAAAGAATAACTATATTATATTATTTAACAGTGAAAGAACACATTTCAAGCAAGGGAAATGTCCTATGTAAATGCAATGATGTGAGAAATAGTAGCATCACTTTGGAGATATGGCAGTAGTTAATTTGGGAAAGAATGGTGTATCTGAGGAATGAGGGGGGATAATGCATATGAAATGAGGCTGGAAAGAGGTATTTCTAGGTGAGATATATTTAGGAGCTAAAGAAAACATGGATACATTTTTTATTGTAGGAAGAATCTTATCTTTTCTATTTAAGAGTGGTCACAAATGTCATTCTCCAGGAAGAGCGAGGGAGTTTCAGTAACACATGAGAAAGTTCCCATTATAGCCAGATTCCCAAGCAGTTTGCTGTTTATATTGGAAATTTTCTGATATTAGCTTGTATTTTTCTGGTTACAAAAAAGACACATTTTTTAATCCTTTAGCCTAGAAATCTCATGAGTTAGAGACAATCTATTTTTCCTCTAATCATGGTGAATATTGATATCGAAACTCAAAGCCAAGCTCTCTGAAATTTTGAATGGCTTATTTTCATGGTTGTATGGTATAATCTTTTTTAGATTTAATGAAGGTGAAATATCATTGTAGAATGTCTCAGCTTAAAGTCTATAGCTCAGTGGGAAAAAAAAAAGATTGAAACAACATGTATATTGGAACTAGATCTGTAATTTCATTTGGTGTAAGAGACTCTGAGATGAGGAAACTTTCTACAAATACAGTATGATATGTTTTCTGTGGTTTCTAAGATTAGAAATAAGTCTAAAACACTGAGGAAGAGCCTTGCAAAGGGTCATGCAGCAAGTATGTGTCAAAATATAGACATGAAGCCAGGTTTTCTTGGCTTTGAGTCTGGTTCTTTCTAACCACCATGCCAAAAAATCACTAATATAAAGTATTATCACTAATATGAATGGATATTAATAAAAACTTAAAGCAAACATATCAAAACTAATGGGCTATTTTCAAAACGTACATTTTGACTAAATATGATATGTTTGAATATTTTATTTCTTTAAAAATGAATTTCAATTTAAATTTGACTCATTCAAAGTTGTTTTTTGTTTTGTATTCTGTAATATGGGCCAAGGATGGTCTTTTGAAACTTAGGAAGTTTGCCAAGTTAGCTTTTATTACATGACCTGCTGAGCCTTATAATGTCTGGAAGTTGACTGTAACCATAAGCACCAATATTGGCTGTATTGCTTTTGTAATCAGGTAATTATTATGCATTCACAAATATTTTGAGTTGCAGACATTTAGGCATCACTTAACCATTAAAGAAGGAAAAATGCCTTTCAAAATAAATGCAATAATTAATTTCCCATTAAGGGTATGTCAATATTACATTTTCTGCTTCACTCCAAAAACATAGCATTTTCACCATTTGAAGATGAGGCCAATTGTATTCATTGTTTACAATATATTCACTCAGTAGGGGATAAGGCTTCCTAAACTAGTTCCAACAAAGTGCTCAATTTATAAATAAAGGATTTTGTGCTTCCAGGGTAAACATGGGGTAAATTGGTGATAGCTAGATTCAGTGGATAAGAGGAACTTTATAGAACAAATGGGATGCATTCTCTCAACTGCTTTGAGCTCAATCAGTCACAAAAGAAAAAAAAAATTAAAAAAAGACTTCTTTCTACTAAGAAAAATATAATGTATTTCTGGGGAAAAATAATATATCATAATAGAGTATGCTACCAAACATGCAACATAGGCGAGAGAAGGAAAAGGAGAGAAAGATTAATAACAAATAGCTAATATAGCATATATCAAAAGAAATAAGGAGAATTATACTTTTTGCCCCAAGACTATTTTTGACATCAATTAGTAGGCAAAAACAAATAAACAAACAAGCAACAACAATAAAACCCCTGCTATATATAAGGATATTTATCAAATAATAAATTATTCTTACTTGTGCCTTTTTGCTAAATGAAAAAGTGAAGATAACATGTTTTGCAGAATTCTAGGAAAGAGTCTTTATTACCTTAGGATATTTATACATTAGTTATTAAAACAGTTAAAGAAGAATTTTTTTCCTCACCTGGAATAATGTTGGTTTCATCATAATTATCAATCTATGCAATTAAAAACAATATCCTTACTGGAAGTTAGTCAAAGCTTCATAACAAGTATTTTGTGAATATATTTCTTTCTCAATAAACAAAAGAAACTGAAGGCAAAGTAGTTGTAAAAACTGATTTATTTCTTAAAAATAAATACAAAAATATAAATATAAAACATTAGCAGATAGAATTTGATGAAATGAAGTTGCACAAAGTTTTGTATACCAGCTGCATATCACACTTACTAACACCAAGTGTACATTTTTTTTTTTTTGGAATTGTAATGTACAGAACAGGATATGTATCTCTATATATTTATGTATATATATATATATATAATTTTTTTAAAAAAAATTTTCTTCACCTCCTTAAAAGCTGCACTTGCAAGGGCAGGACAGGTACCTAACAGAAGCGGCTTGTACATGAAGTTGCTTAAGGGAATCTTATCCTGTTCGAGTTTCTGAAAGTATTTTTTTTACTTACTAAAATGGACAACACTGAATTTCCATAGCTTTGGCTCTTGGAAGTGATTAAATAAAATGCTGTATATACTCCATGTGACATCCTACAAGAAAGAATTAATGAAATTAATGAACAAATTAAAAAAGAAAAGGGAAAAATATATTGTGCTGAGTGGCAGGAAAATTCTCCTGAAATGTCAAACATTATAAAGGAGTGGAGGTGGTATCTGGAAAATGATTTCTTCTTGAGAGAACAGAAAATGTTTCCTAGGTTAAGAGTCTTTGTCACTTTCCCCACCACCATACATTTCTGCTAACTTATTAAACCGAGGGCCCCATTCTCGGAGGTAATCATAGTTTTGGTCTCCATCAGTAGTACCTGATTCTAATGAACTCAGAGATTCGGCTATAGAATCATTTCCCTCATAGGCATAGGTTGCAAGTGAGTCATATGGTGGAGCAGTGGGATCAATATCATGCTCTTTTAGCCTCTCATTAATGAAATCTCGGACATCTGTGTTATCTGGAGCTGAAGGAGTCCTCCGTGGGATAAACAATGTTTCTGGAATAATGTCTCGTCTTAGCTTTTTATCTTCTATGACTGCAGGATTCCTCAGAGTTCCTATATCAAATGCCTGGGTATCTTCTTCCCCACCTCCTTCATCATTATAACTCACAATGTTGTCTCTGATGTCCTCTTTAGATAAGATGAGAGGCTCTTTCTTTCGCTGTCTTTTCAGAGCCGCAAATAACACAACTATAACTAGAAAAAAAGGGGAATGTAAAGAACAGATCTTGTTTAGTAAGAGTGCATAAAAGTTGGGTGAATAGAAGTTAAGTTTCTGAGTTTTCTTACTTTTTACCCATTAATTGAGAATGTAAAATTGTTCTTTAGCTAGACTTTTTTTCTTTCCTTATTAATATCTATATAAAATTATTGAGCTATATTAAAGTAAAATGAATATGAATTAAAGGAAAATAAATATTCAATCAATGCTCAATTACATGTTATTATTTTCCCTAGGAATACCCCAAAAATCTCCTGTCTTACTTTTTCATGTAAAAATCATCATTAGTCTTTTCTAGTTCACTATAAAATTGATAATATTAACAACAATAACAATGACAAGAGTAATTATGATAATCTTTCAATAAGTTACAGCAACAGAAATCTGTTTTCTAAATTTGTAACAAAATATATTTTTCTTTAGGCAGTATAGAAAGCCATATTTGACTAAATTATTATTTTTCCTATATATATAAACACATATTGCTTTATGAATCATGTTGGGAGAGAAAAATCAGAGCAGAAGGGAAAAAACATGGGGAAGAATAAAAAAAAAAGTGAACATAGCATATATCCTTAATTCTTTTTCTATTTTTTTAAATTAGAAGACAGAACTAAAATGATATTTCATAAAGTTTGTTAATCATAATTATACAGTAAGGTTCCATTGCTAGAAAGGATTGAAATCCTCCCTGAAACGGGTTTTTTCATTATTTAAAAATATGGTGAAGATATATAATATATACAATTTCAAATATAAAATTATCACACATAGGTACACTTACATATATATACATACAAGTATATCTATATACATATTTACAATGTATAGGTGTGTATATATATGCATATATATATATATATATATATATTTAACAGACCTATGATTTCATCAATATAGAAAGCTGTTAGTCAAGAAATTCTTAACCATTGTACTATTACATGGTTGTTTTCATTATTTTTGAAAGATCACATTAAGTGCAAAAGTAATCTATTTTTCCTTCACTTAAAATAATCCAGTGACCAAAAATAAAATAATAGTATATGCAGTATGCTTTCAAAATATTCATATCTGCTTTTTAGATTCTTTCAAAGTGTGTATGGGGTTGTGTGTATATCATGACCTTCCTCATACAACTGAAAGGTATGTAGGATAAACAAACTACGCATTTAATTTCAGGATGTTCTAATTTCATAAATTATTGAAAATCCAAATTGGAACTGATAACTTCATTTTTTTATATGTTATGTCATACTGTGTCTATGATGAGTATTTTACTCTTTAGCACTTGTTCTATGATACGAGTCAAAACAGCAAGCTACCTGCTATAGTTCAGAATATACATTATTAAAACTAAATATAGAATAATAAAATAAATTGTTCACATGAATGATAGTATAATTTCTTTTGGGAAGATAAGGAAGTGCCTAACTATCTCATGAGCAATAAAATAATAAACCTTGTACTTTCCCTACAGTCACAATAATCCTATTAAGTGATAGAAATAGTGCTTTCAAATTTGTGATCACAGGTTTTCTGTATCTATATTTTCATTGGATCATCTATTAAGTAACATAAGTACTTGTTCTAAATGAATTCATTTCTATCTGCATATTTCTCTCATACATATAAATTTGGCAGTATGATGTAGCAAATAAAAGTGCTAACCTTAGCTCCAGAAATACTTGGAGGTATCCTACCTGAAATACTTATAGATTATAGATATTGGCCAAGTCAACTAACTTTACAGTGTCCTAAACTACTCTTTAAAATATATTTGCCATAAAATAAATCATTCTCACCTCCATTGTTACAGAATTTCTTCACCTCATTATTCCCAATAATAATGAAGTCACAGGTTCAGTCCCTATCTGTATTCCTATCACTATACATCAAGATTATAATACATTATGAAGGGTTGCAAGAGCAAGGAATTAAAGATGGACAATTTGAATGTTCCATCAGAAGTCACAGAATTTTAATAGAAACTGTGTAAAGCACAGGTCTCACCATGTCACGTCACTCATCAATAAACTCTAATGACCCTCTATTAACATTAAAATCAAATATGAACTCCTCTATTTGATATTTAAAGACATTCAAAATCTGGCTGCCATGTACCTTTCCTGACTCTCAATAAATTATTCTCTTTAAAACACTGCATGTTACAGGCACCTGTCCTCTAGTGATTACTTATCTATACTACTTTACTTCCCTTTTCCATACTTTTGCACAGAGCATTCTCTATATCAAGAAGGTATTCCATCTCACCTCCCCCCAAGAGCAGCTACTTTATTATTTTTTTTCATAACTCAGTTTAAGTGCCACTTTTTACATGAAGCTTTTCCTAATGGCCCCAGGTCAGAATATTTTATATTTATTTCATATCTATTTATATGATTATATGCTTCCTCAAAGAGAATCTAATTCTTTGATGGATATGATTGTTTTTGTTTTCCAACTTCCTAATATAGTACCAGACAAATAGTAGGAACTTTTTAAATGCAAAGGAAGGCTTCCAGAATGGTGATCCTCTATAAAGTATGTAGTAAAAAGACAGGTGCAAGAATTGAGCAGTTGAAAAAAAAATACACCATCTATAATGATGAGTCTGCTAAAGCAATGAAAAGTATACATATACATACACACAGGCTTTATGTATCTAACATTTTTAAAATTCCTGCACTGATGGCTTAACATAGCATAGAGATCACTCTATGTTCTTGGATGATCCTAACAAATTATTTCTGTCTTCAGTAATTTTATTCATCTTCAGTAATTGTATGATAATGGACTTCATGTTTATTGTCTGAGGCTCAGCCTAAAGAATGGGAAAAACATATTTACCATATGGCATTGACTATTTTAGCCATAGTATAGTAACTTCTGAAGATCATCTATTAAATAGAGAAAGTCATCGTTTTATGTTAGTGGAGGTAACATCTACTATGATTTAAAAGATTTCTAGTTTCAAGAGAGACACTAGAATAAGCAGTGTACAAAAATCCAGAGTCTTTGTGGAATGATGACATATCAGAGAAAAAGCTTATAGATCCTAAATACACAAATCATATTCATTCATACATATATATAATATACTTTATATAATTACACATGGCTTTTTGAATTATTGAATATTGAATTATATTACATATTAACAGAGGAACATAAGCTCTTTCAGTATATAGTATGTGAAAAAGATGAGAAGGAAATAAGCATCTCTATAACTCATATTATGTGTCAGTCATACTGAGCACTAAAATTATTGTTTCATTTGTCCTGCAAAGTGGGTGATATTATTATGCCCATTTTTGTTGATGAGGTAACTGAGGAAAAGAGAAGTTGCAATTTGCTCAGAGTCATACTGCTATTAAATGTCTGAGGGTAGATTTTAAATTCAGGTCTTTATCTTTAGCACTCTCTCTTTAGAGCCATATACCTCCCTCACATTATTTATGTAGCACACACATACATGATATAGAAATATATATACATATACATGTACATTTATATTTTCTATATTTATGTATATATATGCATATGCATACATGCTATCTGAATATAGATACACTGTGTTTGTCCAGTTGGTTAGCTATCTAATTAGATTCAAAAATCTAACTGTTCAGTGTCAAATTGAGAAGTCTGCATTGTAATGCCTTAGTTCTGCATTTGACTCTCTATTGTGTATTACTTTTACCAGTGATTGGACAAATGTATATTAATCAAATCTCTAAATGACAGAAAGTAGGTAAGTGTAGCTAAAGTATCAGATTATAGAATCTGGATTCATAAGTATGTTACCCAGTTATAGCAGTGAGTTTAATTAAATAAGATAAAATACAATATATTATAATATCTAAGAGAGAGAGAGAAAGAAGGCGAGAGAGAGAAAAAGAGAGAGAGAGAGAGAGAGAGAGAGAGAGAGAGAGAGAGAGAGAGAGAGAGAGAACCAGAGAAGTCTGGGGAAGAGAAAGGGAGAAATGTATATTATTACATATGTATATTACATTTTTTATTTTAAATAAGGATCTGAATGTACTATATAAATTAGATCAGTATATCAGATATGCAAGTTATCCATATGATTTAATATACATCCATATATATATATATATACATATTATATATGTATGTGTGCCTATATACAGAGATACACATATAAACATACACACTTCAAATGCAAGATATTTGCAAAAACCAATACCTAACAATCCAGAGGAGCAGAGATAAAAGACAAATAAAGAAAGTCCATAAATAAAGGGCTAGTAGACATAAGAACCAGGGACCAGTCAGTGCCCTGAGGCAGGAAAACGAAGCTTGCCCATTAGTCCTAGCATATGGTTATTAGTCTAAATTAGAATACATGTACAAAATAACAAGTCAAAAATAAGATAAAAGAGACTATAGGAACAAAGTGACAGGGATCACTGACTTTGATAACCTGAGGGACTATTCTTCATTCATTTGATTAACTGAGCCTTATCTGTTATTTAAGACCTATAGTCATTCAGCAGTATACTTTTGTTTTGTTTTGTTGTTTGGACTAGGCTTTATAATTTCTTCACTTTGAGCATATCCACAAGGAAATTTCTTCCATCAATGCAGGCTTATATTTTTTATAGTCTTAGAAATTGCTTGGAACATCGAGACATTTAGAGATTTTATCCTCAGTAATGAAGATAGTATGAATCAGGAGCAAAACTTAAGCCCTAGTCTGATGCCAAGATAAAGCCTCTGTATGCTAAATGTAGCTTCATGACGATCAAAGAGTTAGCATGTATATTTTTGTGCATTTGCACATGGGTAGGTTCAGAGAAGTACTTTCTAACACCTCCATATTCTTGTATGTAAATACAGAAAAGTTCATAGTAACACATTTTTTAACTCAGTATTTCTGAATTCTTGAATACACTTACTTTTGTACCTTATCAACAAACTACCACAAACAAGGTATTCTTGCAAAATAACCTTTCAGGTACAGGCAACAATGTAACATGTTTGACATTCCTAAATCAATAAATAAATTTGCCGCTTATTTTTTTTAACGTAATTACTATTAATTATTTAGCTATGCAAAATTTGTCCACCTTGGAGAATGTGAATGGCTTGACTGAGTGTGCTAACTCTTTCTATGAAATAGATTATTGAATGAAAAATCATATATTTTCAATGGAAAAGATCTATGATTATCATTCTTAGGTAAACTGAAATTATACTTTTTTTATTCTCATCTTATGAAGTCTCTTGATTTTTTTTCTTCATATGTCAGTGTAAGTTTATGATAAGGTTTATAGTCAATTCCACAAACAACAAACTCCAAACTCATTTTAAGGTGACAATTTTACCTATAAGAGGAAGGGGAAAAATTATATTTTAATACAAGTTTTCTAAATTCTAAACTGACATTCTTAACTTCTATGTTTATACATAAAGGGGAGAGGGACATAAGGTAAGAAGACACATATTGAGGTTTAATTATCATATTTTCCCTTTTCTTAGTATTATAGGTGCACAAAAAGTCTAAAGTTTAGTGTAGAAAAGGATTTTACAAATCTAAAAGTCATATGCTCAGAGTATTAGAATGGAAAGGACTTTAGAAGACTGTTAAGTCCTATCTTTCATTTTATAGCTAAGAAAACTGAAAGTCAAGCTTTTTAGGTATCTTGTCAAAGGTGACAAGGATGGTCAGAAATACTGGGAGGATTTGAAGCTTATTCTGATTCAAAATAGCACCAGCAATAATAATAGCAACCATTAATACACCAAATCAAGATATGTGAAAGAATTTTCATACACTCTTTCATTTGATCCTCACAATAATCTTAGGGTTGCTGTTCTTTCTATGACACATTGCTGGGTGTCCACAAAGATATTTGAGAGAAAATAGACCCATTCAAATGGATCATACATTTATATAATTATTGAAAACTTTCCAATTCAATAATTATATAAATGTATGATTCACAAAACAAAACAATCACCTTTGTCTGCTATAAGAAAACTTACCTAGTAAAATGATGATGCAGAGAAGAATAGCAATAAGAGCCCCTGTGCTTAGGCCGGCAGGAAGGAGCAAAGCCTCAGCGCTGCAAGACTGCATGTTCCCTTGGCTGTCACAAGCACAAACTCGAATAGTAAGTGTACCTGTACTGCTTTGGATTGGATAATCATTATCGGAGATCACAACTGGCAAGAGATAGCTACTGATTTCATGCCGACTGAATCCATTTTTTCTCGTTAGAATTCTAGCAGTGTTATCTAAAATGAACGAAAATAATTATTTATTAGTTTTACCTATCCTGAAACCCAATTGTGGTTTAAGATATGTTGGATTAAATGGCTCTAATTTATGAAGTTTCTAAAATAGTAAAGATGTTATGTGTTCTAATGCTAAGTACTGATTTCTGGTGGGCAGGTATAAAATTAAAACAAAAAACCAAATACCTCACTAATTCTTTTTTTTTTTTCCTAGTAAAAATTGTGTGCACTAGAAAATATAAATTTGCAATATTTGATGATTTGGGTTTTCCACTATTCTCTATGTATAAAATACACAAAACAATGCATTAATGCAAATAATATTCAGGGGCAAATTCTAAACACTATTCTAGAAGCATTGTGAGTATCAATAACAAAAAAAAAAAAAAAATACAATAGTTCTTATCTTCCTTTGAACCTTATCACCTAATCACAAAAAGTTTAAGGATGCTAAAGATAGAGGAGGCAATCTTAAATAGAGCTCTTTAATTGTTTTTGTAATGGACATCTCACACAATCTACAAATCAAGTTCTTCTAGGAAGAATGATTTTAAATACATAAAGAAAAAATGCAATATTATAAAGGGAATTAATTATATTGAATTTCCCCCCCCCCCCATTCTACTTCACAGATGCCAGTCTGAGAGAATCTCTTTTAAGAATACTTAATAAAGGCTCTATGGGAACATTTGCATTAATTCTTAGGTTCAGCCAATTTTAGGCCATAATTATCTGCATGTATTTCTTCTGAGATAAAGAAACAAGAGTGATGTTTCAACTTTGTTATTCCATAATTTTGGAGGCAACACACTGAGAACAAAGCATCCAATTTTGGGGAAGGAAAACAAAGTTGCTCATATAAGTTTTAAAGATTCTGAAACTATACATTATTGAGCACCTTTAAAATAACTAGTAAATCTAATCTTTATAGTTGTGTTGCTACTCTCATTATGCCAAAAGGAAAAAGATATATTTTGTTAAAATTGTTTTAATTATGTCATTTAAGTCATCAAAACAAAGTGAAGTGAAGATCTGAGATTTTTAAAAAATAATTCAGGTGAAAGAAAGAACAATTTTGGTTGAAATTGTTAAGAACCACTATTTATGCTGATAGTTAAAGTGCAGTCATGTTAAGTTAGAGACAATGAATACACACACACACACACACACACACACACACACACACATATATATGAGAGACAAAGAAAGAGAGAGAATAATTCCCGAGTCACTAGATTATTTATATAACAATAGCTATAAAGTTACTGATTAGTTTGACTAAAGATAGATTACTCAAATAGACAATGTTTTTTCTTAAATGGTTCATATTCTCAGTGAACTAATTTATTATCTATAGTAAATAATAGCTTAATTTTATGCAATATATTTTTAATATGTATATTCTTGTTGTATTTATTCTAGTATTCCTAATAGAATGCAGAAGTTGAAGTGACAAATGAAGACTGAGTGGGGTCTTATTTGTGAAGTTGGCATTATCAATTAGCTAACAAAACGATTTGGTTTTCTGTCTTTTGGCAAATTGTTAACATAATAAAGAAAATGAAATTGAACTTGTGAATGTTTAGGGCAAGATAATTATTGAGCACCAAAAAGAAAAATAAACCCTAGGAACCTTAAAAGAGATTAAATTTATTTAAGTCTTTAAGTACACTGTAAATATTGTGTTGGAATCTTCAAATCAGAAAATTTGATTATCAAAATTGTGACTTCTCCATAATGTTGTTGATGGAATTTTCATATTTTAATGTTTAATTTTTTCAATTGGATAACTAAATATATCACATTTTTTGAGGTTTAGAAATCTGTTTACCAAATATACTACATATAAGCTTCAGAGAAATCTCAAAGTTAAGAATATATATCTAGAAATGATTTTATGAGTAACTTGATATTTTTTATGTGGTTATACATACTAACAATTAAAAATTAAAGTTTCTTCTGCAACTTGGCAATGTCTTCAAGTTAATTAAGAGACAAGTTAAATTCTATTTTGATTCAAGTTAGTGTCAAAATAAGCATCATAAAATGGATTTAATGTTACTGTCAATAACTCATTTCTATTTTGAAAGTCAGAAAAGAGTATGAATATAGAGTATTCTCTATATTGCCATAACAGGAAAGAACCATTCAAAGATGAATAAGGAAACTTTTTAAGTTTCCTTAAGAATTTTATGGATATCTACAAGAAAGCCAACAATACAATTGGATTTAGGATGTTTAAACCATTGACATTACCTTAAAAATTCTTAAATTTGAAACAGGCAAAATGTTCCAATATTTGTTCACCAAATTGTGCGTATTACCCATTTTGATTATGTAATAAACTAAGTTGAGTGGTCTATTTTATCTGGAAAAATCATTGAGTTATCAAATAAACCCCATTTTCCATATTCCTTTTAGGACACATAGAGGTTTGTGTATGGTCTTTCCTAAATGAGGATGACAGAATGTTATATGAAAAAATTTCTTGACAAGTTTTTATATATTTCATATGTCATGAACTGTCCTGCCTCAGACTTCTTGATGCCTGAAATTCTGTAACTTACCAAATCTGCCTGTTGAGACCACAACAATTCTTTAAGGACTCATTGAAATGTACATTATTTCTCTTTTGTCCATCAGAATTATTTTCCTTAATACTCAAATTAATTCTTTTGATTCACTTATTGGTAATATATTTTCTTGCATAATAATTACTGTTCACATGCTTTTAAATTCTTCCAATTAGATTATAAACTCATTGAAATAATGAACTGTCTAATCTTATTAAATTTTCCTCCAGCATCTATCACAAAATAAATATCTTAATGCTTATTGAATAATGAAAACCACCTTTGGTATTATTCATTCAACAAGAATCAACAAGATTCTGTACAAATTTAAAAAATACACAAAAAGAGAATTACTAAATACAATACTACATTACTTATGTTGCATTTATAGGGAAGGTATCAGATGAATAAGTTTTCCCAAGTACCTTACGTTATAACCTTTCTATCTCAAAACTGAAAATACATATAATTGATAGTACTCTCTCTAAAACATATTACACACTCTTGCCTTTGCATACAGAGTATACTGATTTTTTTTTTTGTGATGACACAAGATAATCATCAGTGAGACAAAGTGCTGTCCCAGCCTAAAGTACATATTTGTTTTTTTTTTCTCTCTCTCTTGCCTATTCACCTATTCCCTTTTTTTCTTTGTCTCTAATTTCTTTTTTCCCCTTAGCATCATACACCAAGATGTCAAATTTTGTTAGAGTTCAACTTTGATTTCTTTTGTTAATTAGAAATCTCTTTTATTCAGATCAGTGAACCAACCCATCATATAATCTTTAGGACAATTTTTTCTTCTTTTGTTTATTTTTTTTAATCACTTCTGTATTTTTGAGTTAATGAGATGGCACATATATTCAGGGGTGGAGGGCAGGGATATTCACTCTTGTGTATTTGAAGGTATTACTGATTATTGAAAATGTTTTTAAAAACTGACAGTTAATTAAGTCTTTAAATACAATTTATAATATTATTAGAATATCAACTTTAAAATTATTTATGATATATCATAAATTTGGTAAGTAATTCTTTATAGGAAATTCTTTATATACCTTCATTATCCTGGACAGTGAAGTTTGGATTGACAGCAGCTAAACTGAAGAAAAATTTCTGTCCACCTAAGGGATCATCTTTATCCACTGCACTTATAGTCTGTATTAGCTGCAGAGAAAAGAAAATACACATTAAAAAGTACTACTGCATTCAGATAACTGATTCTTTACATGAAATACCTCTTGTGTCCCCCTTTACTCCAATGTAGTTTATTCAGAAATATTAGATTTAATTTCTTTGTATACTGGCATAAATTCAAGTTTCCAGTTCTAGGTCAATTAATAATGCTTAAACTTGTATTTTTAATTTCATTTTTAAAAAATTTTAACAAGTTATAAATACCATTTTTTTACCTTAGCAAAAAGTGACATAGTAGGAGGCAATGATATTAGTTATATCACCTCTGGCTAGAATTGTATTTAATACATTTTTTACATTGGTTTAGAAAAATAGTCAATTGGTAAACTTTAATTAGCATTTTCCTTTGAGCCACACACTATGTTCAGGGATATAAAGAAAGGCAAAAAAATAAAAATAAAATAAAATAAATAGCATTTGCTTATTTCCCCTCACAATCTAATGGAAAGGATAAGGAAAAGTAACAGAATTAAGAGATATTGGGAAAGGTTTCCTATAATTTGGACTTTGAGGAAATCAGGGAAGCCAGAAGGTAAAAATGGGAATAGGAGAGAGTATTCCATGCATGAAGGATTGTCAGTGAAAATGTCTGGAGTTAAAGATTCTGTTTTGTTTTTGTTTTTAAATAACAAGGAAGCCAATGTTACCAGATGAATGGAGTGGGGTTGGGGTAACTGTATAAGATGTAAGAAGACTGATAAATTGGGAATGTTGAGTCAGTTTATGAAGGCTTAAAACACCAATCAATTTTATATTTGATCTTGGAGGTACTGGAGGTCAGTGGAGTTTGTTGGATAGAAAGGGTAACCTAGTCAGACTTTCACTTCAAGAAGAACACTGACAGCTGAATAAAAGATGATTTGAAATGGCAAGAGGCTTGTAGCAGGGATATCACCAGCAGGATATAACATAGTACATGTTTGAGGTGATGAGGGTTTATACAAAGCGATATTTAGGTGAAGTGATGACATCCAGGAGAGGTAAAATAAAGAGATTTGGAAAACAGATTAGATATAGGGAGTGAGAGTAAAGATTCAGAGATGACATCCAGATTGTGAGCTTGGATAATTTATTGGATGGTAATATATTCTATAAACATGGTGAAGTTTGGAATGGGAGAGCTTGGACAGGTGGAATGGAAGAGCAGGGCAGGTGGGGGGGAAGAGATGGAAGACATTGTGAGTTCAATTGAGAATATTAAGTTTAAGGTGTCTATAGGACATCCAGTTTGAGATATCCACTAGAAAGTTAAAGATGAGGGGCAGAAGTCAGCTGAACTGTTTGGACTAGATAAACTTAATGATTATTAGCATAATGATGACAACTGACTCCACAGGAGTTAAAAAGATCATTAAGTCAAAATGTAGGGAAACGAGAAGATGGCTCAGGACACTCATGATTAGCAGGTGTGACTTGGATGAAGTTACAGAAAAAGAAAATTGAAGATTAGACAGGTTAAGAGGAGAATAGGGAGAGAACAGTGTCATGAAAGCATAAAGAGAAAAGAATATCAAGGAAAAGGTAATCAACAAAAGCAAAACTACAAAGCATTCAAGAAGGATGGAGTTTGAAAAAGACCCATAGATTCAGTAGTTATGAAATTACAGGTAATTTTGGAAATAGTTTCAATTAAATGATGAAGTGATAAGCTAGATTGTAAAGACTTAAGAAGATTGTAGAAGGAGAAGTCGAGGTACTTTTTATAAATGAACTTCTTAATTATTTTAGCTATAAAATATAGGAGAGATATGTCTGGTGATACTTTTAAAAGATAATAAGAAAATTTAAAGTATCCACTTCTTTCTTGTAAAGGAGAATAAAATAGTGTTTTTAAAATTGTTAACAAATAATGAAGACAACATATATTTCCATTCTAAACAAGGAAATTCTCCGTCTATGTTCATTAGAAAATTATATTCTGTCAGTAAGTCTTTGAACTTTATCATGGGAATTTTATTAACATGAAAGACATAAACAAAGACACAATTATAAATTGAAAAAAATAAAATGAAACTGAATGGAAGAGTAGAGGAATAGAGACCATATTCAAAAATTTATACAAATATTTATTAATACCCTCAATTCTATTTTTTAAAATTCTTAATAAAATGAGGCAGTCATTTCACTTTTCAATAAGGTTGGTTTCTGGCATTTCACCAAAAGTTCTTATAGATTCATTAAAAGTTCAGATCATATTCAAAATAATAGATATTCATTATTTTAAATTTGATTTGAGTCAATATTTAAACAAATTGTTTGCTTTTGCAATTATGACTAAATTTATGGAAAGCCATTTGTCCTTAAGAAAGAATGAACAGTTAAGCATAGTATAAATGATAAATCATAAAATTTCATCAGAGAAGAAAATATCTTCAAATAAAGGTATATTGGGCATGGAGTGAAAGTGAGAATTTTTGACATGCTTTCTTAGGTGTCCTCAGGATATCAAGAAAACCAAGGAAAGAATCTCAACATTTTAAATAGATGCTTTCTTGTTAACTCATGGGAGAATATGAGCTACTCATATTCTCTAACAGAGGATAGGCAGGCAATGGTGAATTAAAATGATCTGACTCAAAAGGTGATGCGTTGTTCTCTTGGAAGTCTTCAAGCAAAGGCAACCATTTCTTGGTTTTGTTATATTAGGAATTCCTTATATGTATGGCTTGAGCTATATGACTGTTGAGGTCTCACCCAACTCTTAAATTCTGCATTTTTGGAGAGATATCCATTTTGTTGAAATTATAATTCTATTTAAATATCCCAAAATAAATTGACCAGGTGGATAAAAATTAGAGATACAATCTTTAATTCTTTTTCCCTTAAGAGAAATATCCACAGTTCAAATAGTGCACGTGTATATAATATAATATTCAGTTTAAAATTTAACTGTGATATTTTTATTATTCTGCATTAAATATCATTCCACTCAAAAGATTCACAAGACATTTAGAAGTTTCAAAGCATGTTTATCTTTTCAAATTTTCAAATTATGTTTATACAAAGGGGCTATTCTTTAAGAAAAAAGATGAGAGAAACATTTAGGTTTGGATAGATATTACATATATTAGATTGCATATGAATAATCACACAACTGGTTAAGGGATATAAAGAATTTCAGATCTTACTTTTTTGTTTTCTTATTAAAAAACACAAAAACATTTTAATATTACATCTTTTTATTGAAACAATGCATGCATCATTCAACTCATGAACAAGAATGTTTTCTTGCAGATCATAAATTAAGAGGGAAAATTGTACTTAAACATTAATTGAAAAAAATATCTGTCTGTAACTAAACAAATCCAGATTATATCTATGCTGGAATATATTCAATATATATTCTGGAAATCATTTCTAAATATCTCTCAAAGAAAAACAGATTCTAAGGAATAAAAAAGTTCAAAGCCATTATCAAGACCAAAGTTAAGCAAAAGAGAAAAAAACCCAAACTTAGCATGCTTGATTTGTTATGGCTTTATTTCAAAGATGTCAAAGTTTGTCTTTAGCATTATCTTAAGAAGCACAGATCACAGCACCTCTAAGATTAAGATGTGTAGAAATAAGATATTGCTTGTTTTGTAGACAACATAGGGATGTTTGAACAGCTTGAATCAGGGCTTATCCTTAAGCATCAGGCTGATGAACATACACTTACATACTAATATACTTGATGAACATACAATTCATACAATTTGGTAGAACCTGATATAACTTTAGATCTACTAGCAAAGCCTTGAAAGACCCAGGTTTACTCCAATGACAAAAAAAAAAATATTTTAATAGAACTTTCGTAAAATATCTGCTTTTTTTTTTTTTTTAATAAAGAAAGTCTTGAAAAGAATGATCTATACAAATGTTAGAGTTTTCCTGTAAGGAAAAAAAAAAGATGAGAGGAGAATAATTAGGGTGTCTAGATGATTTTTTATAACAGATTGCTTATTCATAGTAACAAGAATGAGAAGTATAAAAAATATGAGCTCCTACTGTATATTTCTTGTGTTGATTAAAAAATAAACAAAATGACTGCATGAAAAACTACCTTAAAAGCTCTCCCCCAAGGTATATAGCACTTTCATCCTGCTTTCTGATACAAAAGAGTTTTTTGTCAACACCAACATTTTCCTAGCAGTATTTTATATTTCTTTGTGATGATGATTTTATATATATATATATGTATATATATATATAGTTATGTTTCATAAAATGAATGTGAAAAGCAATACTTTTATTATGTGTTCTGTAGGCCACCTATACATCATTATTGCTAATATTCTACAGACTGTCAGAGAGATAGGTTTCTTTTTTGTCTTTTGAGGAATGCACCTTTAAAAAAAATCACTGAAAATCATCATGCTCCCTTTATTTCCTTGCCTAGACTATTTCAGTTAATTTATAATTGTTCTATCTCCTTCAAGAATCTCCTCAAATCAATCAGTGCTCCACTCAGTTGCCAAAGTAGTTTTCCTAAAGTAAAGTTATGACCATGTTACTGACCTCCCTACTAAATAAACTACAGTAACTATTACCTTCAGAATCAAATAGAAAATGTTCTAATAAGCATACAAAGCCTCTTTTAAGCAGAAAATTCCCTATCTAATTCACTACTCCCCTATACACTCTCTACTTGCCATTTTCTCTCACATAACACTTCATCCCCTAACTGTGAACTTCACAGATACCTGGAAAACTCAATGGCTTCTTTTAAGACAATTCAAATTACATAAACTTCAAGAAGCCTTTCCCTGTTTTCCACCTTCCAGCTCTTGCTAGAACCTTCCCCTAGAGATTATCTTTGATTTATTAATTAGATAAATTACATACATATAATCAAAAATATATATGCTTGTCTAGTGTTCAAATGACATAAAACAAGATTATATATGTAAAACAATATATATATATATATATACACATATGTATATATATGTACTTTTGAATATGTATACATTTAGGTTTACAGTAGCTTGCTGCATACAAGTTTATCTTTACAAATATATATAATTTGTGTATTATCATACATATATGTATATGTGTATATGTGCTTATACTTAGTTATTTGCATGTTGTCTCTCTTCTTTGAACATGAGATCTTCTAATAGACAGACATGTATCAGCATGAGAAGGATATTAGTTTTTGTTTTATTTCAGAATTTCAAATTCTTAGCACATTGGCTGATATAGAGTATAAGAGCTTAATAAATGCCTGTTGAATGACTAACTTTTGCTTCCTACATACAGCATAATCTGATTGCTAGGGACATGTGAATAAGACTTGCTATGATCATTAGGGAACTAGGGGGCACAGTGGGTAATGTTAAATTATGAAAATTTGAGTTAAAATAATTCTTTAGATTTTTAACACCTATGTGATGCTAGGCAAGTCACTTATCTGATTCCATTTTCTGAGTTGCAATGGGGTTAAAACAACACCTGGCTCACAGGGCAATTGTGAAGATAAAATAAGATAATATTTGTAATCTTATTTCCAAACCTTAAGAATCTTTATAAATGATAGGTATTATTATTATTATTATTATTATTATTATTATAATTAAGCTGATTTTGTCCAAATACATAAGAAAATGATGTCAGTAGATTTATTGCTCTGGTTAAATTAAGGAAAATCAGTCTGTTCATATATAAAAGACAAACAACTTAAATACAGGTTTGAATTCTTAAAATATCCTATTTTGGAATGGTCAATTGGAATAAGGCAACCATAGGCAAGGAATAAATATGTGGATGGGGAAAAACTTGAAGAGGTAAAAACCAGAAATATTAACATGGCTTACAGGTCATTAAAATGACCTAAGTATAGTAGTATTCTGCATTTCAATACATTAACCAAACAAGGAATATAAATAAGCTGAACTCCAGTTTTCCATAGTATTTGAAAGGAAAAATAAAATCAAGTTGACACAATTTTACCATTTCAAAAACTGTATAAGCCCTGTTGAATTTGTTTGATTATTCAATAGGAAGAATTTGAGAGATAGGGTAATCTAATTTGCATAAAAATGTAATAGTGACATTGATGTTTATAAAGACCATGAAATGATGTCAAAACATAATGTGGTTCTGTGATGGGCTCTCTTTCTTTAAAAAAATAAATTTGATTCCCAATTATTATTTATAACATTCTGCTTCCATCTGTGAAGATAGTGCTGAAACCAATTAAGAACATTTCATTCAGATTCATACGTTCAGCCTTTTCAAACAACAAAATGAGTCTACTGAAGCAAAGGTTTTAGGAGTAAATACATAAAGCTGATGCAGGGAGAGCTTTATAAAGAAATATGTCATTAGATAATTTCATGTTGCTGTAATTCTGAAATTTAATGCATATATCTAAAGTTCGATTCCTTTTTTACTACTACATAGCCATCTTTTAATTCCATTTCTACATCCTGGAATTGAATGAATCTCTTTCTGTCCCTTTGGATCTGTTCCTATCCTTTAATTCTCTCTGTGTCTTCCATTGCATTTACTCAACCTCTTCATGTAGTGGTTTTCTATATTTATCTGAAAAAGCAGAAGGATTTTATTCTACTTTTCAAAGAGTTGGAAATTGCTTGTACCTATCTACTTGCTGTCTTGTGGTGGCAAACAGCTTCAACTTCCATGTGAATTAAAGAACCATTAAAAAGGAATTTAAAAATCCTATCATTTATCCTTATATATCTTTTTCTCTCTGCCTCTCATTGTCTTTCTGTTGGTCTGTCTCTTACTTTCCTTCCACATTCACCCTTTGTTCTCCTCTGAATGTTCCCATTAATAAGGTGTAATTTTTATTTAAAAAAAAAAAGGTAAAAATAATCATGCTTGTTACATTTCAGAAGCACTTACTTGTCCAGGTCTTGCATTCTCACATACAAAGGTATCATAGAATACAGCAAACTGTGGAGCATTGTCATTGACATCCAAAATTCTGACAAAAACTGCTACACGGGTTGTCTCTTTTGGGTTGTCTAGGAGAGGGAAAGAAAAATCATGACTCACTATCAACAGAAATATACTGACACTGACAGGTACAATGTGTCAGTGTAAGCCATAAGGCAGGGAACATCCCCTGGTCCAAAATCAAGTATTTAGTTTTATTTTTCTATCAAGTGAAAATTAGAATATCCTTAAGTAAATAAACACTATTTCTCCTCTATTATAATACAATAAAATGCATCACACTAAAAAATGTCAGAACCACTTCATACCTATCAGATTGACTTTTATGACAGAAAAGAGGAATGACAAATGGAGAAGGTGTGGTCAAATTGGGACACTAGTGAATTGTTGCTGGAGTTGTGAATTGGTCAAAGACAACCAATTGTGCATACCTTTTCACTCAGGAATAGCACTATCTGGCCTATATCCCAAAGAGATTATGAAACCGTGAAAAGGACCTATAGGTAACAAAATATTTATAGAAGTCTTTTTCATGATAACAAATAATTGGGAATCAAGGGGATGCCCATCAATTGGGAAATGGATGAACAATTGTGGCATATGAGTGTAATGGAATATTATTATACTATAAGAAATAATAAACAGGTGGCATTCAGAAAACTGGAAAGACTGACATGAACTGATGCTGAGTGAATTAGCAAAATAAGGAGAATATTATACATAGTAACAGCAATATTGTGTAATGATCGACTGTGATAGACTTGGCTCTTTTCATAAATACAGTGATCCAAAACAATTCCAAAAATTCATGATGGAAAATGTTGTCCATATCCAAAGAAAGAATTATGAAGTCTGAATGCATATAAAAGCATACTATATTTCTTTTTTCTTTTTATTTTTTGAGAGATGTGTGTATTTTCCCCTTTGTTCTTTTTCTTCTTTCACAACATGACTAATGTGGAAATATTTTCATATGATTGTTTATGTGTAATCCATATCAGATTGCTTGTTATCTTGGGAAGGACAATATAAGGGAAGAAGGGAGGGAAAATTTGAAACTGAAAATTAAAAAAAAAAAGAATATTGAAAACTATCTCTACATATAATTGGAAAACAAAATACTATTTATTGAAAAATAAGCCCAAAAAGAGCATGTTGTAATAGTTATAAAGCAATTATTTTAATTATTTTGAGGTTTATATTATTCTTCTGGAAAATACATTTATATAACTATTAGAAATATTTCAGCTTTTACATGGAAGGAATATTAAAAGACAGACTGAATGTGAAAATCCAAGTAGAATATATATATATTGTGTTTGTTTCAGGTTTTAGTTCAATCACATGAAGTCAACTAAGTGTCCTCTTATTTTGAGCATTAATTATAGTGAGGCAACATGATATAGTAGTAGAAATGTACTATACAAAGTGTCCCAAAAGTCTTAATACAGGTTTATGCTATTAAAGTTAAAATACCACATTAAAACTTCTGGAATATACTGTATTTGGAGAGAAAGCACCTGGGTTTGAATTAGGGCTATACAACTTACTAAGTGGAACTTTAGGCAAATCATATTGAGTCTCTGAAACTCATTTGTAAAATGGGAAGGCATGGCTAGGTGACTTAGGATTGTAGATCTAAAAATGATAGAATTCAAAGGGCTGTCAAACTGTGCATACTTTTTGATCAGCAGGATCACTCATGGATCTGAGATCATAAAAGAGGGGGAAAGCATCCACATATGCAAAAATGTTTGTAGCACCTTTTTGTAGGCAAGGAATTGAAAACTGAATGGATGTCCATCAATTGAGGAATGGCTGAAGAAGTTATTGTATATGAACGTAATGGAATATTATTGTTCTATAAGAAATGATGAAAAGGATGATTTCAGAAAAAAACTTGAAAACATCTATATGAACTGCTGCTATTGCTGAGTGAAGCAAGAAGAACCAACAAAACAAGATTGTGTGATCAACTATGATATTCAGTTCTTTTCAGTAATTCAAAGATGCAAGGCAATTCCAACAAACTTGGGTGGAAAATGTCATCCACATTCAAAGAGAGAAATATGGAGAATATATTTCACCATATTTCTGAGAAGAGCTAAGTAAGTCTCTCATAGTTGATCATCACAGAAATTTATTGTTACCGTGAACAGTAACACTTCACTCAGCATCAAATCATATGAGTCTCTCCAGTCTTTTATGAAATCAGCCTACTCATCATTTCTTATAAAAACAATAATATTCCATTACATTTATATGACATAACTTATTCAGCCATTTCACAATTGATGGACATCCATTAAATTTCAAATTCCTTGCCACTACAAACATTTTTGCACTTGTGGGTCCTTTTCTTTATGATTTCTTTGAGATATAGACCCAGTAGTGGCAGTGATAGATCAAAGGATATATATAGTTTTGTATCCCTTTGGGCATATTTCCAAATTGCTCCCCAGAATGGTTGAATCAATTCATAACTTCATCAATGATGCTTTGGTGTCCCAGATTTCCCACATCCCCTCCAACATTTATCACTATCTTTTCCTGTCATGTTAGATAATCTAATAGATATGAGGTGCTACATTCAAAGTCATTTTAATTTGCATTTCTTTATGCAATAGTGATTTAAAGAACTTTTTCATATTCCTATAAATGGCTTCAATTTCTTCATTTGTTAGAGTCACTTCCTAAAATTTCTATATAAGGGTAAGCATTCCATTGGCAGTATGTCTACTCTTCTTACTACAAAGAATTACAAGAGAATCAGAAGAATTTTTCCCATTTCCCCATAGACTTCATACCTAGGAGGATGCTTAGGGCAATGGATACAATATTTAGCATAGAGTCAGAAATACCTGTGTTTAAATCCCACTTCAGACATTTAAGCTATGACCTTAATTTCTACCTGCCTCAGTTTCTTCATTGTAAAATGGAGATAATAATAGCACCAACTTTACCGGAGTTGAGGTGAGGATCAAATAAAATAATACCTGTAAAATTGCATAGCATAAAATCTGACAGGGAGTAAGCACTTAATAAATGCTTGTTTCCCACATTCTTTATTTATGTGAAACTGGAACTTAAAGTAGTTTCAGTCTTTTGTCATTAGAATCTTCAAACTGATAGGTAATTCAAAGAAATAAATACACCAAAAATTGTGACAAGACTCTTTTTATTAAGAATTCAGCATCTCAGTTTCCTCATGTCCAAAGTAAAAAGATCTGGAATAGATTGTCTCTAAACTCCTAAGTAGCTTCTCCATCCATTATATTTACTTCATACTTAACCAATATACTTCATATTTCTGTTGTTCCTTATAGTTTACTCAAAATAACTCTGAGAGAGGCTCTTAATTTGTGCTAGCAAAGTTCACTCAGTCATAATGCACAATTACAATTTTCAGCCTGGTCTCACCAAATGGTATTTTTAATAATGTTTCTAGAAAAGGCATACTCGTATTATTAACTTCATTTTAACAAAGAAGAAACCAATACTCAGGAAGTCACATAGCCAGGAAATGACAGAGGCAGATCTAGAGCTCAGATATTCTGTGTAAATCAGAATTCTTTCCTAACACTCTCACCATGTTGTCTGTGTAATAAGCCCTGCTACATTTGTACAAGGTACATGAAAAATGTTTCAAGGAAATAACGTTAGTACAGGTACAGAAACTAGTTAACTCTTTCTTTTTTGTCTTCCAAAATAGAAGAAAAGTAGGGGACTCATGGTTTTAACCCTTGCTTCGATGATCAGTATTAACATGGGAAACATTCCTTATGCTCTAGAAGCAACCTGGAGCTCTGTCTTCAGAGCTAATACCTTCAAAACATATTCTTTCAAAACAGTATTTTATGCAATATATTCTTTCTTCTTAGGCTGGAATTTATGATAAGTATGTGTGTCCATCAAAAAGATTCCCTTAAACTTACCCACCACCTTTAGAATTTACTGCAATGACAATAGTTAAATCTATCTTGGAAATATGTTGGGAGCTGCTAATTTGATTTTACAAAATATGTTAATTTGCTCCAGTCTCCAGGGTTAATTCAGTTATTATAACCAACCATAATTTTCAGCTTGGCCTTAACAAGTGATGCTTTTGTTGGGGAGGAAGGAAGTAGGGTTAAGCAACTTGCCCAGGGTCATATTTATATGACCCTGTAAGTGTCAAATGTTTGAAGTCATATTTGAACTCAGGTTCTCCTGACTTCAGACCAGTGCTGTAGCCACTGCACCACCTAGCTGCCCAAATGGCATTTTTTATAATATTTCTGAAAAAGGAAGCTGAGGATGAAACTCAGACATAGTTTATCAAATAGTTCCCTGGGTACAAGTACTTGTCATAGGCTGTAATGTGTTATTATGGAATGTGAGAAATTAACTCTTGTGCCTGTGGCAGGCATGGTGACACATTTAGTAGTAGTATATTTTTATGTGACACCCTTAGGGGCTTTAGAGAATGACACATTTACAATAAGCCAAAAAGCTGAAGGCCAAGTGAAAACAACCCCTGATGTGCTATTTCCTTCTCTCCTTTCCACTTAATATGCAATGTATCATAAGGCATAATAGGATCCTGATTACAGATACTTTGGCAGGTATGCATTCCAAACAGTTAATTTACAGATTGATTTAATGTCAGAAAAGAAAAAAAAAATGAGTTTGCTAGAGAAGTGGAGAGAGAGAGAGAGAGAGAGAAAGAGAGAGAGAAAAAAAGAGAGACAGACAGACAGAGAGGAAGAGAGAGAGAGAGAGAGAGAGAGAGAGAGAGAGAGAGAGAGAGAGAGAGAGAGAGGAAAAAAATGAAAAGGAAAAGAAAGAAATTACCATAGTTTTTTTTTTTTTCCCTTAACAAAGACCTAATTATTTCTGCTAGATTTCAAAGTTAATTTTCTTAAACTCTCTCAAATAGAAAATGCAGTTAATAGCCCTTTTGAAGCAGAGGAAGACAGAATCAAATTTAGTGTATAAAATGACATGATTCAAGAGTGGTCAGAGTGGAAGACCTAACCTAGCTTGCTCTCACTGGGAACATTCAACTTAGCAGGAGATGGCAACAAAAACAGTCTCCTTAAAAAGAAAAAAAATTAAATTTGATTTCAAAATAAATATCCTTTTACTTGTAGACAGAATAGATTTATCCATTTAAAACTATAGTCTCAGAGCTTAGAAGCCATTTGGCTATGACATGACAGTGATGTTGCTCCCCATTTTGGAAGAGGTAGAAGAGATGTTTAAATCAATTTTAATTGATCTAAAACACAATTTAGTAGCCAAGTCTGGGAAGAAGCTCATTTTCTTTTGATGGTCAACTATTTTGTTCAAACTCTTCCTTTACTTTCCTAAAAATTTGACCTTGATAATTTTTTTTTGATTCATTTGTGCTCCCTTAATCCTGTCTTCCTAGGACCTGATTTTTTTTTTCCACTTTATTCTAGATCATTACTATCTCTCCTTGAAAGGAAGGACAACATCTTCCCTAAACAGCTCTTATTAGAAAAATATGGGAGGTAGGGTGGGAGAAAGGATTATTAAGGGGGAAAAAATGATCTTATGTTAGTACAGATTCATTTAAAAAAATATCACAGATAGAAAGGTCTTCTAAGGTCTTTTTTCAGATGAAGAAAATGTGGTTCAAAGTGATTGGTGATTAATTGACAAGGGAAGAATATGAATTCAATTCTTTTGTCACTAAATCCAACATTCATTTTGCTGTAATTTGCTTACTTGGAATATAACTCTCTAAAGAATCATCCATAATATTGCATTTATACACACATACAGAATATATATACACACACATATATGTGAATTTTTATATTCTTATGCATAATTACTTTAAAACACACATATTGATTCATTTCTGAAAGAAATCTTTAACATTATGACTACCACCCACTCCCAATAAAAGTCATATAAGTAAGTAGTCTTACTGATCTCAGCTGCTATAACACTAAGATTGTGCCATTGAGATATTTCACGATCAAGTGGCTTTGATGTATAAATTGATCCATTTCCAGAATGTATATTAAAAATCCTGTCAAGATCAGTATGACGATCCAAGGAAAACCTGAGCATAACAGGCAAAGAAAAAAGATTGGAAGAAAGAAATAACAGTACATAGCTATGCATACACTACCAGGAAATTACAGTTAGATAGATAGAGAGATAGAGAGATAAGATAGATAGCTGCATTATCTACATAAAATATGCATGTATACATATGTATACACACATAACATACAAACATATATGATTTATTATCATATACTTCAATATAAATAAAAACTACATTCCTCGGTCATTTTATATTTTCTGTTTTGAAATATGCTTTGCATAATTTAACATACTTCTATCATCATCAACATAGTAGAAATTCACTTGATGTATGCTATGAAACAAAATCTTAATTCGTCAAACTAGGTCATGAGATTAGTTCTATAAGGACCAAAAATCTTGCCTCAAATGTGTAACAATTTAGAAAAATATATTAACGGTTAAAAGCCTGGAATTTTGCTGGTATGATATCATGTCTTGATATGAATAACAACTTAGTGATCTCAAAATGTTAATCATTATAGATTTATTTGGCTAAGGAGAAGAACGAAATCTAAATAATGCAGTGACTATGAAGCTAGAAACAAAAATATATAAAATCAAGTTGTAAAAAACTATAAAAAACAAAAATAAAGCTTCAAAGTTTCTGTAAAATAAATACTGATAAAACATCAGAAAGCTGATAGTAAATTAATTTTCATGTCAAGATAGTGTATATCAAAAACTAGCTTATCCATAAGGTTATGCAAATAAAATAATTCATATTATCCTCTGACCTGTTTAACTGGCATTATACACTTAATCTATCTAAATAGTTCCTGGGTTTGCATCACTATGCTATCTAGAAACTTGCAGATGTTGTTGTTTGAATTTCAAATACTCAGAAACATCCCCCTATACTACTTAAAGTTTATACACAAGGGAAAAAAAAATCCACTTAAACTAGATCAGATGCAATCTTTAGTCCTTAAAGTACCTAGGAGACACTTTTACCTTGCCCAGATTTTTGTTTTTTTGCTGTTGTTCAATGAAAATACATAAAATAAATGTATAAAATCTTCCATTTGTCTGTCCAAAAGAAAAAAAAAATACTTGTAGAAATATTGCACTTTAAAAAAGAGTCACATATGAAATACCTTATCTTTTTGAAAATTTTTTTGCTATAACTGGTTGATAATGACATCTTTTGAGTGATGTGTTATTGAAGACATTAAGAAAAACTGTCGTACTAAGATGACAAAATTCTGTTTATATGTCTTTTAATATTTAATTATTGTTTTTTTTTAAAGTTTTGACAGGGTTAATTTTTTGCAATTTTGACCAAATAGACTGAATAACCTGAAAAATCTCACATAAATGAAGCTACCTCTACCATTATGATTGATTTTCTGTACAAATTCTATTTTCCAAACAAACTGAAATATTCTGCATTCTCTGGACCTCATTTTTAAAAAAAGATTTTCTCTTTCTACCTTCTACTCCTTTGCTCCTATTGTTTCTTTATCTTGCAATGTCTGCTTTTCCTTCTCTACCTATCAAAATCCAGTTTTCCCTTCAAGTTTCAGATCAAAAATTTCATCTTCCAAAAAATGTTCCCCAATTGAATTAGTCAGAAGTGATCACTCTCCTCTGCTGAATTCCTGAAAATTTAAATAAGTATAGCTGGAGTTATATGTGTATTAGTATATATTTTATCTACTAGATTATAAGTTTCTTAAGGTGGAAGCCTAGGACCATGCCTTAACTATCCTGTATTCCTAGCCAAATTCACTTAGCACTTTGCTTACCAAAGTTAATAAAGGTTTTTCTAAGCAATTAGAACAAAATAAAGTCTTATATCTATATTCTCTTAAATACAATATTTCTTATTTCTTATAGAAATGACCATTGTCATTCTTCTAAGTAAAATAGTAGGCAGTATCTGAAATGGTTTTTTTTAAACCATTGTCTTTCCCTTCAGTAAATCTGCATTCTATGCTGAATTCTTAATGACCTTCAGTTAAAGAACAATGATAAAACAGCTGAAGATGAATAATGTGATGATGTGTGTTTTGTATTGAAAGCTTTTTGTTCTAGTTAAACAAAGATGATAGAACTGTGTGTGTGTTTAATCGTCTTCATTCAATACTTGAAAAATGTCAGCAAACTTTAAGGCACAGGATTTATTTATTTTGAAAGCACAAATTTAAAAACCTACAGAATATCATTATCATGGAGAAGTGTTATTCCATGGAGTCATTTTAAAATATCCTTGGCATAATTGGTATTTTAAAGCAAGAATACAAGCAAAGCTAAGACTTTTAGTTTCTTTGATGCTTATTTAGATTCTTTTATTTACTATCAAACCATTATCACCCAAAAAGACAATTATTTTTCTGCATAGAACAAATTAGATTTAAGTTTCTCAGTTAGTATATAACCAAAGTGCATAATCAATATTTGTGTAGAAATTTCTGCAACTAAAAAAGTCAATTTTATTTCAATAAGTCAAATGGCATGTGTTCAATAAAGAAGTTTTCCATGTTAGGTGTGGTTAGTAGAAGAATTGATCCCTGAGGCAAGCAGGCAGAAGACTCTGATATAGATGACTTTAGTTACTTGGTCCCACCCTCTAAAGGTAATCCAATCAAAACTCTAAGTTCTGTCAAGACTAAATTTTTCTAGTAAAATTAGAAACTAGAAACTAGGCTAAACCAATAAACAAACAAACTAGAAAGGAGGCTAAATTTTCCCAGTAAAAAAATTTATGGCTTTGCTGCTACCTTCCTTTGAGTCAGCCTACCATTGCACTCTACCTTGTGGTATCTTTCCTCTTTCTCTTCCTTTATGCCATGTGGTATCTCCCCTAACTCCACTATACTCAACCCCACTTCTCCTCCAGACAGCTAACTGATTCTTTTAAAGGTCATAACTTTCTTTCAGTATTTAGCCTGCAGCTAAGAGTATGCCTGAATCTCATGGGGTGCTCCCTTTCTACTGAGTATTAGTGAGTTCCATTAAGGAAATTGTCTTTCATATGGTTTCCCTCTTTATTTGATATTTACCATTCCCAATATCTATTTCATCCCTTCTGTGCAGCTGTCCAATACTATAATCTGTAAAGGGAAGTCTCACCTACTTTAGAAAGATGGATTAAGTTCATGCGTCATTCCTTATATTAATGGAATCATAAAAATGTTCTGTAAAATAAATGTCCTTTTAATTGCAAATCTTATTTTAAAGACTATTCATAATTATCTTTAGGAGAAATTTTTGACAAAGAGTTCTGTTTTTATAGTAAAGATAAAATTATCCAGAAGAGGAAATTATATTTTTTAAAAATAATTACTAATATGTATAGTCTTCAAGGCCATAGTGTATGCACTTCTGTCCACTTGGTGGCAGTGTAATCAAACCAAAAATTAAAAAATACTGTTAAAAAAAAAGTATATAAGAGCATAATGGAAAAATGTCTGAATTTAAAATTTTGGACACAGTTTCTACTTTTAGCTTAGGTATATTATCTTGTGCATCTGTTGGCAGATCATTTTATCTCTCTGAAGGTCTGATTTCTCATCTGTAAAATGATATAATGATAATTGCATTATCTGCTCCTTGGGTTGCTTTAAGAAATTTTGTCATTATTGTGAATAGTGGCCTTGAAAAACCAGAACTAGAGTACATATTATACATCATCCTGTTTTTTATATATAAAGGAAATATATCAACTACAATTTTAACCTTAACCTGAAAATGTATTTATTAAGATTTATTTTAAAAAAATTATGCTTCATTTATATATGACCATAGGTAGTTTGTTAAAAATATTATCCAATGCTTTCAATGACTTTAAATCATTCTATTGTTCAAAGACCCATCTTTTCAGTATATGTGTTTTCTGATGATGCCCTAGTGTTGCAAATCTTGTAGCCTCAAAATCTCTTAGGAATAAAAGTTGTAGTTCATTCAAAGGAAGATAGTGGTATTTATTCTTGATGGATTCAGGAAGATTGCATCTCATTTCCAATGATGACCAACATACAAGGAATGGCAAAACACATGGATTTTTAGAAAAGGGGGTGTTGTGATAAGAACCCGAAATAGTAAAGTTTCACTAGTACTAATGAATTTTATAACACATATACATACATATAGAAGTATATAAATATATCCATATATAAATACATACATGTATATGTTTATAGAAAAAAGTCTACATTATGTTAGTTGAATTTTGTATGGAAGACATATGAAAGACATCAAAAAGAATTATACAGTTTGAGAAGGCATAAGTGAGAGTACTGATGAAGAAAATAACCACATATAAGAGATCACAGATCTATTGAAATATGTTTATATGGCATCAATAATTTAAATTTGATCAATAAGAACAAAACACATTATCTCTCTGGGTCATGAGCTCTGGAAAATCCATACAAATAGGAGCAGTTTAAAATATGGGCCTGGTAATAACAATTATACATACACACACACACACACACAACACACACACACACACACACATATATATGCGCCAAGTAAAGTTCAGAGTGTCTCATGACTAGGTTGGACACAAATGCTCATGTTTTCAATCACAGCAACTCTCAATTTAGCCTCTTTAAATCATTAATAAACTTATGTGGGTAAAGAGAACACCCTGTAAAATTAAAATTTAATGAAATATTGAAAGATGTAAAAGTACTAGATATTATGGTCCTCATATAAAGGAAAAATAGAGGAACATGGGAAACCAAAAATTTAGTATTTTGATGAAAGCAGCTGATCAATTAGGCTTGATCAATTGTTTGCCTTAATTCATCAATTGTATAAGTCATTGTCAAGAATGAAGCCAAAACTGCACACAACTTATAAGCATTCAAGGTGACCGATTTTAAATTTGCATTTTTTTCTTTTTTGCTGAAGTTGTTTTAAAATTATAAACAGCTGAGGGAAAACAGCATTGGTTTTGCTCTTTCAGCAATTAAACCAAATTTTTTAAAAATAAATTTCTCATTCCTTTTAGGGGACAGGACATTAACACAGTGTCAAACCAGATTGCTACACACTGGGAATTAAATGTGTGATGATTGTTAATATTTCTCTCAACCCCTCCTACCTGCATCCCTAAATAACAATTTAAAAAAAATTAAATGAAACACAAAGGGGATATAATTAGATGCCTTAACATGGACAATAAATAAGTGGTACCCTAGCAAAATAACAGTAATTCTAACATTATATGTATATTTATTGAACTCATCCATGTTGCACATGATTTTTGATTTCCATAGCAAATAGAATTTTGTACAATTTTCTGTGTCTATAGGAAAATATCTCAAATAGAAGCCAAATACACACTTGGGGGGAATTAAATAGGACATTTTTCATTGCTTTGCTAGATCTGTCAAGAATTTTATTTTAGAGTAAGAAAGAATCTCAGAAATCAATCTATATACCAAACCTCTCATTTTACAGATGAGGAAACTAAATCCCAGAGAAGTTAAATATATTGCCTGGGGTCACACAGTAAGTTAGTGCTAAACCCAAACATAGTTATGGTTCAGGATGAATCACAGGTGCTATGATTAATAGTAGTTTTCCAATTTCATGATCTTTCTGCTTCTTTGCACAGTTACTCTTTGCTGTTATTTAATCTGGCCTTAATTTAGAATTTCATTGGTGCAAGAAAATCTAGGTGAAAAAATTCCCTTTATAAATGTAGATAGGTTACCACAATTTCCAACTTTTAATCTTAAAAAATTGCCTACTACACTGAAAATTTAATTAACTTGCTCTGGGTCACACATCTAGTGTGTATCAGCTATAGAGCTTATAGTGAGGTTTTCCTAATTCTGAGACTGCATCTCTGAATATCTGAAAATCTACTATTTATTTTCTTCATATTATACTTTATTACAAACCATTAATTAATATTGGTGTGCTTAAAAGTGTTAAAGTTCTATTAAATTTGAATAAAATTTAATTATTATTATTTTTTTTTTTTGCTTTAAAAAAAAAATAAAGTAAGGATATACTTGTTTTCCTTTTTTTGCTCTAATATGGACTAGGCATTTCTTCCAAGAGATTATATATTATATGAAAGTTGCTGAGTAGAATGTCAGAAGGTTCATCAACAATACTAAAAATTTTAGGTGAGAATTCAAAATATGATGTAATTACCTAATAGGGCTAGAAGCAGAATCTGGATCTCTTGCCATCACAGTACCAATGATGGTACCCACTTCAATATCTTCATGGACTTCAAATAGGTAAGAAGATCTACTGAAAACAGGGGGCTCATCCACATCTTCTACAGATATTTTCACAATGGTAGTATCTTTAAAAGGTCCAAGGTAATAGAAACGTGGATCCACATGAGTGTTTTCTGCCTCAACTTTCAGAGTGTAAAGTCTTCTGCTTTCATAGTCAAGAGGCTGTAGAGAGCAAAGAAAAAGAAATATTTATCCTCTTCCTCTTAGTCAAATGATGATTTTTAAATCCATGCATAGGATTAAGTTTGCATTGATAATATTTATTGACTCCTGAAACTGAATAAAGAAATAACATGTTCAGTTAATATGCATTTACTTGTATTATAGTTATAAAATAGTTATTACATAAAGAATTAATAAGCTTAATTTACAATATTTAAAAATAAAAATAAAGTTGCCTTTTTAAAAATTTTGGATCTTGTGTAAATGTTAAATGAACCTACTTCAATGAAAGATTATACCTCCCATTCAGAAAAGAATTCAGTCCAAATACAATATAGAGTTCAGGTTTCTTATGAAGTCTTTCTTTTTCTAATTTTTATATACAGTCAGCATGGTATAGTGGATAGGTGAGCCAAACACAGAACCAGGAAGACCTCAGTTCAAGTCTCCTTTCTATAATCTATTAGCTATGACAAAGTTACTTAATATACTACAAAAATCTGAATTTAAGAATAGCTTAAAATATCAAGCTATGTTAATTCATGTAACCCATTTTTAATCTATAGGCAAAGAAAATTGATTAAAATGTATTTCAAATTAAAATTAAAATAGCTCCATGTATTTTTTTCCATTTAAAAGTGCATTTATAAAGGAGAAATTATATAAAAAGATTTTTTTTTTTTTAGAGCACTGTATCAATTGATATCTAGTATAAATCTCTCAATATTCTGGGCAACCCTTTAAAACAAAAATTGGTTACAGGTTATGACAACTTACATTCATAATGGGAGTTTCTTCACCTAAACATTCTAACAAGGATCACACATTTAATTTTTATTCACGTTTTCTTTCTTTTTTTCTTTCTCTCTCTTCCTTTTTTTCTTCCTTTCTTCCTTCCTTCTTTCTTTTTTTCTTTTCTTGCAGCACTTTTTAAGAGTATTTAGTTGATTATTTATTTATTTTACTGAGGCAATTGAGGTTAAGAAAGAGAAAGAGAGAAAGGGAGAGGGAGGAAAAGAGGGAGAGAAAGACAAAGGGAAGAAGGGAGAGAGAATTTGTCTAAATTCTTTGGGTAGTCAGTAGAAACAAACTAGAGTAATCCAATGGTCAGTTTAAAGACATGCCTCCTTTTTTGATGACTAGGCAGTCTATTTAAACTTTGCTTAAATATTTGAACTAAAGGAGGATTTTACTACCCTGGGAACTTAATATCTAGCTTTCTTTCTACTAAATTTTAGCCTTAATTGTCTAAGGAGAATTATGGCTATCTGATGATGGCTTTTAGATTAAGATTATCAGATCACTTAGGATCCACCTTCAGAAGAAGGTAAGGTGAGGGATCTTTCCCAACAGACAACAGAAAGAATACTCCAGAAGAGAGATTTTCATTAGAGGAGTCATTTTCCATAAAATAATTTATAAGTTAATTTTTAAGTATTTTAGGAGAGTTGTACTAAAGAGAAAATTGAACAATCTTCAAAATTTCAGCTTGTATTGAGTCCTCATAATGAAAACTTCTTTTCTTTTATCATATCAAAACCAAAAATCTTCTAATTAATATAACTCTTGGATTCTTAGGATAATGAAGATTCTAAGTTTCAGGGTACTGTCTAGAACCAATGACTTTAACAGTACTTAAAAGTAAATATAGGTTAGTCTTTTTTCTACTGGCATTTCTTAGAAAAGAAAAACATGATCAAGAAAAATAGACAATGTTTAATACCCATTTCTTGTTAATTTTTATTATAGGAATGACTTAAGTGTATTATCTCTACTTAAAAAAAAAAAAAAAAAACCTAATTTTATTATGAGAGGATAACTCTAGGAACATTGGATAGTAAAGACTTGTCAATGACAAAATATAAAAAGATGGAAGATATTGTTATTTTTACCTCTGTAAATCCAAGTCCACTGTAAAAAGATGAAGATTCACTTTTGCTGTAATAAAAATGATTGAGTAGAGATTCTCAGGAGATTTTCTACTCGATTTCAAAGAGCAACAGTTTTTCTATCCATCCATATTACTTCAAAAACATCCCAATGGAAATAACAAAAAACAATGACTACGATGAAATTTATAATATTCTCTAAAATTCTTAATATAATTTTAGTATAAATTTTTCTATGTAAACAAGGCATTTTATTTTAATTGAGTACAGCAATTAAAACAGATTTTGTATAGATCTTTGTCTACTAAAATGCATGATTTTCTTTTCAATGTACATATTCATTATAGTGTACATATCATTCAGTGTACATATCCTGAGTAGATTTTACTCATCTTAATTCTACATTTAAAGAAAAAATTTTCTAAATGATCTAGTCTTTAATTCTTTAAGTTTGATCAAATAATTTGAAATATATGAAATATACCCATAATTTGTCTATTTTAATACAAACTTTTGATCATCCTTTTCTATGTCTATTTTACTTTTTGGTTTTCTCTGTGAGCATACACACACACACACACACGCACACACACACACACCATAGGAATGATGTGAACATCCTTTGCTTTACTTTAAAATTAAAAAAAAAAAAATTCTATAAATTCATCCATTTTATCAGGAAGTTCCCTGAAGGGTTGTGAAATATGAAATCTTTATTTAAAAAAAAAGAATGAATGAATGAAAAAGAAAGAAAATATATCAATAATGAACTTTATAAAATCATTGAGGAAAATCATCATCAACTTTTAGCTCAATACATTTTAAATGAGATCTCTTCATTTGTTAAATACGTCTTAAGTGGGAGAAGAAAACACCATAAATTGTGATTTTTCTTATTTAACAATAAAATTATTTGTTAGGAATAAAATTATATTTTAAATATAAAATTTATAATTGAATTTTTAAAATGCTCCCATGGTTCTGTTCAATTTGAAAAGGCTAAGGCATTTTGTGACATATCATGTAAACAACATGTAAATTTCCAGAAAGTATTTTAAAAATAATATTTTAAAGGTCATATCATAATTAAAGAATTTATTGAAATAAAAAGGGAAACTCTCATTTTGACATTCTTTGACTATTACAAGTAAAAATAATAGCTAATTATTTGTATCCAATAAATCGAAAGGCCTACCCAGAGTTACACTTGAATCAGTGTTGATTTCATTAGATTATATTCCCTCTCTCTCTGATATATCCATACTTCTGTTCTCACAGTTTTTGACCAGATCTTTTCTTTGACTTATTAAAAATGCATTTTTGAATGCTAAGAGTGCTGATTTAGAATAATACTTAATACTCTATTCTAAGAAGACATATTTCCCTTTGTAGCATCTTAGTTTGAAGCTATAGGCCTGATTCAGTTTAAATGGGTTCAATTGAATTTAAATTCAATTAACATTTATTAAGTGTTCATTATTTGCAAGGCATTTGATAACATCTTTATGGACTTGAAGATCATAGTGACTAAAACATTTAATCCATATCACATAAGAAATTAAAATAATTACATTTTTCTTCAATTTTTGCTATCAATCTGATGTTATTACTAATTATTATTTCATACATTATGAAATGTGTTCTATTTCCTCATGATTCCCTTAGTTGTGATATTGCATTCTTTTTTTTTGTCCATTTAGTTATATTCACTTAAGAAAAAAATTCTATCAGTTTAGGCATGTGTCACTGTGTGTCTATTACAAATCTACATTATATGAGCCAATAGCATGAAAATAGAAGGGGACTCAATTATTTTTACTACTTTATAAAATGTTTTAGATTTTTTATTTTATGAGTATATCCTTGGATCAAAACTATTTTTTAAAAAACCCCATTGACTCTGTTTTTCCTGAATTGTGCAACATATAAATTGAATTTAACATCAAAATGACCTATTCTCATTACAGCCCTTTGAGTTTAAAGCTTCCATAGGCATTGAATGAATTTTATGTCCTACTCCCTTAAACTATCAGACATTTGATTGATATTGAATATGTGCACCTTTCTCACAGTAAGGATGCCTTCCTGGGTGTCCTTCTGAGTGATGATGTCAAACATATCAGTTCCATCTCCGTCAATAATTCTATATTCTATTTCAGCATTTTTTCCAGTGTCAGCATCTGTTGCTTTTACACTGCCAATGGCTGTGCCAACTGGGGAAGATTCAGGAACACGAAGATGGATTGTGTCTGAAAATTAAAAGGAAAAAAAAAAAAACTAACTTTAGCAGAAGTTCACAAATATTGGGAAAATGTATAGTAATGATAATGATAATAATAATAATAATAATCTATCTGTCTATATATATTTATATCCTCTTATATAGAGACACAGAGAATACCAATCAGAGAAAGACATTGTTATATTCCAAATGTTCATTTGATGTTAACCATTAACTAATCATTCAACAGCTGTTAATCATTCATAACAAGTGCAATTCTATATTGATGTATGAGTTGGAGGAGGAAGAAAAAAATAAGAGAGCCTATGTGCTTTTTTTTTGAGGGGGGGCGGAGATGTGTTGTATACTTTTATGTCTTTCTGAATAATTTATATATCTGTTATGGGAGTTCTCATTTTTACTACATTCTCCTTTGGTGATCATGTCAGATCCATGGGTTAATAAATTCTCATCTTAGGTAGATGACTTATTTATCTATATATTGATCTCTAGTTTCTTTCCTGAGCTCAGATATTGTAAAGATTGTTAGTTTGCATGCATCTGAATAAAGAAGAAAGGAGAATCAGATTGCCTAAAAGAGAATTACAGAATTTGAGAACTGGAAGGCACTTCAGCAAGTATCTAAGATATTGTCGGTTGTTCAAGAGATAGCAAAACTTGTCAGAACTTTAAATCTCACTTTATAGATTTTTAGCTGTGTAACCATATACATTTGACAACTCATTTTCTGCTTTTTTTTTCTAAATTGGAGCTAATATTGCATGTAGTATCTCTCTCAAAGACAATATATGTAAAATATAGTTCACACATTAAAGTACTGTTTCACACAATTAAAAAAATCAGAACTTCAGCAATCATCTTGTTTAATACATATACAAAAACAATCCCTATTATCACAAGTTTTACTTCCCACTCATTGCTCTTGGTTCAGTCCTCTAACTACAAATAATAACTCTTGTCTCTCTTCCACTAAACAATCATTCAGATATTTAGATTTAGATATCTGGTATCATTTCTTCCCTTTCTTGATACAGGGAGTTCAGAGATAATCATAGCATCTTTCCCAGGCACTAATAGTCTAAAAGAAGAACCTACAGCACTGTTTCACTGTTATTTAATTTACCAAGATTTGCAAAGCTAATATATATCAGAGGCAAGATGGGAAACAACCTACTTTCTGTTCATTGCACCATGATGTTTTTCAGAAAATTGCAGTTATTTCCTACCCAACTTTAACCAGTTCTTAAGTCTAAAGCCAAAATACCTGTCATTTTCCTGGTTTAATCATCATTGTTCCTTATTAAAAACTTATAAGGTACGTTACATTAAGGTAATTCATCAAATAATACCACCATGACTAGAAAAGTTCCAGATTGGAAATGATAAGATAGAAATCCTAATTTCATATTTTGACTATTATTAAATATGTGACTTTGGACAAGTGAATCAATATTTCTTTAACTCAGTTTTCTGACTTATAAAATGAGTATAATCTGCATAATAATATATATGATAATAATAAATAATTACCTATATCATAAGATTTTAGAAGAAACATTTTATAAACCTAAAAATACTATAGAAATGTGAATAGCTATTATAGTCAATGGAGTTTGAAATATTCATTTTGACCCCAGATATTACATGGAGAAAAATGTTCTTACCTTTTTTTCTTTAAACTCTTAGAAATAACATATAAAACCAATATTTAATGGAATTTTGCTGTAACTAAATGAGAAAATGACCCAATTTCCAAATGAGTCATAGAGGAAAATAGATATTTCCCAATCAATAATAATCTGTCACTTTTGGCATGTGGTTGTTTTTATTATTTCTTTTTTTTTTTCTAGAAAAATCATTGGCAGGTTCCCTTTTCTGATTCTATTGAAAAAAATACTGGAGGGGTGTTTGTTCATCTTGAAAAATCTCAATCGAATAACTCTAATTTTCTTTTAAAAGAATTAATTTTTCCCCCAATTCCTTTAGCATGTATCATTCTATAAACTTTTCTGCTGGGATTTCCACTGGGGATATGTCCTACTTTTTATTTTCAGTTTAGGGATTTTGTAATTACTTAATTTGAATTCTTAGAAGTATAACTGGGTTGAAAAAATCTGACTGCAGTTAAATTGCCATTAAAATAATGTTCAGAGATCCATAATACTGTATTATTAAGTTTTATTACTTTTTTCCTCCTTCATTAAAGATCTACTTTACTTCCCCACTCTTATGTGGAAATGAACATGGTTTGCCACAAATAAGGTCAATAGGATGAGAATTCTGTAAGTGCAGAAGTGTGGTGATACATATTTAATGATTGACTCTCTGGGGGGAAAAATTGGATACATGACTTTTTTTCTTTTTCTTTTTTTAATTGGTTTAGTATTTTGTTTTCCCATGGTTACATGTAAAAATAATTTTTACATTTATTTCTAAAGCTTTGATTTCCAAATTGTCTTCTTTCCTCCTTTCCCATTCACCTGCCCACTGAGAAGGCAAGTAATTGTGTATATGTTATATGAACAGAGGCATACAAAACATTTCCATATTAGTCATCTTGTAAAAGAAAGCATGAAATTGGGCAAGCAACTAAAAAAGCTAAAAACAGAACAAATTAAAAACTCCCAATTAAATACTTATTTAAAATTCAAAGGAGAGATTTATAAAATTGAAACTAAGAAAACTATTGACCTAATTAATAAAAGAGCTGGTTTTATGAAAATCTCAACAAAATAGATAAATCTTTGGTTAAACTCATCAGAAAAAGGAAAGGGAAAAAAAACCAAATAATCAGCATCAAAAATGAAAGATGAACTTATTACCAATGAAAAAAAAAATTAAAGCAATAATTGCAAGTTATTTTGCCCAATTGCATGTCAGCAAGTATGACAATCTAATCAACATGGATCAATATATATGAAAATATAAATTGCCCAGATAAATGAAAGAGGAAACAAATCACTTAAATAGTCCCATTTTTTTTTCAAAAAAGAAATTGAACACGCTATCAATGAACTCCCTAAGAAAAAAATCTCCATGGCCTGATGGACTTGCAAGTGAATTTTACCAAACATTTAAAGGACAATTAATTCTGATAATATGTAAACTATTCGGAAAAATAGATAAAGGAGTCCTGCCAAATTCCTTCTATGACACAAATATAGTACTGATACTTAAACCAAGAAGAGGCAAAACAGAGAAAAAAATTACAGACCAATCTGACTGATGAATATTGATGCAAATTTTTAAAATCAAATATTAGCAAAAACATTATAGCAACTTATAAGCAGGACAGTACACTATGACCAAGTGGGATTTATACCAGGAATGCAGGGCTACTTCATTATTGGGAAATTACTGTCATAATCTACCATATCAATAAAAAAAAAAAAAACAATCATATGATAATCTCAATAGATGAAGAAAAAACTTTTGACAAAAAAATAGTACTCCTAGAGAGAACATAAGTTTAAAGGGAACTTTCATTAAAATAATAATCAGTATCTGTCTAAAATCAACAACAAGCATTATTGTAATTGAGAGAAGCTGGACAATAAGAAGAGGAGTGAAACAAGGATACCCATTATCATCACTATTATTCAGCATTTTACTAGAAATATTAGCTTTAGCAATAAAAAAAAATAAATAAAGGAATCAGAATAAGCCAAGAGGAAATAGAACTATCATTCTTTGCAGATGATGTGATAATATACTTAGAGAATCCTAGAAAATCATCCAAAAACCTACTGGAAACAATAGCTTAAATCATCTATAGTCAAATGAAAAAATGCTCTAAATCATTCGAGTAGAGAAATACAAATTAAAACAACTCTGAGATACCACCTCACACCTCTTAGATTGGCTAAGAGAACAGGAAAAGATAATGATAAGTATTGGCGGGGCCATGGGAAAACTGGGACACTAAGGTATAGTTTGGTAGAGTTGTGAAAATATACAACCATTCTGAAGAGCAATTTGGATCTCTGCTCAAAGTGCTATAAAATTGTGCATATCCTGTGATCCAGCAGTGCCAGTACTGAGTCTGTATGCCAAAGAAATCATAAAGGAGAGAAAAGGACCTACATGTGCAAAAATGTTTGTAGCAACTCTTTTTGTGGTAGCAAAGAATTGGAAAATGAATAGTTGCCCATCAATTGGGGAATGGCTGAATAAGTTTTGATATATGAAGGTAATGGAATATCATTCTATAAAAAATGATGAACAAACTAGAACAAGCCTTTTAGTAAGACAAAAATTCTACCATCAATCCATTAATGTCTCATTTTTTCCCCTCATTCCCTCCAATCTGTCATCATCTTTTTTTTTTTGTCCCATTAACCAATCCAATATGTCTGAAATAGTTGCTCAAAATTATTTTAATTTTTGCTTCTTCAATTAGTTAGAGCATTTTACAGATGGCTAGAGATAGCTTTGATTACTTCTGAAAACTGCTCATATTTTTTCATCATTTGCCAATTGGGGAATAGCTCTTATTTTTATAAATTTGACTCAATTTCCTATTTATAGATGTCCCCAAGTCTTAGTGAATCTTTAAGATGGGAAACTTTATAAAATCCTTTACATACAAAAATTAAAAGATGAATTATTTAGACATCATTTAAAGTTTTTAAAATTTAAATTCAGCATAAATCCTGTTTTATTCTATATATTATTTCACATTGGTTTTTGAACTTTGTATAAAATTTTATCAGAAACTTCAGAGACTGAAAAGATTATATTCATAATCCTATATATCATCCAAATAATGAGATTCTTTTCAATATACAACAGTACGACATGACCTCACAAGAAAAAATTCTAAGAGAAATAAAATAGTTGATTAAGAAGGCCAAATAAGACATTCTCTACTGATTTTTAGTCTGAGAAACATTTTCAATGCATAATGATAGTGTAGTTTATCTTATGAAAGTTATTTAAGATTCACAAAACACATAAGTATAAATGAAATATAAATGCAGTTTCAAATAATGATTTTGTTGTTGATGTCTCTTTTTGGAGGGAGAGAGGCAGTTTCAGTTCGAAAAGGACCTCCAAAATACAACCCTAACAGTGGGTACTTTTTGACATTAAATACTTCTGAAATTATAAAAGCTTAAAACCTCATGAAAAATTTGAGGGACATTGTAGATAAAAAGGCAGAATGACAGGAGAGAGGAAGGGAGGAAGGATAGGAGAGAGAAAAAGAAAGAGAGAGAGAAAAAGAGAGAGAAAACTGATGGTCTATGTATACATGCATTTCATAGTCTTGATAAAAAAAATTATGGTCTTGATTTTTGTTCATATAGATTTTCAGCTTGAGCTCTTTTGAATACTAATAATCTCAACTGGACACTCTATAGTTTTCTGCTTTTGACCCAATAGACACAATGTCATTAATAAGGAAAACATCTAGAGGGGCTCACTATGTAACATTTTTCTATTTTGATTGCACTGAATATACTTGATGATCTTGGTTAATAACTCCAGCAATTTCATATTTCCCTGTTTTATTTCATATGTGATATTAATAAAAAAAAATCAGTCTGCTATGTCATGTTATCTTGTAAAATATTTGGTCTTCTTTTACATCATACTTCTCATATTATTTTTTCTTTTTTATTAGGAGAAGCAATTGGGATTAAGTGATTTGCCCAAGGTCATACAGCTAGTAAGGCTGCATTTGAACTCAGGTCTTCCTAACTTTAGGGCTGGTTCTCCATTGACTATGCCATCTAACTGTCACCTTGTGATTTTTTTTTTAAGAGAAATAATTTTGGTGGTTATTAAATCCTAAACAGATTTTTAAAGGTTTTTTTAAAAACAAAAATCATTATATTTCTGTTGTAACTATTTCATCAATAACTAAGGAGATCTAAGCCATATGCTCTATTTCCAAAGCAGTTGCTATCATGAAAGGATGGCATCTTTCCTAAAGTTGGAGGTGAAAGTTTTTGGAGCAACCAAATTAGAGAGGATATATGTGCAGAATTCAACATATTTTACTTCTGGCAATTGTAAAAACCAAAGTTACCTTAAAACAAGTTGGGATAATATTATTTGAGAGAAAAAAGACCAGTCATGAAAAAGCTTATTCATCTTACCTTACTGATAAAAAGGGAACAGGGATTTTTTTTTTAACATCATTTCTTTCTTTGTCTTGATAATACACTTTCCTAGGGGAATGTTAGTTGAAATGTGCCTGAAGATTTTAATATATGCAAATGGAATTGGCTATACCTTTAGGATTCCTAATCAAGGGAAAGCTGATTCTAATAAAAATTAGCACTTAGTAAATTAAATCTACCTCTGCAATAGATAAATATTATGGAACTGTCCCAAAAATAGTAATTCACTGAGTATATATTTGACATGCCTGTGTATATCTTCTAGAACAATTAGCAAGCATATTTCAACTCTACACTCTCCTTTATCCTGAAATTCTTTGCTCTTCTGGGCAAATCTCAACCTTGGATTATTCCCATGAAGCTGGACAATATCAAGAAATTTCTGACTAGATCTATGACATATATATTTTTTTAATCCCAAATGGTAACTTTTATACCACAACAACTATCCCAAATATCTTATCCTTCTCAATCATCTTATGGAAATTCCTAAGGAACTTGCACTTTAATAAAAACATTAAAGCCATTCCCAGAGATTTATTTCTTCTCTCCTTTTTATCCTCTCACAATAGTCATTTCCCTTTTCATATAATCATATTCTTCTTTCATATCTGTCTCATATGAAGAAATAGTCCTTCTCTCTGACTAGTAAAAATACCTCAAAATGCACCCTTCATCCCTTTCTCTTATGTCTTTTCTGATAACATTATATTCTTTAGCTTCAATAATCTCTAATATTCCTTTTAAATTACTTTCTATGAGCTAGCCCAATTCCAGAATGCCTGCAAACAAATCCATGCCTCCTCCATTCTTAAGAACAAACAGAAACAATACAAATCTCAATTTAATGAATCCTTCTTACTACATATATCATATATCTTTTTTCCTTTTCATGCTTAAAATCTCTAAGAAAATTATTACAATCTGTCCTATACTCACCTACCAAAATGATTTTCCTAAAGTGAAGGTCTTACCATATAACCATTTTCACTTTCTCTACTCAAAACACTCCAGTGGTGCCCTATTACTTTTATATAATAAAATATAATCAAATATAAAGGTATTTAGGATTTTTTAAAACTTATCATCTTCCTTCCTTCATACTCTTACTTTACTCCCACATTTTACAATCCAGTAAAGGAGTTTACTTGCTCCTTGCACCCAATACTCAGTATGCTATCTCCATGTCTTTCTAATCGGGTATTTTTCCCATCTGGAATATGCTCCATCCAATTCTATTGCTGTCTTCCCCTGAAATTACCTTACATTTACACTATACATATCTTGTACATAAATAGGTTTTCTCATGTTGTCTCCCTGTTAGAATGCAGGTTTCTTTAAGGCAATTACAATGATTTTTTTTTCTTACTTTTTTTTTAATCTTCAGTGATTAGCACTGTAGGTTCTGGCACATAGTAAGCGCTTAGTCAATCCTTGGTCAGACTAGATTTTTCTCTGGAATACTCAATCTATTTGAAAGACAATTACAATACAGGATAATGGATAGCTGAAGCCTTTTGACTTCTATTACTTTATAAAATTAATTTGTCAACTAAGATATTCAAGAGGATATCTGAATTTTTTTTATATTATAAATGGAATGAAGTTTGTGTGTTTTAGACAAAACTTCTACATAATTTTAGTTCATTCTTTTTTAAAAAATTGAGGAACAATATTAATTAAGTTTAATTATTGAGCAAGTATACTGAAATAATTTGTATGAAATGATTTACAAATGAAATCAGGTATTATTAATTTTAAATGTCAAAACAACATTATATAATGTGTCTATTTATTTTCACTGGATATACATTGAACTGAATAGTTTCAATAGTTGGTTCCTGTGATATTATGCATATGACAAATTTTCAAGTTATGATATTTTATCTAGAACATATATTTGTATTCTCAAGGTACTATTTCATATACTAAATTGAGAATAGCCTGAAGGGGATTGGTTTTGTACAGGGCAGCTATATAAATAAACAAGATCCTTTTGGGGCATTCAGAATGATTGACAACAACTGAGGGTCTTCTGTTCCGTAGGGAGGTAAGTCTGGTGGCGGACCCCAAGGGAATAGAAAAACCAGGATAGCGGGGGAAGCAAACAGAGGTCCAAAAACAAGGAAGAATGTGAAGGATTATCCATCATGCACATACCTGAATTTTTTTTGACTAATAGCAAAAATAACTTAATAAATGAAATGATTTGAGACATATTTTGTAGTTCATGTACTCCAGAATGCCTTTTGATCTTGCCTTTTGTTGTGTATAGTAAATTTAAAAATTTATGAATAAGGTAACGAGATAATATGTTGAATTAATAAGAATATTACTAAATCCTAGGTAAATTTTATATTTCCCCTTATTGGTTAAATTTGTAAGCTTTTGGTTACAAAGCAATATATTATAAAGGATATTCTATTTGAATTTTCTTTTATTATCGATTTCCATTAATTTATTATAATTTGGGGTATTAATTATAATAAATAATTTGTCATGAAAGTAGCAAGGGTTAAATGATTAAAGGTACAAAGAAGAGGTTATCACTTAAATCACAAAATTTATTTAGACCTAAAAATTACAACAGCTTTTCTTTAAGCAAGCTAATTCTGATATAATTTTAGAAATTATAGTTAATTAAGAGAAACTTACTCAGTTCTCAAGTGTACAAAATAGTAAGTTTCTAAAGTAAAGTGCTACAAGACCAACAGGGGAAGAAATTATATAAAATAAATTTGCTTATCAAGACATCACTTTGTGTTCATCATGGCTAGTCCTAAGTTACCCTATGAAACCTCTGGTGCTTTATTGGGTGAACTTCATACTTTATTTATGAGATTTTTCTCCCATGCAATGCCATATTCTTTCATACCCATGGAAGAAGCACTCTCAAATTATTGCTTCTGTTCCAGAGGAAAATCAAATAATAGACTGATTCACACAAAAAGTATTTCTGAGTTATTGCATTACCCTTATTATTCACAGAAAGATATCTAGAGACTTAAATAATCCTGGATTTAAAAAAAAAAAAACCACTGGTAAAATTGAAATGTTACAAAATAATAAATATTTTGCTCCCATAAAAAATATAGAACAAAAATTATGGATGTAATATATATTTATGGAAGATCTACACTATTCTCATCAACTTTGGGATTAAATTACAATCATTATCAGAGGTCTATGAATATAGCAACTGTCTATATATTAAAAATAAAAATATGTTTGGTAAATTGATATGGATAAGAAATTTCTATTCCTTCCTAGATGTGCTTAAACCTTGGAATACATTGATTCCTTTTCCTTCTCTATTTTAAATTTTGAGTGGCACTGGGGGACTAAAAACCATCCCCAGCATCAATATTAACACAATAATAAAAGGCAGAGGATCAGATCAAATCCTTGAAAATTATATACCTGACCCCCCCCCCCAAAAAAAAAGTTAATGTGCAGAATGTGACATTGACGACTCAAATACTCAAATGGATCTTTAAATCAAGGATTTTTAAGTTATTTGCAATGATGCAAATTATTACTTATTATGCCAGTCCATTCATTTCTTCCCAAAAATTCACTATAGAAATCCACCAAATATTGCAGAGGTCTTTTTAGCTTTCCTTTAATAATTCAAGCATACCATTGAAATAATCAAGCTTTCTATCAACTATACACATATTGATCATCCTAACCTCATATATTTTTTCTCACTGTCCTATTGATTCCAAGTATCAATGTATAGATTAGCTTAATTTGGAAAGTTTTGTCATATTCTTAGAATTTCTTTATCATTTCACCCTCACTAATGCTGTTGATGTTTTCTGTTTCTATTGTTTTTAACAGTAATTTAAAAACTAATAATGAAGTGATATCCTCTAAGAATGGACAATACAATAAAAAAAATATATATTCTGCTATGTTATTGGCCAGAACTCTGAAACAAGGATTCTTACAAGGTGTTAAGTCAGTGGAATTGATAAAGACAATGGTTGTCCAGTTTAGCATGGTGTCTAATAGTTCTCTAGTTCAGTACATGTACTTAGTACTTAATCTAGTTCCACAAGTTTACACCTATGATAAAGCAATTATAATAGAATATATAACAGCTAGCACAGATTCAGAGACAAATTCATTCCATTGTCCACCTTTGTGGTGGCTGGAGGCTGAAGAACAAGCCCTCGGATTCAGAGCCAGATTCATTTAATCCATCTCATACCATGGTAGTGGCAGATCTCTTGCACTTCCCCCACTGAAACCAAGATTCTGAAAGGCTTTTTAGAAGCTGACCCTGGCCTCAGGCAAGGAAACTAGATTGTGAAGGAGATAATAAAGGATTTGGACTTTAATATCTGGCTATTCTTGTGGTGATTACTAAAACAAAGGCTGCTCAAAGACCTCCAGAAAACCAATGAGAACATTACACTGCTACCTTTATTCCTTGGCTCTTCAAAGATTCCACTAAACTCATCCATTTATTTAACTGCAACTTCCTTCTGTTTGTTATTACAATGTTAAGATTGGGATCTTCTAACAAATATGTGTACTCCTTTGTCATTAGACATGGTTATTACAGTCAGAGCACTAAAATTATGTGATCCTTAACATCCTATGTTTCTTTCCCATCACTCTGCCATCATCATTGCACAAGTAAAAGTAATGGCCACTTTATTTTTTCTCCTAATCCATGGCTAAACTTTAGCACTAAATATGCAGTCTACTTGATGCATGCCTCTTCTTGATTCAAAAAGCTAGTCTTCAAAAAACTGACTTGGTCTGGAATTGTTAATGAATAGATTTCCCAAACAATCATGGAATACATAAAAAATATAAATTGAGGAAAGCTTCATTGATGTCAGAGTTCATATAAAGCAATGTTTGGTGCCAAATACCTCAATGTGACTCCTCATGTTTGTGTAGGGAGTGGATACAACATATGTTAAAAGAATTATTTTGAATTCATATGAGAGAGACATTAAACATCCAAAGATCTTGCTCCTATTTTATTTCATGTAGAGGGCTGAAATGCTGAATCAGACAAGAGAGCACTTAAGGCTACCTATTTGATGTGAAACAATGGCTCTATTAGCATATATTTGGATAACGGCTCTCCTCACCATTGGTGCTTGCTGAATGTTTGGTAGTGAGATAATCATAGGCAAGCATTGGAGGATGGAGGGAGAGAGTTAGAGGCACTTGGCAGTAGGACAAATAGAAGAGAGGCTCCAGAATCCAGGAGAGATCTTTGGCAAGGCTCTTGGCAGCTTGCCTGCCTCCTTCACTTCTCCCCCTAAAGACCAAGGACTTTAATTTTCCTGATTCTAGCTGACCCTGAAACCCTTCAGGGAGTTAGCCCGTACGCTACAATTTCATACTTATTTTAAGATTTCTTTTTCATTTTTCAATAACTTGAATTATTTCAGTATATGATTTAGTTCTCTATGAATTTTAGGAATAGCAAAGATTTAGAGAAGAAATCAATTTTAAAGATCATCTAGTCCAATGCATTTATTTTATAAATTGAGAAACTGCTATTTGATTGAATTGAACAAAAGCCTGGCAGGATAGATGTCATGATTTGTTTATATCCTTCCCCTATTATGGAAGTGCTAATGATGTAGTATTTGAGGGTTCACTAAATCAGTGACCCTGTTTGCTCATCTCTCACTGACTTCTCAATTTGTGATTTAGCTTTTGATTCGAAAGCTTGATTTGGATATATCTGAATTTTTATTTGCATTATTTAATTCCCTTTTCTCAACTCATCCTTCTTGATCATTCTGCCATATTTTGACACAAGGGGCCACCCCTTCTACAAGTCCTTCTCTTTTGCTCTGAGTTAATTTTATTTCCAGTAATCTTCCCCCACAAGTAGTCAATTCTCCTTATAAATACAAATTTAATGTTCCTAAAACACATGAAAAACCTCAATTCAGAATTTTCAAGGATTCCCTGAAGCATTTAGGATATAATGAAAACAACTCAGTTTAACATTAGAAGCCACTCACACATACAATATATTGAGATGAAGCCAAGATGGTAAAGGTAGGAACTCACCCAATCTCTCCCCTAAACAGCTCTAACTTTTCAAAATAATGAATCTAAACAAATTTTAGAGCATCAGAACACCCAAAAAATGGAGTACAACATTTTCTAGGAAAAAGCATTTTAAAAAATCAACAGGAAAGGTCTGCGATACCAGGATGGGAGTCTAGCATGTAGGCCATACCAGGGCACAACTAGTCCTGGTGCAATCCCAAGACCCAGCTCCACACTAGTAAAGTAGGAATGGGTTTTTTATTTATAAAATACATGCATAGATAATTTTCAACATTCCACCCTTAGAAAATCTTGTGTTCTAAATTTTTCATCCTTCCTTCATTCTACTCCCTATCCTTGGTGTCGACCAAGCAATCCAATATATGTTAAATATGAGCACTTCTTCTAAACATATTTCCACAATTATTATGATACACAGGAAAAATGTTATTAAAAAAGGAAAAAATGAAAAAAGAAAACAAAAAGCAAACAAGGAAACAACAACAGAAAAGTGAAAATACTATGTTATAATGGATAGAGCTCCATCCCTGAAGTCAGGAGGACCTGAGTTAAGTTTCTGGCCTCAGACACTTAAGACTTCCTAGCTGTGTGACCCTGGGCAAGTCACTTAACCCCAATTACCTCAGCAAAAAAAAAAAAAAGGCAGAAAATACTCTGTTGTGATCCACACTCAGTCTCCATAGTCCTCTCTCTGGGTATAGATATCTCTTTACCTTACAAAATCATTGGAACTGTCCTGAATCATCTCAGTATTGAAAAGTGCCATGACCATAAGAATTTATAATCTTGCTATTGTTGTGTATAATGTGCTCCTGGTTCTGCTCACTTCACTTAGCATCAGTGCATGTATGTGTCTCCAGACCTCTATGAAATCATCCTTCTGATCATTTCTTATAGAACAATAATATTTCATAGCATTCATATACCATAATTTATTCAGCCATTCTCCAACTGATAGACATTTACTCAGCTTTCAGTTTCTTGCCACTACAAAAAGGGTGGTCATAGGAGCAGATTGTGGAGAAGAGACACATCTTCATATGAACTCTCCTAGACATTCCTTGAATTAACAGCAAATCAAGCCTTTGAACTGGTTTTGGAGTAACAGAACCCACAGATATTTGGAGTGTAATACATTTCCAGTGTAAGATAATTTGGAAGAACTTCAGAAAAGGTCTGTTTCAATCGGGCATGGAGGGAGGTGGGCCAAGTGCAGGCAGTATGGAGACCCAAGGCAGTGTGGATTCTGCTCACCAAGGAGTTTACCAGGAAGAATCTGTAGCAGTGTTGGCTACTCTGTCCTGGTTGCAAGCCAGTGATAAACAGATTAGCTGTAAGACATCTGACAAACACAAGAGGCAAATGATGAGCCCCTAAAACCTAGAATATTGGGGACCTGGCCACACAGAACCAGAAGTTAGTCACTGACACAGTGCAGCCACTGTTATCTGTAGAGGAAGTTTGAACAATCTCCCCTTTGTCCTAAAAACAGGCTTTAACCTTTAAAACAATGACCAAAAAAAGCAAAAAGAACTCTGACCATAGATCATTTTTATAGAGAAAGAAAAGAATAGATTACACATCCTGAGGACACTAAAAGCAGATCATCTCCAGATGAAGCCCAGAAGGTTGATATGAATTGGTCTCCATGTCAACAGATGCTCTTGAAAGAATTCAAAAAACTATTTCAAAACAGTTAAAAGAAAAATGGGAAAAGGAAATGAGAACTTTTAAAGAAGGTTTGGAAAAGAAAACAGAGAAATTATCTGAAGAAAATTCTTTACAAAAATAGATTTAGGGAAATGAAAAAAAAAACATATAACTCCTTACAAAACAGATTTGACAAAATGGAAAAAGAAAGCAACTACTTGAAAAACAGAATTTGTGAAATGGAAAAAAAGTCCAAAGAACAAAACAACTCATTTAAATTCAATTGACCTAATACAAAAGGAGGTATTAAAAAGGTAACTGAAAAAATAATTCACTAAAAATTAGATTTGAACAAATGGAATGAATGATTCAATGAGACATCAAGAATCAGTCAAAGAAAACTAAAAAAATGAAAAAAAGAAGAAAATATAAAATACTTCACTGGAAAAACAATTCACCATCTAAGGATTATTGTACTTCCTGAAAACCATGATGAACAAACAGCCTAGACATTATCTTTCAGGAAATCAACAAGGAAAAATTGCCCTAATGTCATAGAATCAGAAAATAAAATAGCCATTGAAAAAATTCATCAATCACCTCCTGAAAAAGACTCCAAAATTAAAACCCCAAGGAATATCAAGGCTAAATTTCAGAAGTATCTCACCAAGGAAAAGATATTGCAAGCATCCAGAAAGAAACAATTCAGATATTGAGGAACCACAATTATCCAGGACCTAACAGCTTCTACTTTAAAGGATCGAAGGACCTGGAATCTGATATTCCAAAAGGCAAAGGAACTTGGATTGCAGGCAATAATCAACTATCTAACTAAATTGAGCATTATCTTTCCAGAAAGAAGATGGACATTCAATGATATAGGTAAATTCTACTTATTTCTGATGAAAAGACCAGAGCTGAAAATGAAATTTGATCTCCAGATACAGAACTCAAGAGAAATATAAAAAGGTAAAAAGGAAAGAATCCTTAAGAACTATATCTCTTTTATGAATATTCTTAGAGAGTACAGGTCTAATTTGATTTTATTGGTCATGTGAAAAAGAAACTAGAGGTGGAAAGAGAATTGTACTGGTAAAAGAGGAAAATGTAGATAAAATGAAGGAAATTACATTTCCTAAAGATACAAAGAAGGCCTATTATAATTGAGGGAAAGAAGGGAGGGGGATAAACATTGTGTGAGTCTTACTCTCACCAATTTGGCTCAAAAAGAGAATATCAGACATATTTGGTTTCACAGAGGAATTTCTCTCACCTTATAAGGAATTTGAAGAGGAAAGGGAAAAGGAAAGAAGAAGGTTAATAGAAGAAAAAACAGAAAAAAAGTAGGGCAAAGGTATAAGAAAGGAGGAGGGACCTTAAAGGGGGAGAGATTTTGAGGAATGTAATGGTCAGAAGTAAAATACTGGGGAGAAAGGAAAGGGGGAAAAGAAAGAGAAAAGTATAACTTGAGGTAAATAAGATGGTGGATAAAACAGAATTAGTCATTTTGACTATGAAAAAGAAGAAGAAAATCAAATTGTTAGTCTCAAAAATGAAAAGGAAGAACTTTCCACCAAATGAAGAGGAAATTAGAGTAACAGGAGTTATTGTGCAGAACTTTATGTCAATAAATTTGATAATATAAGTGAAATGGAGGAACACCTACAAAAATATAGATTGCCTGTATCTAAAAAGATAGATAAGGAAGAAGGAGGAGTAAGATAAAATAAATTATTTAAATAATCCAATTTTTAAAAAAAGAAATAGAACAAATTATTAATCAGCTCCCTAAGAAAAAAATACAGAGTGATGGATTTACATGTGAATTCTACCAGACATTTAAATATCAATTAATTCTAATACTCTGCAAAGTATTTGAAAAAATAGGGAAAGGAGTCCTACTAAATTCCTTTCATGACACAGATATCATGCTGACACCTAAACTAGTTAGAGTGAAAATAGAGAAAGAAAATTATAAACCGATTTTCCTTATGAATATTGATACAAAAATCTTAAATAAAATGTTAGTGAAGAGATTACAGCAAGTCATCTCCAGGATTATACACCATGATGAAGTAGGATTTATACCAGGAATGCAGGACTGATTCAATATTAGGAAAACTGTTAGCATAATTAACTACATCAATGACCAAACTAACAATAATCATATGATTATCTCAATAGGTACAGAAAAACCACTTAACAAAATTCAACACCTATTCCTATTAAATACACTGGAGAGCACAGGAATAAATGAAGTTTTCCTTAAAATTAGCAATAGCAATGTTTTAAAATCCATCAGCAAGCATTATATGTACTGTGGACAAATTAGAACCATTCCCAATAAGATCAAGAGTGAAATAAGGGTGCCCACTATTACTATTACTATTCAAGATTGTAGTTAAGATGTTAGCATTGACAATGAGAAGAAAAAGAGATTAAAGGAATTAGAGTAGATCATGAAGAAACCAAATTATAACTCTTTGCAGATGATTCGATGATATACTTATAGAAACCTAGAGAATCAACTTAAAAAGTACTATAAATAATCCACAACTTTAGCAAAGTTGTAGGACACAAAAAGAATCCACATAAATCATTAGCATTTTTATATATTACTAACAATGTCCAGCAGCAAGAGGTACAAAGAGAAATTCCATTTAAAATAGCATTTGATAACATAAAATAATTGGGAGTCTACCTTCCAAAGCAAAACCAGAAATCATATGAATACAATTACAAAGCACTTTCCACCCAAATAAAGTCAGATTATTATTACAGCCAAATTCCAGAACATACATCCAAATAACATACACACTCAGTATAGTATAGGACTCTATATTACCCTGAAGGAAAATAGGAATGGAATAGAATACAGGAAAGGAAGAGGGTGATAAGATAAAAGAGAGGATATATTGTGGGAGGGAAGGGTTCGTAGCAAAGCACTTTTGAGGAGGGACATCTGATTTTACAACATGAATTTTTTGGAAATGTTTCACACACCTTCACATGTGATTTCTTAATGAGGTCTGGGGATGGGAATAGGGAAGAAAATCTAGAATTCAAAAGTTTTTTAAAATGAATTTAAAAAGTGTTTTAAATGTAATTGGGAGAAAATATTAAGTAAATATATTAACAATTAAAAAAAAAAAAAAACAGCTTCCCACAATATGGCTTCTATTTTCCCTTCCAGTATGATTTCATTTTTCTTCTTTTCCAGTTCTCTTTATTCCATTCTATTAGGTTATTGCATATGGAATTTATTAATTTATTAATTAATTTGTTAAACATTTTGTGTCTTTGGCTCCTCATTCTTGTTAAGGACCACACCTAAGTGAGAAAGCCCCTAAGCTTTGAATCATTATACACTTGAAGGAATTGCAAGTCAGCCTTTACTGATGTAGATATTGCTTTTGAATTGGGAATGAAATAAGTTGGAGGCAAGAGAGAAGAGGAGAGAGGTCTGAGAGTGCAACTGCTTCTCAGTCTCTTTGTATTATCATCCTCTCACATGAAGGGATCTATTCAGCTGGTCAGAGTTAGATCCCCAGCAGCCACTAGCAAGTGGCTCCCACAATGCCCTCTTTCCTTTGCTTGATTATCCTCTCCTCCATTTCTATAAGCCCCTTTTTTTTTCAGCTCTTCCTCCTAGGATACCTAATTTCCTTAAGATAATTGTTTGCATTTTATGTGTTCTCCAGTCCATTCTTTAAAAAAAAAAAATCTTTATTAATTGTTTTATATTATTTTTGGTTATATGTGCATATTGACTTTTAAAATTCACATTTTTTTTAATGAATCATGTTGGGAGAGAGAAATCAGAAAAAAAGGGAAAACCATTAAAGAGGAAAAAAAAAGAGAAAAAATAAGGAACATAATAGCATGTGTTGGTTTACATTCAGTCTCCATAGTTTACTTCCTGGATGCAGATGATATTTTCTTTCCAAATTTTATTAGGGTTGCATTGGATTACTTTAACACTGAGAAGAACCAAGTCTTTCACAACTGATAATTGCAAAATCTTGCTATACAAAGTATTCCTAATTCTGCTTGCTTCACACAGCATTAATTCATGTAAATCTTTTCAGGACTTTCTAAAATCAGTTTACTGATCATTTTTTTAAAAAAGAGTAATATTCCATTACCTTCATATACCACAATTTAGTCAGCCATTTTCCAGCTAATAGACATCTTCTCATATTCCAATTCTTTGTTACTACAGAAAAGACTGTACTAATATTTTTGCACATTTGGGTCATTTTTTCTCCTTTATGATTCCCTTGAGATACCGACTCAGTAATGACATTGAAGCGCCAAAGAGTAAAGACAGTTCCATAATCCTTTGGGCATAGTTCCAAACTATTCTCCAGAATGGTTAGGTCATTTCATACCTTCACCAAAAATGCATTATGTCCCAGTTTTACCACACCCCCTTCAAATTTTATCATTGTCTTTTCCAGTCATCTTAGCCAATCTGAGAGGTATGAGATGGTATCTCGAAGTTGTTTTAATTTGCTTTAATTTCCACATGACTTTAGGCTTAAAAATGACTATATGGATTTAATTACTCCATCTGAAAATTGTTCATATTATTTGAATAGTTATCAATTGGGAAATGACATGGTATAAATTTGACATAGTTCTTTATATATTTTAGAAATGAGACCTTGTCAGAAACACTGGCTGTAAAATTTTTTTCCAGGCTTTGTATTTCCCTTTTAATCCTGTTTGTGTTGGTTTTTTATGCAAAACCTTTTTAATTTCATGTAATCAGAGTTGTCTATTTTGCATTTCATAATGTTCTTTAGTTCTCTGATTGATTGTAATTTTCTCTCTTCTCCAAAGATCTAACAAGTAAATTATTCTTTGCTCTCCTAATTTACTTATGCTATCAGCCTTTATGCCCAAATAATGTACCCATTTGAACTTATTTTGGTATAGGATGTAAAATATATATTTGTTAAGTTTTCATATATTATTTTTCAGTTTTCCCAGCAATTTTTGTGAAATGATGAGTTCTTTTCCCAGTGTTTGTGGTTTACATATCTAGTATGTAGTTCACTTACTAGATTAATTTATTATTGTGTCATATATATCTAACCTATTCCAGTGATCCATTATCCTACTTCTTAGCGAGTACCAAATGTTTTTGATGAATGCTACTTTACAATATAGTTTTAGATTTGGCCACTATCCTTCATGTTTTTTTTTTTTTCAATTAATTCCCCTGATATTCCTGACCTGTTGTTTTTCCAGATTACATTTGCTATTATTTTTTCTAGTTGAATAAAATTATTTTTTGGCCATTTGATTGGTCAACCAATTTAGCTAGAGTTGGGATTTTTATTATATTAGATCAGCCTACCTTTGTGCAAATGATTTCTTTCCAGTTGTTTAGATATGACTTTATTTGTGGGAGAAGTATTTTGTAATTTTGTTAATATAGTTCTTGAGTTTGTCTTGCCAGATAGATTTTTGCCTACAGTTATTTTTAATGGAATTTCTCTTTCTATTTCTTGCTGTTGGGCTTTGTCAATAATATTTAGAAATGCTGATGATTTGTATGGATTTATTTTATATCCTGCAACTTTGCTAAAGCTGTTAATTTTTTCAAGTAGATTTTTGCATTACTTTCTAGGATTCTCTAAGTATATCATCATATCATCTGCAAAGAGTGATAATTTTATCTTCCTATTGCCTATTCTAATTCCTCTAATTTTTTCTTTTCTTATTGCTAACACCAACATTTCTAATACAATATTAAATAATAGTGGTGATAATAAGCATTCTTGTTTCACCCCGATTTTATTAGGAATACCTCCCACTTCTCTACACTGCAAATAATTTTTGCTGTTTGTTTGTAAAAATATTGCTTATTACTTTAAGGAAACCTCCCTTTATCTTTATGCTCATGACTGATTTTAATAGGAATAGAAACTGCATTTCATCAAAAACTTTCTCTGCATCTATTGAGATTATCACATAATTTTTGCTGGTTTTTTTTTTAATTGATATGCTTGATTATGGCAATACCTTTCCTAATATTGTACCAGTCCTGCATTCTTGCTATAAGTTCCACTTGGTTATAGTGTATTATAACTGCTGATAAGTTGTTGTAGCCTCTTTGCTAATATTTTATTTAAATATTTTTGCATGATGAAGGTGACCAGTTGTACCAGACCTGAAACTATATCATAAAGCAGCAATCATCAAAAGCATTTGGTATTGACTAAGAAATAAAGTAGTTGATCAATGGAATAATTTAGGTTCACAAGGCACAGTAGTAAATGATTATATTAATCTAGTTTTGCTAAACCTAAAGACTCCAGCTTCTGGGATAAGAACTCATTATTTGCAAAAATTACTGGGAAAATTAGAAAATAGTATGGCAGAAATTAGGCTTTGAACAACATGTAACACTCTACACCAAATAAGGTCAAAATGAATTCATGATTTAGACGTAAAGACTGATACTATAATTAGAAGAACAAAGGAAAGTCTTCCTCTCATATCTGTGAAGAAAGGAATTTATGGCCAAAGAAAACAAGAGTACGTTATGAAATGCAAAATGCATAATTCTGATTATATTAAATTAAAAAAATTGTGCACATAAAGCCAATGTAGACAAGATTAGAAAAGGGAAGCAATAAACTATGAAAAATATTTTACATACAAATATTCTGATAAAGGTCTTGTTTCTAAAATATATAGAGAATTAAGTCAAATTTATAAGAATACAATCCATTCTCCAACTGATAAATGGTCAAAGAATATGAACAGACAATTTTCAGATGAAGAAATTAAAACCATTTCTCATATGAAAAAATGCTCTAAATCACTATTGATCGGAGAAATGCAAATCAAGACAACTCTAAGATACCATTAAACACCTCTCAGATTAGTTAAGATGACAGGAAAAGAAAATCACAAATGTTGGATGGAACGTGGAAAAACTAGGGCACTAGGACATTGTTGATGGAATTGTGAAATGTTCCAACAATTTGGGAGAGCAATTTTGAACAGTGCCCAAAGAGTTATCAAAGTGTGACTATCCTTTGATCCGGTCAGTAGTGACTGTATCCTAAAGAGACCACAAAAAAGGAAAAAGGACCCACATGTGGAAAATGCTTGTAGTAATCTCTTTTGTAATGGCAAGGAACTGGAAACTGAGTGGATGTTCATCAGTTGGAGAATGGTATATGAATATTATGGAATATTATTGTTCTATAAGAAACAATCAGCAAGATGATTTCAGAAAGGCCTGAAGAAACTTTTATGAACTGATGCTGGGTGAAGTAAATAGAGCCAGGAGAACATTTTATACATTAACAAGAATATTATATGATAATCAATTCTGATGGACATGACTTTTTTCAACAATGAGATGATTCCAATAGACTTGTGATGGAGAGAGGCATCTATGTCCACAAAGAGAACTGTGGGGACTGAATGCAGATCACAACATAGTATTTTCACTTTTTTTTTCTTTTTTATTGCTTGCTTTTTTTCTTTCTCATTTTTTCTTTTTGTTCTGATTTTTCTTGTATAGCATAATAAGTGTGGGACTATGTAAAGAGGAGTTGCACATATTTAACATATATTGGATTACTTATTGTCTAGGAGAGATGATGGAGGAAAGAAAGGGAGAAAAATCTGGAACACAAGGTTTTCCAGGGGTGAATGTTGAAAATTCTTTTTGCAAATATTTTGAAAATAAAAAGCTATTATTTAAAAATAAATAAATAATGTATACTTAATGCCTTCATTTCCTCACTATTTATGTTTTAATTCCTTGCCATTTGGTTTATGCCCTATCATATCAACAGTCTTTTAGCCTTTTCATTTCATCACCTTCTACAACAAATAATATTCTTAACTACCTCCTGTCTGGTTTGTATACCCTTTCTTCTTAAATTCAGCTTAAGCTAAGATTTGAAAAAACATAGGTTTAAAAAGAAAAGGACCAATATATTCCAATGAATCAAGTCCACTACTTATACAGAAGAAAACAAATGATGAAAGAAATGAAGATTTGTGTGTGTACATTTGTTTGCAATGAAATAAGAGTTTTCAATGCTAGCTGTCTGCAAGTCCAGACATCGTTCCCTGATTCAAAGAAAATAATTAAGAAGCAACAATTTTCTCTGAATTAAGAATTATTACTTTCTTTCCATTTTTTGTAGATTCTTTGAGCCATCTTCTACTCATTTCATGCCTCCTTCCAAAATTATAATTTGAGATTTCACAAGTATAGCTGCATCAATTGAGAGACTTCTTTGCTCCTCATATCTAAATTATCTCTTTCTTGGAAAATGCATTTATTCTTATGACCATCACTTCCATTTTAATTAGTTAAAAGTTTTTGTTTGGCTTTGAAACCTGTACCTATATGTTCAACTATCTATAGCATATTTGCTATGCTAGCCCCCCAAACTTAATATGTTCCAGATGGAATTTAGTGCCTTAATATATATTCCTCCTAACTTCAATTAGGACCTATGAAGTCAAATCCTTCTGATTCCCTCTCTTTACTATTTTTCTATAGGTCATTTCCCCAATATTTCCACAGACACCAACACTGGAAATGTAACTAATTAGAATGTCATGATTTTTTACAATATCATCCTAACATATCTTCTTACTTAGTACAGTACAATTAAATGCATAGATTACAATAAAAACTAAAACAATACAATAAACATTAAGAACCTACTTTGTAGTAGCTAAGTGCTAGGGATACAAAAAAGAAAAGGAAAAGTAGTCCCTTTGAAGAACATATAATCTCAATGGAGAAGATGATATACAAAAGGAAGTTACAAAGATATAATATCAAAGGGCTGTCTTTCTTGAGATTTAGTTTTAAGTGTGGTGTATTTGCTTAAAATTATCAGCCTCCCTCTTTCTTCCAGGATCATTAAAGTCCAGTGCAGGATAAAAGTCAAGAGGACTGGTCACAATGGTCTTTGATACAGTGGATGATCCCGACATCTTTGATGACTGGTCAAGCTCTAAGCTCTCCACAACACTTGCTTTGGCTGTCTTCATGAATGTTAGGACTAATTGTTCTCATGCACCCATTATTCTGGGAAAGTCATCACATCTTTAGAGTAGATATCCCCTTAACTCACAGACAGACTTTTTTATCAGTTACTGCAACCTCTCTACCAAGTCAACTTTACAAGGATGTGGCCATTAAGGTTGCTGAAACTTTTTGGAGACATGGGTGAAAATTGGATAAACAGTCCTGAAAAGAGTTTAGCAAGCTGTTGCATCAGAGGTGCTAGTCATATTTAAATATCCATACCTTATATACATTGTGATAAGAGTGAAATCCAAAGAGTATAAGCAATATTAAATGAATATTAGTGCCTGAATTGGTTTTTTGCATCTGGAGGCAATTTCCCCAGGTCCAAAATTCTTACTAGCTTTTTGTTTCAAATCTTTTGCTCACCTTTATAAGCCCTTCGTAACCTGGTAACCCTTTCTCTCCTTACTTCAAACTATTTCCTTTTTCATCTTAAAAAGCTCTAGACAAACTCTATCTTCACATGGTCTGCCCCCATACTATGCAGCAAATACTGTTACATACATATTTTCCCATCTAAGTATATAGTCCTTCAAATCCCCATCTCATCTTTGGTGACATATTTTCTATATTTTAAATATCAGTTCCATTCATACAATCTCTGTGAAGATTTTCACTTATGTTCTCTGTCAGTGACAACAAAAGATTCATTTAAACATATTACATGCAGTTACTGTACTAGATACTAAGATGCATTTTTTAAGCAATGATACAGTCAATGCCATCAAGAAGTTTACATTTTACTAGAAGGAATTTGGCAGATAATTAGAACACAAAATAGGCTTTGATAGGGACAAAAAAGAGACTTGATCAAAGGCTCTAGAAAAATTCAAAGCAAAAAAAAAAATCACTAGAAATGGAAAGACAGAGAAAGTTTCAAAGAAGTTACAGAGATAAATCGTGGCAAGAAGAAAAGAAGTTGAAAGAATTCTCTTCAGCTTCCCTCAGAAATAATATTAAATCTAGCCTCTAAACAGATTCCAGAGCAAGAGAACTTACTAAAAGAGTTGTTTCACAACTCTCCAGCTTAGGATAACTTAGAATGACTTCAATTGGGTGAATGGGGAGTGCAGCCTTGCACAGATGGTGTCAGTATTTGGGGAGGTTCTTAAGCACAGGACAGATCAGTAATCAAACTTCCTTGGTTTAGGCTCAGAAGGCCAGCTGGACAGCAAAAGCAGTGGAGCACCTACTCCTAGTGCAGAAGGTGAATCGCCAGCCTGGGAAACCAGGCTAAAAAAAAAAAAAGGTGCCAAGGTGCCCCAGTGCAGTGAGCAAGCTGCTAGCATCAAATAATAATAATAATAATAATAAAAAGAACAAGAAAGGAAAAAAATAATCTTGACCATAGAAAGTTATAAGAATGACAGGGGATATCAAAATACCACCTCAGAAGAGAACAAAATTCCTACAGGCAAAAACCTCAGGGATGAATTGGTCTCAAGCCTAAGAAGCCCTCTTGGAAGAGCTCAAAAAAAAATTTCAGAAGTCAAATAAGAGAGGTAAAAGAAAAATTGTGGAAAATAGAGTCATAAAAAGGACTACAGAGGATATAGCAGCTTTTCATTAGAAGATTGGAGGACTTGGAATATGACATTCTACAAGCAAAGGAGCTGGGATTACACCCAAGAATCAACTAATCAAGAAAACTGAGCCCAGTTTTTCAGGGGAAAAGATTAACCTTTAATGAAATAGAGGTCTTTCAATCATTTTTGATGAAAAGACTAGAGTTCAAATAAAAATTTGATCTCCAAACACAAAACTTAAGAGAAGCATAAAAAAGTAAACAGGAAAGAAAAAAAAAAGAATATTTAAACTTTTCACATCCCTCCCATAGAAATATGATAATAACTCTTTAGAACTATATCTTTATAAGGGCAATTAGCAGGATGAAAAGAGACAGAAGATGTCGGTATGAGTTCACTTTGATGTGATTACATGTAAAAGAAATTAAGGGGTGGATAAAGGATTATATTGGGAGAAGAAAAGGAGGCAAAATGGGGTAAATTACATCACATGAAGAAGCACAAAAGACCTGTGACAGTAGAGGTAAAGAAGGAAGGAAGATAAGTATAGTTTAAACTTTATTCTCATCAGATTTCACCCAAAGAGGGAACAACATAGACACTTAATTGGATATAGAAATTTATCTTACCCTCTAGGGAAGTACAAGGAAAGGGAGAATGTGGTGCTCATTTCCCTATATTCTTTAGCTGTACTATAATAGGTCTTTTGTGATTCTTTGTATGATTTAATTTACCCCATTTGGCACCCTTTTTCTTTTTTTCTCTTAGTACAATCCTTTCCCTTCTTATTTCTGTCTTTTTTTCAATTAAACATTCTCTTTAGAAAGTGATGGAAAGGAGAATAGATTGAGGGAAGTGGTGGTAAGAAGCAAAATGCTGATGAGGAGGGAAAGGGTGAAAAGAGAGAAAAAAGCATAAACAGGAAAGAAAATAGAATGGAACAAAACACACAGTTGGCAATCAAAATTGTGAATGTGAATGGAATGAACTCTTCCATAAATCAAAAGTGGACAGCAGAGTGGGTTAAAAAGTAGATTCCTATAATATGTTGTTTATAAGAAACACATATGAAGCAGAGAGATACCTAGAAAGTGAAAAAGACTGGAGCAGAATATATTAAGCTACAGTTGAAGTATTTAAAAAAAGAGCAGCCAGAGTGATTCTAATTCCAGACAAAGCAAAAGCAAAATTAAAAAAAAAAAGATCTAATTTAAAAAGGTAAGGAAGGAAACTACATCTTGCTTATCATAGACAATGAAGTAATATCAATACAAAATATATATGCACCAAGTATAGCATTCATATTCCTAGAGGAAAAGCTAAGTGAATTATAAGAAGAAATAGACAGCAAAACTATACTAATGGAAGACCTCGACCTTCCACTTTCAGAATTATGAAAATCTAATAAAAAAATAAACCAGAAAGATGTTAAGGAGGTGAATAGACTTTTGAAAAGGTTATGATATGATGTATTTTGAAAAGAATTGAATAGGGATAGGAAGGAATATACTTTTTTTCTTTTTCAGTGATACATAGTAACCCCACCCATATACACACATGACCATGTATTAAAAGAAAAAAAGTTTACAATCAAATGCAGAAAGGTATAAATATTAATACATATTTTTCAAATTATGATACAATAAAATTGTATATATTAATGAGCCATGGAAGAGTAGATTAAAAACTACTTGGAAATGAATTTTTCCCCTAAATAATGAATACGTCAACAAAATCATAAGAACAATCAATAATTTCATCAAAGAGAACAATAACACCAAATATATAGCAAAACTTATGGGATGCAACTAAAGCAGTAATTAGGGGAAATATATGTATCTAAATGTTTACATGAATAAATGAAAGAAAAAGGAGATAAAAAACTAGATGTGTAACTTAAAAAGTTATAAAAAGAAAAAATTACAAATCCCCAGTTAAATACTAAATTAAAAATTCTGAAAGTCAAAGGAAAATTTATGTATGATAACTTTTGAATTAATAGATAACAATTAATAAACTGGTTTTAGGGGAGAAACAATAAAGTAGGTAAACATTTGTTTAATTTAAATTTTTTTTAAAGAAGAAAACTAAATTTCTATCATCAAATATGAGAAAGTGGTTTTCATCACCAATGAAGAAGAAATATAAACAATAATTTGAAGCTATTTTGCCCAACTAAGTGTTAATAAATCTGATAATGTAAATAAAATGAATGAATCTTATTAAAATATATAAATTGCTCAGATTAACAGAAGAGGAAATAAAATACTAAACCTCATTTTAAAAAAGAAATTAAACATCCCATCAATAAATTCCCTAAGAAAAAATCTCTGGGGTTTGACTTATAAGAACTGATGCTGAATGAAGTGAATAAAACCAGCAACACTGTGAAATGATCAACTTTGATAGATTTAGCTCTTCTCAGCATTAGAATGACTTAAGACAATTTCAAAAGATGTAAAATGTTACTATGAGAAAGAACTATGGAGTCTGAATGCTTATTGAAGCATATTTGGAGGGGGGGGGGAATGTTTTTTCCCCTTTTGTCTGTTTTTTTCTTTTCACGAGGACTATATATATAACCTATATCTGACTACTTGCTGTCTTGTGGAAGTGAAAGGGAAAGGAGAAAAATGATTTTATAGCAGGTGAATGTTGAAAACTATCTTTACAGATAATTGAAAAAACACTAAGTCAAAGAAAAAAAAAAAGGAGTGACAAAAATAAAGCTCAAAGGAAGATAAGCATAAAGGTCAATGCACAGCAAACTCATTACAATTAACCAGAATAATAAAAGGATTTATTAAACATTTACTAGTTATCAATTATTGCAAAGTTCTGGAGATACAAAGAAAGAAAAGAAACTCTATGTTCTTAAGGATTTTATGTTCTAATACAGGGGATAACAAGAAAATAACTATGCTTAAACAAGATATGTGCAAGAAAAACTGTAGATAATAATCAGAAGAAAAACATTATTATTAAAAGGGTTCAGGAATTCAGAGATGCAAGAGGAAGCATGCAAAGTTTAAACAGAACAACTATTAAATTTTGAATGAAATATAAAAAGTAAATATAATAATATTTAATATTTAATTTTATTCAACATTTATCTTATTTAATTATTTAATTCATTTTTATTTAATTATTTAATTTGATTATATTTAATATTAAAAATAATAATAAAAATAAAAAGTATATATATACACACATAGTAGAAAATTCTTTTGGTGTGTCTTAAACTCCAGGTTTAAGGGTTTAAATTTTACCCCAGACTCAAAAAAGATGTACTGAGTTGAAAAAAATTGTGTTGTTTGATGTAGAAATTCTCTCAAAGATAGATCAAAAATGCAAGACACTAGATAAAGAAAGTACAGTTTGAAGGTTTTTAAAATAGTCTAGGTTCTGAAGGAATGAGAGGTGAGGAGGCTTTTCACTAAGATAATGTCAGTATTCATGGAGAAAAGAGGACTAATTTAAAAGTTGTTTTAGAGGAAGAATATGACACAAAATCGGGAAGGAGAAGGTGACTGAAAAGGAAAAAATAAAATTTAATTTTGACATTTTAAGCATGGCTAAATTGAAGTTAGATACCATCAGTAAAAACAGGAAATCTGGAGAAGCAGATTTATAGAAAAAGAGGAGACCAGTCTGAGATATGAGTTCAACATGTATACATCATAATCATATTTGTAAAACAATCCTCCCCACAAATAGGATTTGATATGCACCTCTAAAAGTCATCTGTTGGAACCCTAATTAGTTCTACTTAGTACCTTGTTTCAGGTTCTGGCCAAAATCTTCTTGTAAGATTAGATCAACTCTAATTAGTTAGCAGTTTGTAAGGATTCCAACAGTCATCTATGTAGATAACTGAATCTAGAGAAACATATAAGAGTACCAAGAAACAAAATATAAAGAGAGGGGCAATTTTTCCTAAGATAGGGCATGATCTGAAGTCATTTGGGATAATGTAACACTGGCTATTCTTTTTTTTCACATGGTTTGGTAGCTGCCAAGTTTTATCCTGATTTATGTATATATCCTGATTATGTCTGTTCGATAATTGAACTCACCTCCCTCACACAGTTTTTGAGTGCTTGTAGTAGTGTTCCTTTGAACAGAAAATAATGGATTTCAGTTGTGATAATTCTGAGAGTTTTAATTATAAAAATTTCTTTTAGCAGATGAATATTGGATTATTTCTATCTTCAATTCACTCATTGTTTCTCACAAGTAGAGTGTTCATCCTTTCAAATATAGTTTAAATTTAATTTGTGTGATCATGATTTTCACAAGATTCCAAAGACTCAGATTATTTCTCCTTGACCTTTTGTTTTTTAGATGAATTTTTAATAGTATACCTTACATTTTCTTTTTTTTTTTTTTAACCTTTTGATTGTGTTCATCTATTTTCAGTTTCATGGAGTTGTTGCTTTCTGTTTGAGCCATTCTAATTTTCAAGAAGTTCAATACTTGTGTAAGATGTTCATTTTGCATTCTAAACTATTATTCTTTTTGGCATTATTCCTCCCTAGCTGTTATTTCATTTACATTGTTTTCCTTGCTTCATTTCCTCTAGGTACTCTTATAATCCTTTTGGCCATAATATTCTTTTCTTTGATGATCTAGTTTGAACAGGTTATGGAGTTCATCTCTTCTCTTGGGCTTATTTCTGGGCTTCTCCCAGAATGCTTTGCTTCTTTGTTGTGTTTTGCATTTTTTTTTTAATTTACTTATCCCTCAAATTTTTAAATTTGTATTCTGGCTATGTTTTTGAAACAGAATATTCTCCCTTTCTGTATTTTTAGAATGTTGTGAGCAAGCCCTGTTTCCTTCATTGAGGCAAATTTGCTTGTGCTAGATATCTATCCTGACATATATCTGCTCAGAAGTTTTGAGAAAACCTAGCAGGCTTTTTGTGCAGTCCTGAACATATGTACTTCATAGCAGTTTAATTTTGGTTTGAGGCTGCTAGTTGGCATAGTAGATAGCATATTGGGCCTGACGTCAGAAAGACTGAAGTTCAAATTTGACCTCAGACACTTACTAGTTATGTGACTCTGTGCAAATTATTTATTCTCTGTCTGCCTCAGTTTCCTCTATGATAAATGGAGATAATAATAATACTCATTTCGTAATCTTATTGTGAAGATCACATTTAAAAAGCACAATTCTTAGCTCAAACACAGAGTAAGTTTACAACAGTTGTTTCCTTCCATCTGGTTCATTTTGAGAAATTTATTGTGATAACTGTGAGAGATATAGGTGCTTCTAGATACTAACATGTTATAATCTTTCCATATTCATATCATTTGAATCAAATGGTCACTCGAGTGATCCTGTATATAAGAGAAAATACAAATAACTAACAGACCTTCAAGGGATTTTTGTGGAAGTAGCAGGCAAAACAGGAGAGTTCTATGCTGTCACTCCTTGGTCTCCATTGAATACTTTATAAATGTTTTATGTACTTAACATGTATTATAATTATTTACATTTGTCCTTTATTGCTCCCAAACAGCATTATAGTTCATGAGCAGATTTATCATTTTCATTTCATATCTTACTCACCATTTCATGAAATATGCTTTGTCCATCATAGTCATTCAAAATCCTTATTGGATGAATATTTCTGAATGTGACTAATATCTTTTTTAAACTAGGAAAAGGAATTATAAAATTAATATACATGTGTTGGCAGGAGAGGAAATTATAGTGGAAGGATTAAGAGTGAGTTTTAAAAAAGCTGAAGTAAGGAGGAACAAAATTGTGGAGTAAAGATTGATACAAGACAGAGTTATCCCCCAAGCATCTCCAAATACCTTTAAATAGTGACTCTGAACAAATTCTAAAGCATCAGAAGTCACAAAATGAGATGAAATGAAATAATTTTCCAACTCAAGACAAATTATGTAGACAGCAGATAATATCTGTTGTACCAGGGTGGGAATGAAGTACATTCCAGTGTAGACCACACTGGTGTGGTCCCAACTACAGCAAACCGGGAACAAACCTCAGGGCTCATGAATCAATGAAAGCAATGGCAGTTTCCACACCTCTCAGCCCACAGATACCAACAATTTAGTACATCAATAGAAAACCTTCATCACACTAGGGTAAGTATAGAATACAGTACAGTAGTGGTGGGGCTAATAGATACCAGTTCTAGCAAACTGAAGTGAACCTTGAGTCACTGAATCAGAAGCAGCAGCTAAGGCTTCTAGAGCGCTCATTTCATATATAGTAAGGGAGTAAAACAGCTGCTCAGAAGGAAATTTCAGAGGTCTCTTTGCTAGCACTGAGTCAAGATTCTGTTGCTTTATACATACTAGGATCCAAGACAGATTCCTGGTCACAGTTACAGGACAAGGAGTAGTACTAGTTCATTAGAACATACAGCCACAATGGAATGAGAAATTTTCTTATAACTGTCAGGTAGAACAGAGTGCTTGTAGCATTCACAGGTGGGGAAAATGAGCAAACAAATGAAAAAGATTCTGACCATAGAAAGTAACTATGGGGATAAGAAAGATAAAAACACCCGCTCAAAAGAAGAAACAAAATAATAGCTCCTGGATCCAAGGCCTCCAAGAAAAAGACAGATTGGTCTCAGGTCATGGAAGTGCTTAAAAGGATTTCTGAAAATCAAGTAAGAGAGCTATAAGAAAAATTGGGAAGAGAAAAGAAATTGATGCAATAGATAGTACAGGAAGCCAAACAGGAGAAGAAGTTTGTTTCTTAACAAACAAAATTGGCCAAATGGAAAAAGAATCACAAAAACTCACTGAGGAAAATAATTTCTTAAAAAATTAGAAATGAGCAAATGGAATCTAATTATTTTATGAGAAATTAAGAAACAATAAAACAAAAACAAAATGAATGAAAAAAGAGAAAATGTAAAATATCTCATTGGGGGGAAAATGATCTAGAAAATCGATGTAGAAGAGACAATTTTAAAATTGCTGGATTGCTTAAAGTCCTGATTTTAAAAAAGCTTAGACATCATCTTTCAAGAATTATCAAGGAAAAGTGTCCAGATATTCTCGAACCAGTAGGGAAAATGGAATTGGAATGAATTCACCAATCTCCTCCTAAAAGAAATACTAAAATGAAAACTCTCAAGAATATTTTAGCCAAATTCTGGAATTCCTAGATCAAAGAGAAAATGTTGTAAGCATCCAAAAAGAAACAATTCAAGTATGATAGAGCCCCAGTTAGGATAATAGAAGGTTTAGAAGCTTCTACATTTAAGAATCTGAGGGCTTGGAATATGATATTTCAGAGGGCAAAGGATCCTAGAATTACAACTAAGAATCACCTACTCAGCAAAACTGAGCATAATCCTTCAAGACAAAAAAAAAAAAAAATAAAGGCTATTCAATAAAATAGAGAACTTTCAAGTATCTGTGATGAAAATATCTGAGGTAAATTAAAAAAAAAAGAAATTGACTTTCAAATACAAGACTCAAGAGAAGCACTAAAAGGTAATAAAAAGGGGAAATTATAGGGTGCTTAATAAGTTTAAACAGTTTACATTTCTATGTGAGAAGGTTAAACTGTTTACATTTCTACATAGTATTCCCAATACCTGTAAATCATAAGAATTTTCTCATTATTAGAGCTGTTAGAAGGAACACACACACACACACACACACACACACACACACACACACACATACATACACACCACAGGTATGAGCTGAATATGAAGGGAAAATATTCTAAAAATAAAAATGTGTTAAAGAGGAGTGTACTGGAAAAAAATAGAGAGGTGGAATAATATAACTTATCCACCCTAAAAGAGGCAAAAAAAAGCTTTTACAGGGGAAGGGGGAGTCACACAATTGAATGAACTTCACTCTCATCAGAATTGGCTCAAAAATGGAATAACATATGCACTCAATTGCATATAGAAATCTATTTTACCCTGTAGGGAAGTAGAAGGGAAAGGGAGGGACTGTTAAAAGAGAGTATAGTCAGAAGTAAAATACTTTTCAGAAGGAACAAGGTCAAAGGAGAAAGAGAATAGAAAAAATAGAGGAAATAAGTGAGCAATAGTAATTGTGAAAATAATTTTGAAGCAAGTTTCTCTGATAAAAGTTTCATTTATCAAACATGTAGGGAACTGAGTCAATATATAAAATTTAAAAAATTCCATTCCTCAAATGATATCAAACAATATAAACAGTTTTCAGATGATATAATCATAGCTATTTATAGTCATATCTATGTATATAAAAATAAATATATGTATATATGTAAAATCTCATACTACTTAGATTGACTAATAGATCAGCAAAAAATGTAAGAATGTAAGAAAAATGAAATATTAATGCATTAACAGCAGGATTATGAACTGATTAACTATTCTGTAGAACAATTAGGAACTATGCCCAAAGAGCTATAAAACCATACATACTCTTTTTTATTAAAGCTTTTTATTTAAAAAAAAAAAAAAAACATATGCCATGAGTAATTTGTCGAATATGACCCTTGCAAAACCTTTTGTTCAAAATTTCCCCTCCTTGCTATGCATACCCTTTGAACTAACAATACCACTATTAGGCATGTATCACAGAAAAAAAAATTTAAGAAGAAAAAGTACATATATGTAGAAAAATATTCATAGTCACTGTTTTCTTAAGATGAAGAACTGGAAATTGTGGGGCTGCCCATCAACTGGGGATTGGATGAACAAATGTTTGTGGTATGTCATTATGATAAAATATTATTGTGCTATAGGAAATGATGAGCAGGATGCTCTCAGAAAAACCTGGAAAGATTTCTATGAGCTAAAGAAAAATAAAATGTACTACATATAAAATAACAGCAATACTGTAAGATGATCAGCTGTGAGTGGCATAATTGTTCTCGGCAGTACAATCATCCAAGTCAACTCTGCAGGATTTATGATGAAAAATGCTACTTATACTCAGAAAAAGAATTGTTTCTGATTGAAGCATCCTTTTAAACTTTATTTTTCTTAAAGGGAATTTTTGGAGTGAGGGGACAGAAGGGAGAAAATCTCTGTTTTCTTTCACAGTATGACTTTTAAGGAAATGTTTTGCAAGATTTCACATATGCCTTTTCAAAGAGGAGAGTGGGACTGGAAGGGAAAAAGAGAGTGAATCTCAATCTCAGTTTTAAAATTTTGTTTTACATGGAATGGGGTAAAATAAAATATCAAATTTTTAAAGAAAGATGAACCAAAGAGCAGCCAAAGTCTCTAGGAGTTAGAAGGTGTTGTAACATATAAATTCCTTAATCAAGATTATAGATAATCAAAATTTCCTTAACATTTTATTGGTTGGAGGAAGTAGAATCTCTTATCTAGTAAATAGAAAGAAGAGGAGAAGTGAATAAACGATTTTTGTCTATTGGTAATTTATTTATGAAGTAGGGGACTATAAGTGCTTATTTTTTATTTGTTTGTTCTCTGAATTTTTAGGAAGTTCCCAGAAGAAAATGATAGAAATTAAATCATAGAGAAAATAAAATTAAATCAGGCTTATTTCCTCAGATTATAGATTTACATTCAGAAAATATTTTACATTTAGGAAGGGGAAATGGAATCCAGTTAAAGAAATAAGATAAATATAGAATGGGACATGGTACTTCATTTGCTTTCTCCTGGGGGGTGAGTAGAAATTCCAGTCAGCTATTCTATAAATGACCTTATTACTTTCCATAACTTTTTTTCTAATGAATTTGTACTTTGTTAAAAATGAAAAAAAATTATAAAAAGCTATTTTTATCTAAATCTTTCTATCCCTCTTAATCAATCACACTTCTCCCCAGTACAAAGAAAAAAATAGCTAAATACATTAAAAATGATCATAGATTAATGTTAGATTTATATATTAGGAAGTTTCTGAAGTTCTCTCACCCTGCAATCCCTTCACATAAACATACAAAAAGTCAATAGTCACCTCACAGTGAGGAATTCAAGTTCTGCCCCTAAAGCACAATAGCTTTGTGGTCCTACTCCTGTTAATTCCTCATGACCTCAGGAAATTTTCTAAAAATATAAATTGCTCCTGAAACTTTATAAAGCAGCATTGGTTTGGGAAAATAAATAAATAAATAAAGGATGAATCATTAATTAAGCCAATAATTAAACAATAAAATTGAATAGGTACATAAACTTAAATTAAAAATTCAACATTTGTGAATATACAAAAATGAATAAATAATATGAAAAATGAAAAAGATGAATTATTAAATAAATAAAGAAACAATAATTAAATAAACACAAATATGCCAATGAAGATATAAAAAAGAAGAGAAAAAGGGAGAAAGAATGAAAGAAAATGAGAGAAAAGAGGAGGGAGAGAGAAGGAAAATGGGAAGAAGAAGAAAAAGAAAAGAGCCATTTGATTCTCTCTACTGCCTTTGAAGTGGGTTTTCACTTGCTAATTTTCTAAAATAATCACTTGAGCTGAATAATATGGTGGAATTCTAAACGAGAAGCTGAAGAGATCCTAAAGACCATACTATTCTTCTATCTCTATCTTGAAGGAGAAAACTGGAACCTAGAAAAGCTGAAACTTCCAAAGATCATACAGGTTTGAGAAAGAAAGGATTGAGTTTCAAAATGAGTCTCTCTGCATACAAATCCAGTGTTCTTTTCACAGCACAGAGGGATCTCATATTTACTTAATTGCAGATAGAGCTTTAATGTTTCTCAACAACATTGTTCAACGAATAGGCACAATTTTTGTATTCTGTTTCTTAGGAATGAAACAATCTTATAATATCATCAACTTCACACATCATCATTCAAACATACTTATCTTTTTATTACCTTAGGTACTGACCTAACAGAATTTCTTGGGAAGTGAATAGAAATCCTATCTTTAGATAAAATAACTATAAGAAACAAAACAAAATGAAACAAAACCCTGCTTCCAGTGACTAGAAATTATGAAGTTTTCATTTTTGAAGATTTCTTATGATCTTTTATCATAATGCTATTTTGATGGGAAGCTTTTATTAATGAAATATCTCATTTTCTTTGTGCTTTTAAGGTATCATGTTCCTTCTAACATTATTAGAAAATTAATACAGGTTAACATTCAATTTAGTACTCTTTTTCCTCAAATTTATAGGAAAATATAATAATACTAGGTTGGCATTTATATATCATTTTTAAAAAAGTAATTTATAATTAGTTTCAATATATCTTTACAACAGTGTTGGAAGAGATAAATGCTATCTTATCTCCCTATACATGTATCCTCATTTTATAGATGAGGAAACTGAGACAGTATTTAAGTAATTTGCTCATGGAAATGTAGCTATTAAGTGCCTGAAGTAATATCTAAATTCAGGTTTTCTTAACTTTAAATCTATTATTCCATCCATTAAGTCAACAAGCTTTTAAATATAATGATAGTGATAAAAGCTAAGATTTATAAAACATTTTGAGTTTGAAGATTGGTTTTGTTGTTGCTATCTCTTTGGATCCCCATAATAACCCTGTAATTTAGGTATTATTGTTAATGTGGTGGTAGTTATTCAGCCTTCCTTTTCAAAGACGAACATTGATATCATGATGTTGGTTGCAAGATAATAAGTGTCATTGTGTTTGATCTGTTCAATTTGAGTTTGGAAGGTTTTTCTGCAGGTTAAGACTAGTAGTCTGTTAGACGATTTGGAATAGAGAGGTCATTGGATTGGTCCAGCTCATCTTTCCTCTGTGATACTTGTCTAAGTGACTTGACCTTTTGAACACACCATTTTTGGGAAAAAAATGATAATAAATGACTTCTTGCAAAAACCTGAAAATTTAATGAAATAATATTTGTGAAAAAAACATTTAGAAATTGCAGTCATATATAGTAGAAATTAATACTTCTAATGATTTTATATCAATGTTTATATAAGTGCACATCATAAGAACAACTTATTTAACTGTAGAGTTATTTAGTACATTAAAAAATTTCAATTATGTTAATTTATTTGATAATGCAAGATGTGGAAGCACCCTATAATGGTAGAAAAAGAGTGAATATAATGACTTGGGCTTTATTTTATTACTTTTTACTCAAAGTGGAGTAAAATTTCAATTGGAAAGATAATGAATGTTTTTCAGCATTGGTTTCTTAGTGGGGTTTTTTTGTTATTTATTTATTTGTTTTTGTTTTTGTTTTTTTGCTGAGGCAATTGGGGTTAAGTGACTTGCTGAGGGTCACATAGGTAGGAAGTATTAAGTGTCTAAGATCAAATTTGAACTCGGGTCCTCCTGACTTCAGGGCTGCACCACCTAGGTGCCTCAGCATTGGTTTCTTTATAAAATTTATGCTTTGCTTTCTTTACATGAGTATTGAACATCTATATGAAAGAGAATCTACATGAATTCCCTTGAAAGATGTGAAAACAATATGCAAATTATTGTTGATATCATTAGTATAAATATTGTGGTTATTTCTATTATTTCCAAAAGTGAAAAATAAAGACTGCAACAATAAATAAAGCAGTTATGAAAAAAACACAATGAAACTTTGTTTTGAATTCCTTTCTTTTTAATCTGTTATTGAATCAGGCTTGTTTTGCTTAGTCTTATCTGCTCATTTTAAGAGTAGCTGGTTTACTTGTACATGAACTGGCTTTATACTACATATCTGTAAGTGCTAAACAAAATCTAATTCTACTAGAAGTATGAGAGCGTTGCTACTGAAAATACATTTCATGTCTAAGATAATATCTTTGAAACTTGAAATAATAGTCTATATGTAAGTGTTTAAGAATAAATTGGGTACAAAATACAGAAACTTCTTTGCATCACCCACTCTGTTCACAGGCTACTGACAAATGGGTGAAATTGAAAAGTCAGGACTAAGAAAATATTTGTGCAACATTATTTGGAGTTTTCTGATTTATTTTGCACATCTAATGGCATTGCTAGACCAACAAATCCTTGGCAAGAAAGATGTCATGAACAAATCTGAACAGTAGTTGGATTATCAAATAAAATAAGCCTTATGTCTCTATCGAACACAAATAATTATAAATATATAAATGTAAATGAGAGTAACATACCAAAGCAAGGATGAAATTAAAATAATTGTGGTGGAGTTAATTAGAGAAGTAGGTGAATGATAAACATAGTTATACTTATGTATGCTAAATTTTTTTAAAGTGTACTTAACATTCATTTTATGGTTCCCAATTAAGAAGCTGTAAATATTCTTAGTCCTGAAATTTAGTACCAAGACCCCAGTGAAAGCGGTCACTTAAAAGAACTTTATCTGTAATTAATAATTACATTAGAAATATTCTTTAAAAAGAAATATTCTTTAGTCAGCAACATATACTAATTAAAAGGAAGTTTTGTTGAGTACTAGAATCTATTTAAAGAAGATTAAACAAGTAACTTCAATGAATTTATTAATTCATCAATTCAAATCTTTCCATATCAGCATTTCCATAAATGCAGACTGAAAGTAGCCCAGGTCTTTACTTTTTTTTTCATTTTTTCTATAAATTTCTCACAGTCTCAGTCCAGCTAGTGGATTTCCTCTAGATTCGTGACAAGGACTTCTTGTCATGGTATGGAATACCATTAATTCATGCACACTCACTTAGTAAATTAAAATATTAGGAAAATTGTACCAGATTGAGTAGTACTATCTTTTCTTTCTTATCTTGTAACACAAAATGTCTACCATATAACAGAAGGCATTGAGGCTAAAGATATGGTAGTCATTTCTCTCTCCTTTCACCCTTCAAAAAACAAAAGTTAAAACTGTTTTGATAAATTTGTCAAGAAATAGAGACATAAATACAATTCAGATTATACTTGGATGTTTTATTCTTTTTTTTTGTCAACTATTTCAAGCACATTTTTTACTGTATTAAAATAGATTTCCCTTAAGATATGTGTACCTACAGTTAGGGTCTTCTCTAACATATAAGTAGAGAATATTTTTTCTTTCCCTTTTCTGGAAAATTATGAACTGATTTATTTCCTAAGGAAAAATAAATCGCCCTTCAATAAATGAAAGAATTGGGTCTTCTTAGAGTGTAAGTCTATTCTCACAAATAATTTAAAAATTACAGTATATTTATTCGGCTAAACCACCTCACAAAGCTATTTTCTGAATGAAACAAGGCTCTAACATTTAATTTTCTAGTTTAATAGCAGTGGATAAATCAGTACATAAGCTTTTTGTTCACTAGTACCCCATAATCTAGATTTTCCTTAAATTAAACCAGATGGGGATTTCTTAATTCTTTCATTTGAAAGCATTTATAGTGCAGGACTATTAAAGGCAGCTTACTCTGGGAGAATCGAGGTGGATTGTCATTAACATCAGTCAGCGTAATGTTCACTGTAGTAGTCCCTGATAATCCACCCATCTGGCCGCCCATGTCTTTTGCCTGGATAACAACTTGATATTGCTCCCTGTTTTCTCTATTCATGTTTGGCAGAGCAGTCCTGATGATGCCTTTAACAATAAAAAAAAAAAAAGAACAAAAAATATTTGCCGTTTTGTTATTTGCATTCGCAATATATGTATATTTCTACAATATGGCATTCATTTTATTTTCTGCTAGCATTTGTATTTCTACAGCATAAAGATAAATTAACAACATAAAAGACTACTTTCCATGGTATAGAAATTTAAAACCAATTCAATGAAAATTACTTATGTCAAACAAATTTCAACTTTATAATTAAATATACCATTGAGGAGGATAATAAATATTAGCATTTCTATAGCTCTTTAAAGTTTGCAAAGGGCTTTACAAATATTACAATCAACTCTTTTCATAATTCAGTTTTACATCTATTCAAGCAAAATATCTATATATCTATCTGTTTATTATTTTATACAGCTCTAATAATTTATTTAACTTTGAAGACATTAATTCACTGTGCTAAATGCCCTTTGAAACAGTTCAAAGTGGTTTTTGGTTCTTGTTCTTTCATTTTATTTTCTTCCATATAAAGATCATGAAGATTATATAATAAATGAAAAAGCATAGCTCTGTTCCTGACCTGTTTCAGGCTCCACGGAGAAATATGGTTGTCCTTGGAGTATGCTGTAAATGACTCTGGCACTGTTCCCATAGGAAGGGTCATCAGCATCTGTAGCTGTGACTTGTACCACAGAAGTACCTGTAGTATACAAATTCAGTTTTGTTCAGCATAACACCAGAAGGAGGAGCAAAAGCTCTAGCTTTTATTCAACATTTGAAATGTGTGGGCCTTTCATCATGACCTTTTAAATAAATCTCTACTTGGCAATTTGGTAAAAATAGCATCTTATTTATTTAGTTGCCCAATGACATCATCTCACAAGAAAAAAAAAATTGCAATTGGTTTCTTCTAAAGGAAATTTTTTTTTTCAAGGATATATCATATTGAATGCAGAGTTGCATCTATTTCTTTTAACCAAATTTATGGTTCATTTTAAATAGCAATGGCAGTAAAATACTGTGTGCTGGGAAGAGTACTAAACCAAGAAGTAGACTGTGTTCAAATCCTGCTTTTCTCATTTCCAACATGTTAATTTCCCCAGACTCAGGGGCAAATTTACACTTGATGCAAGGAAAATTTCTAGTAATATAAAATATACTAAAGTTTAACAGGATCAGCAGGTTAGAGGGTTCATTATAAAATAAAGTCTTTAAAGAAGATAGCTTGAACCTTTATTGGGTATGTTGTATGGAGGATTCTTGTTCAGAACAAGTACAGGAAGCTCTAGACATTTTCTTAAACACTTTTCATCTGTAAGATTTTGAAACTTTTGAAGTTTCTATGCATTTCATAAGTTAACTCACAGCAATGCAAATTAAAAAATTAAAATATTTGATTATAAGCTTAAATGCATTTCTTGATGGGAAAATGTTTTCTGTATATCTATCTCAGATTATGTAATATCCACTGGTATATTGAGGGAATACAATTAGTATTGAATTTGGATGATACAGAAGAGTTTTTTCTCTTCCACTGATGCACATAAATAATCTTTAGCTTTTGGGACCTATACAGTTGTTGGTAAGGAAGTTCCTAACTTTTTAAAATGTGCAAACTTAAATCTCCAATAAGTTCCTCTTTTTTTCTTTTTCTTTTTTTCTTTTTGTACCGCATCTCTAAATCTCATCTATCTCATCCATAGTTTTGAGGATATGTCTAATTTCAAGGGTCAAAACAATTAAAAATTAGTCTAAGATAAAGGCTTAAGGTATTTTATTCACCTCCACTATAAAATGTGTTACATAACCCTGTTCTAAACTATATACTAGCACAAGACATATGTTCTCAAATATCAAATTAACTCAAGTAAAATTTTCAAGAAACATACTGCATCATGACTTTATTATACCACATCATGCATGTTTCCATGTATTGTGACAATGTATTGGGACTATGATTTGATAAAGGAGTTAACTATACAATAATTGCCTTATCATTATAATAAAGTTCTATAAAGATTGCAATATATTTGTTTGTCTTCAAATCAAGCAAAGAAAAAAAAACTTTCATAAATGTATTTCATTTTCAAATAATAAATAGTTTTGATCATTTTCTCATTCTTCAATAAGAAAAAATGAAATATTTGTCTTAGAATGATGACTAATTATTTTAACATCATATTTTATTCAATAACTTTTTTTTAAAGCAATATTGTTTTACATAAATGCTTTAAAAACACCAAAAACACACTTACCTACAACAGACATTTCAGGAACACTGGCAGTATAGATTTCCTCTGGAAACGTTGGTTCGTTGTCATTGATATCATGTATTTTGATGACAAACTCAGACTCAGGTTCCACTGGTCTCAAAGTTCTTCTGTTAATAGCCTGAGCACGAAGGGTATAAAAGGCCTTTTCTTCCCTATCAATTCTCCTAGTGGCATGAATGTCACCTGTTTTCTCATCAATAATAAAAAGAGTTCCTGCTCCATCTCCAGATAAAATATATTTCAGTGATCCATCTCCCTTATCTTGATCTGAGTGAAGCTAGAAGAAATAAATTTTAAAAAGAAAATAAAAAAAAGTTCACCATTAAGTTGCTTTTGTTGTTTTCTGAAATTCCAAGAAACAATTATTTAATTATATAGCACTTCATATATGTGAGAATAGGAGGATCCAGATTTATCATTTCATGGAACCGAAGCAAGAAAAACTAAACTTCTAGGGCAAAAAAAGAAAAATAAAATATTATTTTAGCACATATGCCATATGTTGCTTCAACGTCACAATCGTTCCTAGACAATCTGACAGAAAAATCATCCATTCAAATACATGTGTTATTATGCTTCAAAGGAAGCATAAAATACCAGTTTTTATCTTTAAGAAGCTTACAATTTAATCAAAAGATATACGTACAGACAACCAAAAAACAAACAAAACTGCTAATACAAAGAAACATATGATTGGTGCATAATTTCCTGGAAAAAAATAAAAATAGGGGCTTTTATATTGATTTAACTTTCTTAGGAACTGGTAACTGAGCCAATAACTTCCAGAAAAACTATCTTCCTGGCACTTGAAATAAGAAGATTAAACTAGAAATAATTTTATTCCTTCCCCTTCCCTCATTTTCTATTAATAAACATACAAAATAGGCAGACTATTATAAAATTCTATAAAGATTCCTTCTTTTATCTATTTACCAGTTAGTATTAACAATCTACAGAATGTTGAATACTGTGCTAGACCCTGTGGAGGACAAAAAATAATATTAACTTAGCCAATTCACCTCAAAAATTATTGATTCTCAGAATTGTCAGATTATTTAGAAAAATGTTTAGATGGTAAAAAGGATTCAATAGTTGTGGTAGCATCTTTTAATGGAAAGTTTAAGAACTGATCATCAATTTTGTAAAATTGATTTCAAGAATACCATGGGATATTAAACAGACAAGAGAAAAAACTGCAGGCTTTAAAAACAGTTATAAATTGGGTAGTATAATTTGTATTTGGTTATAGTTAGCTGGAAAGTGGGAACTGAATATTATTATGTGGGTATTTTTATAGAGATATTTTCAGGTTTATCTGTATTGAAATAAGCAAGGAATAAAAAATTCCCCAAAACAATAAGAGACATAAAAATAAGACATTTTCTATTAATTCCTAAAGATTAATAGGCATGAACTTTCAAGAAAGAAAATTAGTTTGGAGGCAAAATTCTGGCTGTAGATTTTATTAGGTGATCCTCTTTACATCTCTTGCATTTTAAATAAAAGCTACTTAATTTCATAGACATGTCTGCTCAATTGATACAGAATTAAAAAAAAAATTAAAGTGAAGAAGTATAAGTTGTGTTCTTCTTGAAGTTTGTTATTTTAAAAGAAAAGAATGGACTTATGTAGTAAAGGTATAGCTTCCAAGGGAACATCATAAAAGAATAAGATGGATAGCTAAAGAAATAATGGAAAAATTAGTGGAATTCAGATAAATAAATATTTCAAAAATTATTATGCACCTAAGTCAATATAACATTCTACTCAATGGAAACAATGAAGGCATTCTAAATCCCTGTTATGTAGGTGATAAATAGTATAAAAGTGATCTGAAAAAATATTATTTCTGTGTCCCTAAAATGCTTGTCAAAGCACAGGGAAGTAAAATCATTTCCAAACTGTCATGCCACTACTAAGCATGAGATATAACACTCACATGCAAGTTTTTTTAGATGAAAGCAACCAGTGCTTTGCTCATTGCATCATACTACCTCAAGCAGAATGGCCCGGAAACCACCTCTACCCCTACCCTACACTCAAAACAATAACTACTGAGATCTTATGCTTCATTAATTATTCATCTGTACCATTCTTCCTTACTTCTTATGGAGTACTGTGTGCAACTTGGGACTTCACATTCTTCAAAAGACATTAACCAGCTATAAAATATCAACAGAGGAATGAAAACTATCAGGAACCATGGGAAAAAAACCCATAAGACATTGCATGAAGGAAATGGCATGTTTAAAAGGGAGAAGAGAAGCTTTAGGTAGAAAGTCTTCAAATATTTCATAGATTTCAAACATTTCAGGAAAGTCATCCTAAGTGAATTAAGGATTAATTTATTCTGCTCCCAAAGATAGACAATACACATCTTAAAGTACCTATGCATGGAAATGCAAACATTTAAAATAAAACTAGTCCCTATTTTTAAGGAGATCACCATCTAATCTAGTGAATAACAAGCAAACTATTATGTATAAACTAGCTATGTGCAAGATAATCTATATGCAAGATGAACCGGAAATAATAAAGAAATAGAAGCCACTGAAATTACAATTTGGGAAAAGCTTACTCTAGAAGGTATGATTTTAGCTGAACCTTGAGCTCAGGGAATGTCAGGAGGCAAAAACGAGGAAAAAATATAGTCATTGAAAATGCCAAGAGTGTGGAAATGGGGAGTTTGTTTATAGAATAACAAGAAGGCTAGTGTCACTGGAATAATAGAGTACATATCGAGATAAGAGAAAAGGTTTAAGAATATTGGAATGGTAGAGAGAATGGAAGTAATGAAAGATGTTAAATGTCAGATAGAGAATATTATATTTGATCTTTGAGGATTTTAGAACAGCCCCTGGAGTTTTTTAGTAGGAATTTGGCATGATTAGGCCTATTTCCACAAAGAATTTAAGCATCATACATGTTGGATAAATGAATAAAAAAAATCAGGTTGTATATATGTATGTGTGATTTGAAGAAATGAGAAATCTTTTTTTGCAACAAAATAGGGTTATGTTTCATTCAGCTGTATTGTAGATAAATGAATAAATGAATTGTAGAAGAGATCAAGAAATATCTGTTTTAAATTACAGTTCTGGACTTCCGGTTAAGATGGCGGAGAGGAGGCTCACAGTTGCATAAGCTCCGCGCTTTCTCTCACTATCCACTTCATTACAAGCCTCTGAATCAATGCTTGACTGAAAAAAACCCACAAATAGTTACCAAGAGAAGCCATCCTTGAGATCCGCCAAGAAAGGTCTGTCTTTACTGGAGGGCTGGGGCGGTTTTAGATCGGGCGCAGGCTGAGGGCAGCGGCAGTGAGAGCACGGGAGCAGAGCTGAGAGGGAGTGGGGAGTGATCGTAGCCGTCTCTGCAGGGAGAGCTTCGCTACAGGTTTGGAACCTGCAGCAAATCAACAGCCCAGCAGAGAAGCTAAAAACACCGGGGCTGAAGAATACAACCCCAAACAGCTGGAGTCTCTCAGGACCTGGCCGCCCCCCCCTTCCTCCCCCTCAGTGACTCAGCACGCTTTGGGATCTCAGAGCGCAGGCGCAGCACAGTCCTGCTAGTGCCTCACTGCTGCCCCCTGCAGTCTGTAGAGGAAGCTCAATAACACACCCAGCCCCCCCCCCAAAGAAAGACTCCAGTTTTTTCTGTTTTTCTTTGGTAGTTTGTCTCTGATTAATAGACAGAATGAGCAAGAAGCTGAAGAGGACTTTAACCCTTGACAGCTTCTACACAGATAGAGAGCAGACTCTAAATCCGGAGGAGACTAAAAACAGGCAGTCCCCAGGTGATTCCCCAAAGGAAGAGATCGTCTGTTCCTCAGCACAGATGAACCTCATAGAAGTGATTAAAAAGGCTCTCACAAGGGAGCTAGAAGAAAAATGGGAAAAGAGCCTGGAGAAGTCAGTTAAAGAGAGAGTGGATAAAGAAGTAAAATCCTTGAAAAATAGGATTAGTGAACTGGAAACAGAAAACAGCTCTCTAAAAAACAAAATTGGCGAAATGGAAAAAAATTCCACAGAACAAAAGAACTCAATTGGACAATTAGAGAAAGATCTTAAAAAAGTGAGTGAAGAGAATACTTCACTGAAAATCAGAATTGAACAAGTGGAATTGAATGACTCGAGGAGACAAGAAGAATCAGTCAAGCAAATCCAAAAAAATCAAACAATGGAGAAAAATGTGAAATACCTTCTGGGGAAGACAACAGACCTGGAAAACAGATCCAGGAGAGACAATCTGAGAATCATTGGACTCCCAGAAAAACATGATGAAAAAAAGAGCCTGGACACTGTCTTCCAGGAAATTATCAAAGAGAACTGCCCAGAAGTCATAGGAACAGAGGAAAAAATAAACATTGAAAGGATTCATCGATCACCCACTGAAAGGGATCCTAAAATCAAAACACCAAGGAATATAGTGGCCAAATGCCAGAACCCTCAGATGAAAGAAAAAATATTGCAAGCGGCTAGAAAAACCCAATTCAAGTATCAAGGAGCCACAATAAGGATCACCCAGGATCTGGCAGCATCCACATTAAAAGATCGAAGGGCCTGGAATATGATATTCCGAAAGGCTAAGGAACTTGGTATGCAACCAAAAATAACTTACCCAGCGAGAATGAGCATCTTTTTCCAGGGAAGAAGATGGACATTCAACGAAGTAAGCGAATTTCATCTATTTCTGATGAAAAAGCCAGAACTTAACAAAAAGTTTGATCTACAAATATAGAACTCAAGAGAAATCTAAAAAGGTAAAGATTAATCTTGGGAACTATATTTTGACTATATAGATGTATAAAGAATACATGTATACCTTGTTCTAGAAATTGATGTGGAAAGGACACTGTACCAGAAAAAGGGTAAAGTGGGGGTAGTACATCTCATGAAGAGGCATAGGAAACCTATTATATCTGAGAGAAAGAATGGAGGGGGATGAATATAGTGGGTATCTTACTGCCTTCAGAATTGGCTTTAAGTGAAAAATCTTAAGACATATTCAATCTATGGTGAAACTTCTCCCATCTCATTGAAAAGTGAGAAGGGAAAAGTGGAAAGGGAAGGAATAAGCTAAATGGAAGGGAATACGGGAACTGGGAGGGAAAGGGGTAAGATAGGGGGAGGAACTCTAAGGCGGGGGGAGGGACACTAAAAAGGGAGGGCTGTGAGAAGCAAGGGGTGCTCACAAGCTTAATACCTGGAAGGGGGGGAAAGGGGAAAGAAGGGAGGAAAGCATAAACCGGGGTTAACAAGATGGCAAGTAATACAGAATTGGTCATTTTAACCATAAACGTGAACGGGGTAAACTCCCCCATAAAGAGGAAGCGGTTAGCAGAATGGATTAAAAGCCAGAATCCTACAATATGTTGTTTACAGGAAACACACCTGAAGCGGGGAGATACATGCAGGTTAAAGGTAAAAGGTTGGAGCAAAATCTACTATGCTTCAGGTGAAGTCAAAAAAGCAGGGGTAGCCATCCTGATCTCAGATCAAGCTAAAGCAAAAATTGACCTAATTAAAAGAGATAAGGAAGGACACTATATCTTGCTAAAGGGTAGCATGGATAATGAAGCACTATCTATATTAAACATATATGCACCAAGTGGGGTAGCATCTAAATTCTTAAAAGAGAAACTAAGAGAGCTGCAAGAAGAAATAGACAGTAAAACTATAATAGTGGGAGATCTTAACCTTGCACTCTCAGAATTAGATAAATCAAACCAGAAAATAAATAAGAAAGAAGTCAAAGAGGTAAACAGAATACTAGAAAAGCTAGATATGATAGATCTCTGGAGAAAATGTAATGGAGACAGAAAGGAATACACTTTCTTTTCAGCAGTTCATGGAACCTATACAAAAATTGACCATATATTAGGACATAAAAACCTCAAACTCAAATGTAGTAAGGCAGAAATAGTAAATGCATCCTTTTCAGACCACGATGCAATGAAAATTACATTCAACAAAAAAGCAGGGGGAAGTAGACCAAAAAATAATTGGAAACTAAATAATCTCATACTAAAGAATGATTGGGTGAAACAGCAAATCATAGACATAATTAATAACTTCACCCAAGAAAACGATAATAATGAGACATCATACCAAAATGTATGGGATGCAGCCAAAGCGGTAATAAGGGGAAATTTCATATCTCTAGAGGCCTATTTGTATAAAATAGAGAAAGAGAAGGTCAATGAATTGGGTTTGCAATTAAAAATGCTAGAAAAGGAACAAATTAAAAACCCCCAGTCAAACACTAAACTTGAAATTCTAAAAGTAAAAGGTGAGATCAATAAAATTGAAAGTAAAAAAACTATTGAATTGATTAATAAAACTAAGAGTTGGTTCTATGAAAAAACCAACAAAATAGACAAACCCTTAGTAAATCTGATTAAAAAAAGGAAAGAGGAAAATCAAATTGTTAGTCTTAAAAATGAAAAGGGAGAACTCACCACTAACGAAGAGGAAATTAGAGCAATAATTAGGAGTTACTTTGCCCAACTTTATGCCAATAAATTCGACAACTTAAATGAAATAGAAAAATACCTCCAAAAATACAGCTTGCCCAAACTAACAGAGGAAGAAGTAAATATCCTAAACAGTCCCATCTCAGAAAAAGAAATAGAACAAACTATCAATCAACTCCCTAAGAAAAAATCCCCAGGACCAGATGGATTTACATGTGAATTCTACCAAACATTTAAAGAACAATTAACTCCAATGTTATATAAACTATTTGAAAAAATAGGGATTGAAGGAGTCCTACCAAACTCCTTTTATGACACAGATATGGTACTGATACCTAAACCAGGTAGGCTGAAAACAGAGAAAGAAAATTATAGACCAATCTCCCTAATGAATATTGATGCTAAAATCTTAAATAAAATATTAGCAAAAAGATTACAGAAAATTGTCACCAGGATAATACACTATGACCAAGTAGGATTTATACCAGGAATGCAGGGCTGGTTCAATATTAGGAAAACTATTAGCATAATTGACTATATCAATAACCAAACAAACAAAAACCACATGATCATCTCAATAGATGCAGAAAAAGCATTTGATAAAATCCAACATCCATTCCTAATAAAAACACTTGAGAGCATAGGAATAAATGGACTTTTCCTTAAAATAGTCAGGAGCATATATTTAAAACCATCAGTAAGCATCATATGCAATGGGGAAAAACGGGAACCTTTCCCAGTAAGATCTGGAGTGAAGCAAGGTTGCCCACTATCACCATTATTATTTAATATCGTATTAGAAACACTAGCCTCGGCAATAAGAGTCGAGAAAGATATAAAAGGAATTAGAGTAGGCAATGAGGAAACCAAACTATCACTCTTTGCAGATGATATGATGGTATACCTAGAGAACCCCAGAGATTCTACCAAAAAGCTATTGGAAATAATTCATAATTTTAGCAAAGTAGCTGGCTACAAAATAAATCCCCATAAATCCTCAGCATTGTTATACATCACCAACAAAACCCAACAGCAAGAGATACAAAGAGAAATTCCATTCAGAATAACTGTTGATACCATAAAATATTTGGGAATCTATCTACCAAAGGAAAGTCAGGAATTATATGAGCAAAATTATAAAAAAGTCTCCACACAAATAAAGTCAGACTTAAATAATTGGAAAAATATTAAGTGCTCTTGGATCGGCCGAGCGAACATAATAAAGATGACAATACTCCCTAAACTAATCTATTTATTTAGTGCTATACCAATCAGACTTCCAAGAAAATATTTTATTGATCTAGAAAATATAACAACAAAATTCATATGGAACAATAAAAAGTCGAGAATCTCAAGGGAATTAATGAAAAAAAAATCAAATGAAGGTGGCCTAGCTGTACCTGATCTAAAATTATATTATAAAGCAGCAGTCACCAAAACCATTTGGTATTGGCTAAGAAATAGATTAGTGGATCAGTGGAAAAGGCTAGGCTCACAAGATAGAATAGTCAATTATAGCAATCTAGTGTTTGACAAACCCAAAGCCCCTAACTTCTGGGAAAAGAATTCATTATTTGATAAAAACTGCTGGGATAATTGGAAATTAGTATGGCAGAAATTAGGCATGGACCCACAATTAACACCATATACCAAGATAAGATCAAAATGGGTCTATGACCTAGGCATAAAGAACGAGATTATAAATAAATTAGAGGAACATAGAATAGTTTATCTCTCAGACTTGTGGAGGAGAAAGAAATTTGTGACCAAAGATGAACTAGAGACCATTACTGATCACAGAATAGAAAATTTCGATTACATCAAATTAAAAAGCCTTTGTACAAATAAAACTAATGCAAACAAAATTAGAAGGGAAGCAACAAACTGGGAAAACATTTTCACAGTTAAAGGTTCTGATAAAGGCCTCATTTCCAAAATATATAGAGAACTGACTCAAATTTATAAGAAATCAAGCCATTCTCCAATTGATAAATGGTCAAAGGATATGAACAGACAATTTTCAGAGGATGAGATTGAAACTATTACCACTCATATGAAAGAGTGTTCCAAATCATTATTGATCAGAGAAATGCAAATTAAGACAACTCTGAGATACCACTACACACCTGTCAGATTGGCTAAGATGACAGGAAAAAATAATGATGAATGTTGGAGGGGATGCGGGAAAACTGGGACACTAATGCATTGTTGGTGGAGTTGTGAACGAATCCAACCATTCTGGAGAGCAATCTGGAATTATGCCCAAAAAATTATCAAAATGTGCATATCCTTTGATCCAGCAGTGTTTCTATTGGGCTTATATCCCAAAGAAATACTAAAGAAGGGAAAGGGACCTGTATGTGCCAAAATGTTTGTAGCAGCCCTGTTTGTAGTGGCTAGAAACTGGAAAATGAATGGATGCCCATCAATTGGAGAATGGCTGGGTAAATTGTGGTATATGAATGTTATGGAATATTATTGTTCTGTAAGAAATGACCAGCAGGATGAATACAGAGAGGCTTGGAGAGACCTACATGAACTGATGCTAAGTGAAATGAGCAGAACCAGGAGATCATTATACACTTCGACAACGATATTGTATGAGGACATATTTTGATGGAAGTGGATTTCTTTGACAAAGAGACCTGAGTTTCAATTGATAAATGACGGACAAAAGCAGCTACACCCAAAGAAAGAACACTGGGAAACGAATGTGAACTATCTGCATTTTTGTTTTTCTTCCCGGATTATTTATACCTTCTGAATCCAATTCTCCCTGTGCAACAAGAGAACTGTTCGGTTCTGCAAACATATATTGTATCTAGGATATACTGCAACATATCCAATATATAAAGGATTGCTTGCCATCTAGGGGAGGGGGTGGAGGGAGGGAGGGGAAAAAAAAAATCGGAACAGAAATGAGTGTCAATATAATGTAATTATTAAATAAAAAATTAAAAAAAAATAAATTACAGTTCTCAAAAATAGTATTTCTCTTTTATGCAGATAGTAGGTTGGTAAGAGTAAGATTAATGCTGTTAATAAGATAATATAAATAAAAATCTCAGAAAAGTTTTCTGTAATACATATTAAATAAGAATAAAATGTTAAAGAAACTTTACAAATGGAAAAAAAAAATTATTCTTCACAGTATGCCTGGCTAAATACTAACATGAATATAATATCATCATCATCATCATCATTAATCTTGTCATTTATATTGTCATTACCAAAAGAAGCCAGATTATTTCATTTTTAATATAAACATTGTACTTGGAAGGCTATAAAAAAAAGAAAAGTAAATAGTATGTTTTATAAGAAAGAACTAGGTCTTGATATTATCCAAGAGAATGAAAGAGAAAAGCAAAACAGCTGCTCTATGAAAGGGATCTTTGATTTAATTAATAGTAGGTACTCTTCTCCAATAATAGAGATCTTAAATTGTGCTTACCCAGTCTGAGGTATTCCTTAATCTACTCTCATAATTTCAGCATACAGGGTCTCATTAAATAAAGATGATCTTTCTCACCTTTTTCTTACAGATATTAAAAAAAAAAATTGGAATTTCCCATTATGACAATATACCAAATGAAATCTTTTTTTAAGTTATCAATGTTTTGTTTTTAAATTACAAATATTAACAAATTATCTCTATTTCATCAAGAGATCTCTTGCAAAAAAATCAAGCAGAAAAAAAAATAGTGACCTAACCTGAAAGTATATTCAACATTCCACATTTAAAGTAACACCCCTACATAGCTCTCTATTTAAAAACAATAACCATAAAAACCCAAGCCAAAACAAAACAAAACACTATTTCCCTCCCATCTGGAGGAAAAAAATACATTCCTTGAAAGAAAAATGCATTGTTAAGCAAAACACATTCCCTCAATGACTGTATACAAAAAATATTTATGTCTCATTCTACACCAAAAACCTATCATCTTGGTCTAGGACAGCATGTTTTGTCATTGGCTCCTCAGGATTATGAATGAACATTTTATTGACAATAATTCTTACAACTGTCAAAGATTTAGGTTTTTTACATTGTTGTTATTTTGTAAGCTGTTTTCCTACTTCTATTCATTTCATTTTTCATTAATTTATAAAAATTCTCAAGATAATTTATTTCATAATATAGATGTTATATTTTAAAATAAAAGTTAATTGTTGGGTATTGATTTTTGTTTCCATTTTTAGCTGTTTTTGCTACCATAAATTAAGGATAAATATTTTCATTTATATATAAGAATTTTTCATGTTGGTTTTATTTTTTTTTTCCAGAATGATTAGACTCATTTGAAGTTCCATCAATGGTATGTGTTTTTTCAGTGTCCACAGTTCTACCATAGTTCCATGGTTTCACAGTTACAGAATTCCACTGAGTTCCACAATATATATTGCATGATATGACTATAGAATATAGAATATGATTGCAATGATTCCATTTTCCTTTTTATCATTTTTTTACTTTTCTACATAAAAAGTGGAAACAGACTAATTTTTTTTTTTTACATTTGTATTTATTTATGAAGCAGTGTTGGGAGAATTTTATATATATATATATATATATATATATAAAACCTGTCCAGGTTTTGCAGAGGTTTTTACATTTGTTCTTTATTATTTTTGATATCATCTTTTATACTACTTCTCTCCAATTCCTTGATTCCTCATTTGTAATCTGACACAGCTGATACTACTACATTGTCATGTCGCTTTCCTTCTATTCTATATTTCCTTTTTTTTTTTTTTTAAGACTCTCTGCTTCTTACTTTCTATGGAGAATATGAAGGAACCCTGAAACTCTACAACTCCTTGAAGGACAAATTCTCCTTGAATTCTGCCACTGTGGGGACCTCAGCTGAGGACAAGCAGCTTCATTCTGTAATTTAGATGGGGCTAGCTGAGTTCTGAGTTGGAGATACCAATCCCATAGAATTGGAGAAACACTCTATTCAATTGAAGATTTTCTATTCAATTCCAACTCCACCCACCAGCCTCATCAAGAGGGGGAGCAGGCTTTGGCTTATAGCCAAAGACTTTCTTATAAAAATGGCAATTTTAAACCCATTTCTTTGCAGAGGTCCTAACATGCCATAACATGCCATACTATGCTATGCCATGCTATGCCAAGGAAACCTCTGCCTGCTGGAATATTCTCTTCCCATGCTACCCTCTCTTTATCTCCCTCACCTATTTCCCTAATGAGACTTTATGCCTGTCTGTCGAGATTTCTTAAACTTTACTTCCCAATGTCTATAATAAACTTCTTCTTACCAGTCTAGCTTTTTTGGGTTCATAAATTCCTTTACAGAGAATTTCTGTGCTGCCATAAGGGGAGGTTCCCAAAACTCCCTACCCTTGCACCAAATCCCAAGGGGATGTAGGGGAGCCAAACCTCTCCATTTGGTTCCCTGAATCCCGAACCTGCCACTAGACCTCATCAATTTAACTCGATGACCACCAGGAATTCTAATCTCATTTTGTTTCCCTGAATCTAATCTCATCATTTGGTTCCCTGACAACCTTAACTCTAGACCTCATCATAGTTGGTTCCCGGAACTCCAAAACCTAAACCTCATCAAATATATAAGTTTTAAATAGTAAGTTAATTTTTTTCAACAAATATTTTTTTTAAACAACAAGAAATAACACACAGCATGATCTTGTACACACTAGAATATGACCATCAAGATGTAATGCAATGTACAATGTTATAAAGAAAGAGTATTGCTCTTACTTTTAGAAAGTATTTCCTTGTTGCAGTATTCTTACATAATTGATACACTCAGAAGAAAGTTGTCACACTTATCAATATTTATGTTCTCTTAGTTGTTGTTGTTTGAGGTTGATGTGTTGATACTAACATCAGATTTAATCATCTTGTTTTTTCCTTTTTAGATATTTTGGAATTGTTCTCTCAATGTCCTCAAAATTGTGTCACCCCTATAATGATGTTCCTCTTTTTGTATTTGATCTAATTGAGCTCCTGTCTATTAAAATAAGATAAATTGTATTTTTGTATTTTTGTTCTTTTATTTATTTGGTGTTTTCTTTTGAAAGCATTCATGAGGAATATGTATACATGTTTTTTTGCAGGTACTTCTATGTTTTTTTGGCTCTATCGTTTCCTTTTTATAATTCCCATTTTCATTATATACATACATATATTATGTGTACATATGTATATAATTTTACTGACCTATTCTTTTCCCATTTTTTCACTGAAATCATTGAATTTCATAATGCATATTGCATGATCTGATAATAGTACAAAGTACATGATTGCAATGGTCTTATTCCATTAGTATTCTAAAGAACAAAAATCTGTAAAGAAATTCTTGCAGAAAGTAAGTACTTATGACATTTTGTACTTTTCTAATGCATGTGTTATATTCTATTTTGTATTATATGCATATACATATTAATTTTGTATGATTTGAATCTTTACTAGAAAAGTATCATTTCATTTGCATTGGTATAGTCTCCATATAGCAAGTAAAAGTTTCTGACACATAATTACAAAAAACAAAACCAAAGAATGCAAAAGTCTTCCAGAGAAGGAATTAGATTTATCCTAGCTGAGCCTTTGTCAGTTTGCATTACTAATACTTTGAAGAAAATAAAATATGGTATTTTCTCCTACTATGACAAAGTAATAGCCTGTTTATGCTTTTTTCCAACAATGGGAGAAAAACCACAAAGGAGTGTCTAGAGAGGAGTAACTATGCTACTTTGAATTTTAGTAGACTATATTAGAAATCCCTGCATTATCTGAATGAAGCAGTTTTCATCAGCTGAGATGGGATGGTATCAAATGAAGGAACATCCTTCTCAAATTAAGCCAGTGTCTGGGCCAATCTTGAGCCTGCAACTGCTATAATGAGTTGACCCTGAGGGGAAAAAGAAATTTCTGGAGGTGCATGACTATCCCAATTAAGCCCCAGAAGCTCCTTATCTTGGTTGAAACTGATAAGAGATAAAGGGGACTTAATATTACTTGAAATGGAGAAACTGCAATGCAAGAATATTGGTACTGATTTCTAAGCAGTTACAGAAGATAGCTAAGAAAGGAAATAATAACCTTTGTAAAAAGTCATACCTTTATTCTACCTTGTTGGAAACCATGATTTTGAAGTTCTCCTCAAGCTTTACCCAATTGTTTTTCTTCATCTTTTTTTTCACTTTCCATTTGACTTCTTTCCTTTTTGCTCTTTATACTATATTTTGCCTTCCCTCCACCTCTTTCTTTCCTTAATTCTATAGTTATTTTTAATTCCATTTTGGACTTCTTAATTTTGCCTCCTTTTCCTTTCTATCCCCCTAAAATTCAGGAAATTGTGGTGAAAAAAGTGAAAACTTTTTTTTTTTTTAGTTGCAGATGCTGAATTGTTATTTCATTTTTCAAAGTTTGGAAATACTTTCTTAACACATATTCTTTTTCACTGTTTTGCTCCCTCTCCCTTTTTAATTGTGAGAAGTTCCAGTACATATCGTATGCCAAGCAAGCTTCACATTGATAAACAGTCATTTTTGATTTACAATGATTTGAATTGATATTGATATTCTGTTGCATGAAAGTGCTAATTTTATTTAATGCAGATAATTTTTGCTACACTATCATGGTAGTGGCAGGTTTTAGTTTTTCAGCAACACCTGTTCTCTGCTGTGAAACATTTGTGCCACAAATCTTTAAGAAGAATTTTATGTTAATGCTGACCTTTTCTTTCCTTGAAGAGGGCCTATTAAAAATTCACAACCTGCTGTGTTCATTGTAAATTCACTATGCAGATAAAGGACATGGCAAGATACATGACAATTAAGGAAAATAGAACAACTGGTACTGCACTATACTTTTTTAAAATTTAGTTTTCTTAGTACTTGTTGGTCTTCAACATTTGGAGGTTTAACCTTAACCAATGTATATAACAATTAAAGAAATGGACTAAATGATTTTTAAGACATATAAAATATCCATGTGTTTAGCAAAGACTTAGTATTTTTGAAAGAAGTGGATCTCTATAGGATTCTTCTCAATAATTCATTTTTATCTATACCTAAATCTCAGAATGTTATAACTGGGAGGAACCTTGAATCTAGACTAATCCTCTAATTTTATAGCTAAAAAAGATGAGTCATAGAGAAAACTAAGTTCATAAAATTAATTTAGAATTTATCATGATCTAATTTCAAATCCCACCTCTGGCACTTATTTATTTGACCATTGATATTTAACAATTTTCCTGGTCCTCTGTTTCTTTATGTGTAAAATTTATTGTGAGGATCAATTAAGATAATGACTTTAAGATTAATATAGTGACAATGTTGAGACCTGAATATTTGTGTTCTTACTTGTAGCTCATTGTGCTTTTCACTAAACATTTCTAAATGACTTTTTAAAGAAATAGGTTAAGCTTGGGCATCAAAGTACAAAAGAAATATCTACCAAGGGGCATATAACAAATTCAAGTTTCTCTTGTTTTCTTCTTTGAAAGAAATACCTAGCTATTTTACAAAGCATATAGAAATATGTCTATTTGTCATTTTAAAATAGAGCATGGACCTAGAGTTAGGAAGAACTCAGTTCAAATCCTGCCTTAGATACTGAATGTATGATTGGACAAGTTATTTAACCATTTTTTAAATCATTTCCTTCTTTTATGAAATGAGAAAAATAAAAGCACCTCTCTCCTAATGTTATTTTAAGGATGAAATGAGAATATCTGTGAAGTATCCTGCAAACTAAAGCACTATAGAAAGGAAAGGTATTTATTATTGTTATTGTTATGGCAACAATCTTGAAAACATATATCTCTGTGATATATATTATGATCATTCATATCATTATATTCCTTTGTGGTATGCAGGCATTTGATTCTATTTCAAGATCATAACATATGGAGAAATCATAAATAAGTTTGAAACTTATAATGAGCATTCTTTGAATAGTATTATTAATCAAAGAGAAAAAAAGGGTAAAAAACAGCCATTCAGAATTTCTGAGTTGAATCTTTTGAAAAAAAATATATGAAAAGTTTAGTGCATGCATTATCTTATGCACAATGATGACTTTATGTAGGATTTTCCTATGTGGCAGCTGGGCTGTGTCTACACTTGTCAAGAAATAATCTACGGTGTGTGGCATAAGCAATGCTATTCCCATCACATCAACATTAACATTCTTCTTTAATTGCTTTAGTGAGTATCATAGAACAGAAATGTAAAATATTAAGTCTAGTAATATGAAATTTGCATCAAAAAAAAAGGAGATAAGTGGAAATGATTCTGACCCTTTAAGCACTTTAAAGCCAACTTTCAAGCTGAATACACACACACTATTACTTTATTGCTATTGTGTGGTTTTAGGAGGAAGTGGAGTAGAAGCATTGGGGGTAATAAAAGAGGGAGGAAAAACTGAATGAGAAACAAAATATTTGTAGTTTTTAAAATCATGTTATAGGACTGAGAAAGTATATATGCCATTTAAAAACAATTTTTTCACTGCTTTTAGATTTGCTTATTTATTTGTTTTTTTAATTGATAATGTTGTTTAGACCATTGTTGCAAATTAGATTACATGAAGCATTTTAAAATTTTAGGGTAAACTATCTATGAAAAACAGATCATTTAGAAATGTAATTAAAAGAAGGAACCATCTGCCCTCAATATTTGTGGCAAATTTGGATGAAGGCTTTTCTAGCACAAGGATCCTTTCTGTACCCAGAAGGCAAAATTTAATGGGCCAAATGAGAAATGTATTTTTTAAAGGCCAGTTATTTAACCCATTCCTGATCATATGGAGCTTGTATTTTAGTTTTTTTTTCTATTAATGAACTTTAGGGCTATTTTTCTAAAAAATAAATTCCCAGTCTTGTCTAAGAGACACCAGAAGTAATAGATTATGCTGACAACTTAGTCTAATAGGACTAAAGATATAATGGTCTAAGGATGTTACAGGTAATTTAAGAATGTATTATGATGATCTATGTTTTTTACTGGATTCAAAATAGTGCCCCTTCTTTTTTTTTAAAAGATATATATATATTTTTAATTTTCAAAATATATGCAAAGATAGTTTTCAACATTCACCCTCCTCCCCCTTATCATATACTTGCTCCTAAAACCCAAGGAATGTTAATGGATCAGAACCCTGTTATCTCTTTGTTAGCACAGTACCACCTTGCTACTGTTGTGTAAATAAAATACCAGTAGTGAAATCAGAAGATAAAAGTCAGCTAGGTTTTTAGGAGATATTTTTTACAGGAAGTTTTGTGTTCCTGGTACCTGGTACAAGGGAATTGTGACCCCTTGGACCCTCCAAAAAGTTATAAAATGGAATAGCTATCAAAATGGAAAGAATAAGCTGGAGAATATTCCACTGCCAAGGGGTATATAGAACCATCAGTTATTGCTGCTTTACTTTATCTCATCTTGAAAGATATTTTGGTATGAAAGATATAAATTGAGCTGTAAACATATAAAGGCACATGCACATACCACTTGATTTGCTAATTTATAAAAATATATGTACTCCATAGATGCTTTCAACATGCAAAGGAAAATAAAATTCTTTATTTTTGGGGCAGTATTTCTAGACCTTTGAAGTGGTTTATAAAGCCCATATTAGGGAAATTTTCTGAAGTACTAGTAATCCCTCTTGGCTAATAAACAAGTTTATTTTGAAAATCATTTAAGCTTAATTCAATCTTTTAAGTTACTACTCTCTTCAACACTACTGCAGTGCAGCAAATGGTCTCCCAATGTTAATTGAAATCACTTTTATCCCTAAACAATAAGTTCACTACACAAAGTCACAGAGTGACTTTCTCATTATATAGATATCCGTATGTATACACATATTTGTATTTGTATACATTTATATGTAATTCTCATGAATAATTATATTCTTCACCCATAATCTAGATATATAGATAACCATAATCTAGATGGAAGATATTTTTACACATACATACATGAGTACATGATAGATTTATAATACTTCTTTTCCATACCCACTATATATAAATTATGACAGAGAGAAAGATTAGTAGATAGATATAGGACAAAGGATAGATGATCAAATATGAAGAAAAAAATTTAAACAAAGTCAGAGAAAGTAACAGAAAGACAACAGAGAGACCAGAAGGAGATTTCTTCCACATAAAGAAACAAATGAAAATAGAAAATTGATAAAGATAACAATGAAGATGAGAACACAGAATATTATGGGCCAAATATGGCAACAGTCTCTCTATAGGTCAACACTTTTTTTTTTGTAGGATCACATTACAACATTGTAGCATACATAAAAAGAGCAAAAGATTAGGATAATGCAGAAAACTGAGTGAGGCTCTGAATAATGTGCTGTGGTCAAATCAAGGCTAGCATTTAGGGAAAGAGAAGAAAGACTGCTTTAGAAAGAAAAGGTCTCTAGAAGAATAAATGAGGATGAGAAGGGGAAGATTACAAAGAAGGAAAGGAAATGGGGATCTTTTTTTAGAGGTGTGGGGGGTTTCCACTAACAAATGTTGCAATGAGGAAAAAGAAATGTCCAGTGAGTGGAGATGAGGAGCTTATATTGGTTGAGATCTGGTTGATAAAGTTGTTCAAAAGGCTACTAATGGACATTTAAATAAATGGAATACTTTTAAGCATTACTGATCAAAAGACCAGAGCTAAATAGAAAATATGATTTTTAAATTAAAAAAAAAAACATACAAGAGAAACATAAAAAGATAAACATGAAAGAAAAATCATAAGGGAGGGAATAAAGTAGAACCGCTTTCCTTTCAATATGGAAAGATGATACATGTAACTTTTAAGAACTTTATTATTATTAAATAAAAGGATTAAACAGACAAAGATTTTACAGAGAAAGAGGGTATATAAGTAAGTTGGTTATGCCTTGGTATGATATTAAAAAATGTATAGGGAAAAAGGAAGAATGGTATGGGAGAAGAAATAAGGGAAAGGAAAAATAAATTTTGTAAAACAGCACTTTTGGAGAAGAAATAGTTTGGGGGAGGTGGACAATGTGTGTATCTCACTCATATATAATTTTTTTCAAAGAGGATACATATATATATATATATACACACATACATATGTAAGTATGGATATATGTATGTGTACTCATGTACAGATACATGCACACTCAATTGGAAATAGAAATCTATTTTACTCAAAAAGGAACTAAGAAGAGAAAGGGGTGATAAGAAGGAGGGCAAATAAAATAAGGCAGTGATTAGAGGCAAAACAGACTTCAGAGGAATAACAGGATTAAAAGGAGTTAAAGATTAACAGAAGAAAATAGGATAGAGAGAAATGCTTAGTTAGTAATCATAACTATTAATGTGAATAGAGTAAATTTGACCACAAATTGGAAGCAGTGACAGAATGGACTAGAAACCACATAGAACAATGTTTTTTTTTTTGTTGTTGTTGTTGTTGTTGTTATTGTTGTTTTATTTGCTTGTTTGATTGGGTTTTTTTTCCCCCTTATTTTACAAGAAGCATATTTGGGACAAAAAGACACACATGTATCAACTGAAATAAAAAAGACAGGATCAAATATGATCTTAGACAAAGCAAATCCCCAAATAGATATAATTAAAAGTGAAAAAAAAATTATCTACATCCTACTAAAAGACATGACAATGAAGTAATATCAGTACTAAACACGTGCACCAAATAGAATAGCATCCAAATTATTAAAAGAAAAGTAAAATGAATTACAGAAATAAATGGAGAGTAAAACTATCTTACTCAAGGTTCTCAAATTTCTTCACTAACTAGATACATCTAAGCATAAAACAAATAACAAGGAAATAAAGGGGGAAAAAAGGCTTTAAAAAAATGTTGTTTTCAAGAGAAAACAACATAGGGATAAAAAGGAGTGTATCTTTCATCAGTTATATATGGCACTTTCACAAAAATGATCGTGTATTAGGGAATAAAAACCTTACAATTAAGTGCAGGAAAAAAAAAAACATGCAGAAATATTAAAGACACTATTTTTAAGACTATAAAGCAATAAAAAAATTCAATGCTGTATCATGGGATTATACATTATAATTAACTGAGAACTACATAATTTTCTACTAAAGAATGAGTAGGTAAAAGAACAAAATCATTCATTTATTAAAGTGAATTACCAAAATGAGATATTTTAAAATTTGTGAGATGCAGCCAAAAGACTACTTGAGGGGATGAGGGGAATGTATAAACTAAGATTCTACAGCAATAAAATTGAGAAAGAACAAATCAGTGGAGGAGGTGTGCAACTAAAAATAAAACCTGGGAAAAATTAAAATCTCTTATTAATCAACAGAATGAAAATCCTGAAAATCAAAGAGGGATTTAAAGAATAGGAATTTTTAAAATGAACTAATTAATAAATATAAGAGTGGGGGGGAGGAAGAAAACAACCAAATTACTAGCATTAGAGATGAAAAGGATAAATGTAGACTCTTAAAAATAAAATTAAAACAATTATTAGGAGTTATATTGTGCAATTATATATTAATAAAACTGAAAAAATGAAATCAAGGGAAGATTACAGAAAAAAAGCTAGGAATTTATGTGAAGTCTCTCAAATTTCCATCCAAACAACTTTAAATTAAATCCCAAAATGAATTCTTGATAGCATAACGTACAAAAGGATGGAGTGAAACAATTTTCCAGGCCAAAACAACTTAGAAGGACTCTAGAAAAGGTCTCTTATTCAGCTAAAAGGGGATTAAAGACCAGCAGAGACAACGTCCAAGCAAACCCAACAGGAAGTTCCTTTTCCCAGCACAAATCAACATTGAAGGCTTCAGGGTCCCTGAACTGTTGACTAGCTATAAGCCTGTAGCCATTAACAAGTCAGCAGGCCCAGAGACCTCAGTGCAGCAAGCCAATATACCCTGACTTTGATGAGATGAGATGGAAAAAACAAAAACAAAAACAAATATAAAAAACAAGGTATAAGAAAGGAGATTGCACTGGGTGAGAAGGGAAGGAAAAGAAAGAATGCAGTAAATTATCTCATAAAAGAGATCTAAAAGTTCTATTACAGTGGAGGCAAGCATCACTTGAACTTTGTTCTCATTAGGTTGGCCTCATTGAGGGAATAACATACACCCTCAGTTGGGTATATTAATCTATTTTAACCTATAGGGAAGTAGGAAAAGAGGGGCAACAATAGGTAGTGGTAAAAGGATGGGTGGATTAAGAGAAGTGGTAGTCAGAAGAAAATGCTGGTGAAGAGGGATAAGGTAAAATGAGCAGCAAGAGGGAGAAAGAGAAAGACAGAGAAACAGATAGACAGAGATACGGAGAAATGGAGAGGTAGAGAAACAGAGACAGAGAGAAATAAAATATAGTAAGAAAAAGGAAAATACATAGTAAAAGCATAATTCTGAATATGAATGGGATGAATCCATCCATAAAGCAAATGGAAAATAGAAGAGATTAATGACTAGAATCCTTCAGTATGTTATTTACAAGCAACACCATTAAAGTAGATAGACACACACCAGACTAAAGGCAAAAGGTTAAAAAAAGCATCTATTATGCTGCAGCTGAATTTTTTTTTTTAAATGGTAGCAATCATGATTTCAGACTAAAAAAAAAGGCAAAAATAGATGTAATTAAAAGAGACAATAGAACCATATCTTGTTAAAAGGTAATAAGACAATGAAACAATGAAGTCCCATCAATACTAAACTTATATGTACCAAATAATATAGTATATAGATTTCCAAAGGTGAAGTTAAATGAATTACAGGAGGAAATAGTAAAACTACATGATCGAGGGATTTCAACTTTCCTCTTACAGAAATAAATCTATAGATTTAACCATATAACCATAAAATAAAGGAGAAAGTAAATAGGATGTAACAAAAGTTAAATATAATAGACTTCCAGAGAAAAATAAATGGTGATTTTAAAGGAATATACTTTTTTTCACCAGTACATGGCACCTAAATAAAAATTGACCATATATTACAAAACAAAATACTCACAATCAAATTCAGAAAGGGAGAAATATTAAATGTAACTTTTTTTCAGATCATGATAAAATAAAAATTACATTTAATAAAGGACTATCACAAGATAGATTAAAATGAATTACAAATTAAATAATCTCATTCTTTTATCATATTTAAAAATTTTATGTTTCCATATTTGTCATGCTGTGCAAGAAATATCAGACCATAAAAAAAAAATTAAAGGAAAAAAAATCAGACAACAACCACAAGAAAGATAAAGCAAACAAAGTTAAAATGCTATCTTTGATCTACATACAATCTCTTTAGTTTTTCTCTGGATGTGGATGACATATTCCATCCCAAATCTTAAATAATCTCATTCTAAAGAATAAAAGGACAAAAAATAGTATTAATTAATAACTTAAAGAGAATATCAATAATGAGAAAATTATCCAAATTTGAGATCTATAGCTAAAGCCCTAGGAAAAATATTTCTCTAAAAGCCCATAGCAATAAAATGGACAAAGAATAGATTGGTAAATTGGGCATAAAACTAGAAACAAAACAAGAACAAATTAAAAATTACCAATGAAGCATTAGTTTACAAAGCTTGAAAATCATAGAAAACCCAAAGCAGTTCTTAGGTAAAAATTTATGTAAATAAACATGTAAATAAGCTAGAAAAAGAACAAATTAAAAACCACCAATTAAATATCAAATTAGAAATTCTGAATCTCAAAGGAGAGAGGAAGGATATCAAAATTAAGAAAACTATTAAAATAATAAAAAGAATGGAGAGTTAGTTTTATAAAAAAAAAAAACAAGAAAATAGATAAAATTTTGGTTAATTTGATTAGAAAATGGAAAGAAAAAAACAAATTACTAGCATCAAAAATGAAAAGAGTGAATTTACTATCAATGAAAAAAAAATTAAAATAATAATTAGGAGCTATTTTGCCCAACTGTATGCCAGAAAATCTGACTTTCTAACTGAAATGGATAAATATTTAAAGAATAATAAATTGGCCAGATTAAGAGAAGAGGAAATAAATTATTTAAATAGTCCCATTTTAGAAAAAGAAATTGAACAAGATAATCCATGAACTCCCCAAGAAAAAACCTCCAAGGCCATATGAATTTACAAGTGAATTGTACCAAACATTTAAGGAACGATGAATTCCAATGCTGTGTAAACTGTTTGGAAAAATTGTCAAATTCCTTCTATGACAGAAATACGGTACAGATACCAGGATGGTACAGATAGCCAAACTAGGAAGAGCCAGAAGGAAAAAAGAAAGTTACAAACCAATCTCTCTAATGAATATTGATGCAAAAATTTTAAATAACATATTAGCAAAGAGATTACAGCAACTTTTCAACAGGATAATACTGTATGAACAAGTGGGATTCATATCAGGAATGCAGGACTGGTTCAATATCAGGAAAATAGCATAATTCACTATGTCAAAAACAAAACTAATACAAATCATATGATAATCACAATAGATATAGAAAAAGCCTCTGGCAAAATACAGCATCTAATTGTGTTAAAAACACTAGAGAGCATAGAGATAAAGGGAGCTTTCCTTCAAATAATAGGCAGTTTCTATTCAAAACCAACAGTAAGCATTATTTACAATGGAGAGAATGGGGTAAAATAAGGATACTCATTATTACTACCATTATTCAGTATCGTACTAGAATTATTAGTTTTAGCAATAAGAAAAAAAGGAAAGCAATTAGAGTAGGCATTGAGAAGGTAAAATTATCACTCTGAAGATGATATGATATTATATTTAGAAAATCCTAGAAAATCATCCAAAAACCTATTTGAAACCATTAACAGCTTTAGCAAAGTTGCAGGATATAAAATAAATTCACACAAATCATCAGCATTTCTATATATTACTGACAAAACCCAGAAACAAGAGATAGAAAGAGAAATTCCATTTAAAATAATTGAACAAAATAAAGTATTTGGGCATCTACTAGGCAAGACAAACCCAAGAACTATTTGAACACAATTACAAAACAACAAAAAATGTTGGAGGGAATGTGGGAAAACTGGGTCATGCATGCATTGTTGGTGGAGTTGTGAAATGATCCAACCATTCTGAAGAGCAATTTGGAACCATACCAATAAGGCTATAAAACTGTGCATACCCTCTGACTGAGCAGTACCATTATAGGCTCTATAGCCTAAGGAAGTCATAAAGGAGGGGGAAAGACCCACATTTGCAAAAATGTTTGTAGAAGTTTCTTTTTTGATAGCAAAGAATTGGAAAATGACTAGATGCTCATCAATTGGGGAGTAGCTACATAACTTGTTACATATGAAGGCAATAGAATATCATTCTTCTATTAAAAATAATGAACAAGCTGATTTTAGAAAGGTCTGGAAAACTTTACATGAAATGATGCTGAGCAAAACTACCAGAAACAGGAATACTTTGTACACAGCAAAAGCAAAATTGTGTGATTATCAACTATGAAAGACTTGGGTCTTCTCAGTGATTCAGTGATTGAAGACAATCCCAATAGACTTTGGACAGAAAATGCCATCTGCATCCAGAAAAAGAATTCTGGAGATTGAATGTAAAAAATGGAATGCAAATCAATACAATCTATGTTCACATATTTTTTCCTGTTTTTTTTTTTCCTGTCTTGTGATTTTTCCTTTTTGTTCTGATTTTTCTCTGCATAAAGAAATGTATATTAAAAAGTTTATGTATATAACCAGAAAAAAATAAAGCAATTTAATAAAATAAAATCCTACTTTCCCTATAAAAAAAGAAAATCATAGATGGCAGAGAGAAGCCAAGAAGATGCCTGAGCTCTCCTTTAAAACAATATTAAATCAAGTCTGTAGGTGGATTCTGGAGTTGACTGCTTTTTATAGAATGATGGAGTGAAATACTTTCCAGCTCAAGATAATTTACAAAGACTTCAGGAAAGATCTGTCCTACTTGGGCAAAAGAAGAGCAGTATCTAGCACATAGTTTCCAGGCAAGCAAGGAAGAAAACCTTAGTCTTAGCAACTGAAACCCCTTGGTCCTGGCTCAGCAGGAGAATGACACATTAAGGCAGCTGTGAAATCCCCAGGCTCAGAAAAGTAGTCTAAAACCTGAAAACCAGGAAATAATAGGCATGACTAGTTGGGGCATCCCAGAACATTGAGGAAACCACCTGGACATCAGGCCCAAGCACTTAAAGTCAGTGATCCCACCCATAGTCTGCAATATAAGAAACTTAGAAGAGTTTCTCCTGTGCTCCAGGAGCACAGCTCAAATTTTAAAAATCACGAGAAAGAAAGAGAGAGAGAGAGAGAATGAAAAAGAAAGAGAGAGAGAGAGAATGAAAGAGAGAATAAAAGAGAAAGAGAGAGAGAGAGACAGAAAGAGAGAGAGAGAGAGAGAGAGAGAGAATCTTCACCACAAGTTCTAATATATTGATAGGGAAGGTCAAGACATAAACTCAGAAGAAAACAACACTGTCAAAATGAGTACATGAAAATCCTCAAAAAGAGTATTAGCTGGTGTCAAGTCCCCCCCCCCCCCCAAAAAAAAAAAAAAAAAACCTTGAAAGCGCACTAAAAATGGATTTTTAAAATCAAATAAGAGAGGTAGAAGAAAATGGGGAAAGAAATAAAAGATATGAAGGAGAGAATCAACAGTTTGGAAAAGGAAGGAAAATACTGACTCAAGAAAATAATTTCTTTTTTTAAAATTATAGCTTTTTATTTACAAATATACGCATAGGTAATTTTTCAGCATTGACAGTTGCAAATCCTTTTATTCCAACTTTTTCCTTCCTTCTCCCCACCCCTTCACCCAGATGACAGGTTGACCAATACATGTTAAATATATTAAAGTATAAGTTAAATAAAATATATGTATATGTGTCCAAACAGTTATTTTGCTGTATAAAGAGTTGGACTTTGAAATAGTGTATAATTAGCTTGTGAAGGAAATCAAAAATACAGGTAGACAAAAATAGGGGGATTCGGAATTGTATGTAGTGGTTCATGGTCATCTCCTAGAGTTCTTTCGCTGGGTGTAGCTGGTTCAATTCATTACTGCTCTATTGGAACTGATTTGGTTCATCTTATTGTTGAAGTGGGCCACGTCCATCAGAATTGATCATCATATAGTATTGTTATTGAAGTAAATAATGATCTCCTGGTCTTGCTCATTTCACTCAGCATCAGTTCATGTAAGTTTCTCCAGGCCTTTCTGATATCCTCCTACTGGTCATTTCTTACTGAACAATAATATGCCATAATATTCACATATCACAATTTATTCAGCCATTCTCCAATTGATGGGCATCCACTCAGTTTCCAGTTCCTGGCCACTACAAAGAGGCTGCCACAAACATTTTGGCACATACAGGTCCCTTTCCCTTTTTTAATATCTCTTTGGGATATAAGCCCAGTAGTAACACTGATAGGTCAAAGAGTATGCACAGTTTGGTAGCTTTTTGAGCATAATTCCAAATTGCTCTTCAGAATGGTTGGATGTAACGGTCCATACTAGCACCCAGGATATCCCAGAATCAGCTGGAGTAAGGATAAGCAAAAGTCCTCAGTCTTTATTCTTGGTCTTAGAGGTAGAAGTGAAGGGGATAGAAGAAAATCTCTGTAAGCACCTTCTCCCTTGTCTACCTCCGAGATTGTGTCCCTGGTCAGCTTACTCCACCCCCTCTCCCTCCTACAATCCTCTATACACCAATCATTGAGCCAGCATGGATAGTGGAAAGGACCATTTTCCAAGATATGCCCATAAAGTATCGCCCAATCAGAAGTTAGCCTCAAGCGCTCAGCTGTCCCTGTTAAGAGTTCAAATGTTGGAGTTTGTTCTCAGAGGACAGCCGGTTTAGAGGCTTAGAGCCCTTCGGATGTCTCCAAATCCAAAGGTTCTGTCCTTCAGCCTCTGCCTCTGCCTTCTTCTGCCTCCAACAGAGATGGAAGATCTCTCTTATCTCCTTCTGGGGAGCCCAGCCACACTTGCCGCGGAGAGAGGGCTTCTGGCGTAGCTCCACTGAAGTCCGTCAAAAGTGTTCTCTGCAGCAGAGTCGTTTCTCTCGAGTCTAGCGCGATCAGCCAGCCAAGAGGAAAAAATGTATTCTGGAATGGCTGTCTCGCTTTATATCTGAACCTTCTGAGAGAATGGGATTATGGGTTTTCTCCCATAGTGCTCTCTGGCCCAAAGAGCTTTAAGGTGTGGACTTTGAGTAAAGGTGGGAACACAAGCCTTGTCTTGATTAGTTCTACTTAGTACCTTGTTTCAGGTTCTGGCCAAAACAACTTCTTGTAAGATTAGATCAACTCTAATTACTTAGCAGTTAGTAAGGATTCCAACATCTCCCCCTTTCTTTTGTTTTAAAACATAGGGGGTTTCTGAGGGGGTACACATAAATCCATCAATATGGGCCAGAACTTTGTAACAGATATACATGGTATACATAAATCCATCAATATGGGAGGCATTATACATAAGTTACATGAGCACATAGCAATATAACACAGGCTAGTAGTAATGTAACAAATAACAAGAATCAATCTGAAAATTTACACATGTCCATAAGTCCTAGAAACAGTCCAATAGGATTCCATTGTCCATTAGTTCATGTGCCAGGAATCTAATAATTCTTATGAGCACAATCAGCAACAGAACCACCCGATATTTCTTGGGTCTTCTCCTTTGTTTCAAGGGTCTGCTCCATCTTTCTGCGATGGACAAGGCGAATGCGGCTCGTAGGCACCCATCTGATTCCTTCTCCACCTGTAGAGATGCAAGCAAATCCTCTCCCCCAAGCAGTTAGTCTATCTGGTCCCTTCCATTCACCACTTTCTGGGTCTCTCCACATCACCTGGCGATTATCTAAAGATAGTGGAGCTGCTCGCACTGGACACTGCTCTTCTGGTGGGTTATAAAACCTGTCTGCTGGAGCCAGTGCATCTTTATCAAAGATTAAAAAATTAATGGTATAGAGAACTAAATTTAGAAGTTCTCTAGGGTTACCCGTGGCTCCTCCTTTCTTTTGTTTTTGGAGGAGTGTCTTAATGTCTCTGTTTCTTCTTTCTACTATTGCTTGACCTTGAGGATTGAAGGGTATGCCAGTAGTGTGTAGAATCTTATACTGTGCACAAAAGTGTTCAAAATGTTTGGAGGTATATGCCGGTCCATTATCTGTTTTTATTTCTTGTGGCACACCCATAATTGCGAATGCTTGAATGAGGAATTCAGTGACCACTCGGGCTGTCTCTTTTGCTGCTGGTATGGCAAAAGTGAATCCTGAAAAGGTGTCTACCACAACGTGGATAAAAGACAGACGACCAAAAGATTTATAATGAGTCACATCCATTTGCCAGATTTCATTGGGTCTCAAACCACGAGGGTTCTTCCCTGGAGGCAGTGTAGGAGCGTGGAAGGGAAGGCAAGCTGTACAGCTTTTCACTATGCTCCTAGCTTCTTCTTTTGTAATCCCAAACTGTAAACGCAAAGCTCGAGCAGCCTGATGGTATTTAGAATGGGATTCCTGGGCCTCCTGAAATAAAGGCGTACTGGCCAACATAGTTAAAAGGCTATCTGCCTTTGAATTTCCATCAAAAATAGGACCTGGAAGTCCACTATGTGAATGGACATGCAGGATATAAATCTTTCCTGGATGCTTTCTCACTTGCTCTTGAAGTTCCTTAAAGAGCTGATATATATTAGAAGCTGCAAATTTTATTTGGGCTGTGGCAATTCTTTGTACCACACCTACTGAATAGGCTGAATCAGATATTATATTTATGTCGCCTGGGTAATAAGTGAGAGCTAGCATGATCGCATATAATTCGTTCTGCTGAGTGGACTGAAAAGGAGTTCTGACTACTCTTTTTACGGTTAGATCATGAGAGTATACAGCACAAATATTTTGTTTGGCTGCATCTGTAAAGATGGTTGGTCCTTCAAGAGGAACCTTAGAAACCTTCTCTTCAAAAATCCATTGCCAATTATGCAGTAGTCTGGTTATCTTTAATGGAGATCCATGTGCAAAATTTGGAGCCATGGCCAATAAAATCTGCCACTCTGGGATGGTTTCACAGCATGTATTAATTTGTGCATTTGTATAGAAGGTATATATCTTGTCAGGTCTTGTCCCAGATAATTGTATTGCTCGCTTAATGGCCTTTAATAGAATCCTAGCCACAAGCACTGGGTAAGGCGTAAGGCTTTGTTCTGGTTGTGCTGGGAGGTTCACCCACTCTATCACACTGTCTCCTTGATGAAGGACTGCTGTGGGTGCTTCTTTCGTAGCAAAAACTGATATTTCCAAGGGTTTTTGAGTTACTCTCTCAACTACATTGGATAAAGCCAGTTCAACTTCTCTCAAGGTCTCTTGAGCTTCTTTTGTAAGCCGGCGTGGTGAATTTAAAGCAGTGTCTCCCCTTAAAATGTCATATAGGGGTTGCAATTGATTGGTAGTTAAACCTAATACTGGACGCATCCATTGGATATCTCCTATTAATTTTTGGAAATCATTTAAGGTGTTCAACCTCTCTGTTCTTAAAGACAGTTTTTGTAGAGTAAGTGCCTCAGGATATATTTCGTATCCTAAATATTGAAAAGGAGCATGCCTTTGAATTTTTTCTGTAGCGATATGAAGTTTGTAGTATCTTAGTGTTTCTATGGTTTTTTGTAAACATGCTTCTAACATTTGTTCCTCAGGTGCACATCCCAATATATCATCCATATAATGTAATAGCATAACTTTTGGAAATGCTTTTCTTATTGGAGCAAGAGCAGCAGCAACATACATTTGACACATAGTGGGGCTGTTCTTCATACCCTGTGGCAAAACCGTCCATTCATATCTTTTATAAGGCTCAGCTAAATTGACACTGGGCACCGAAAAGGCAAATCTCTTCATATCCTCCTTATCCAGAGGAATGGAATAGAAACAATCCTTGATGTCTATAACCCAAAGAGGCCATTCTCTAGGAAGTTGAGTAGGAGATGGAAGTCCAGGCTGAAGAGTTCCCATAGTTTCCATCTGTTCGTTCACTTTTCTTAAATCAGTGAGCATCCTCCATTTTCCTGATTTCTTTTTTACAACGAACACTGGTGAATTCCAAGGACTTAGAGAAGGTTGTAAATGCCCTTGTTCAAGCTGCTCCTGTACTATATCTAATAAGGCCTGAATTTTATCGCTACTTAAGGGCCACTGTTCTATCCACACTGGTGTATCAGTTTTCCATTGGATAGGAATAGGTGAAAGTGTTGGCAGGCCTTCAACAGCAGCCCTGCTTAAAAAACCGAAGTACTCATTTTTAACCCCAATTGTTGTAAAACGTCTCTTCCCCACAGATTGATGGGGATTTTTTCAACTATAAAAGGAGTAAAAACTCCTGTTTTGCCTTCAAAAGTCCATCTCATAGGGGCAGCACCAAGAAATAACAAAAGAGACCAAGAAATAACAAAACATTATAAAGAATGAGGAAAAAGAACATTATTTATAAAATATCTCATGAGAAAAACAGAGATCTGGAGAACAGAGAAAATACAAAAATAATTGGACTGCCAGAAAGTTGTGACCAGAAAGAGATCCTTGACACAATAACACAAGAAATGATCCTTAAAATTGTCATGAAGTGATAGAACATGATGGGAAATTAGAAATAGAAAAAAAAATTCCACTGATCACCACTTCAAAGAAATCTTTTGTAAAAATAAATAGTAATAGTATTGCCAAATATTGGAACCCCCAGATCAAAGAGAAATTTTTGCAAGAAAGAAGAAAAAACAATCCAAATAAACTGGAGCTACAATTATGATTGTACAAGCTATCAGCAGCTACAATTAAAGACTACAAGTTTTGGAATCATATCTATAGACAAGCAAAAGAACCAGGCTTGCAGCCAAAAATATTGTATCCAACAAAATTTTCTATAATTTGCGATGAGAAAAAATAGACATTCAAAGAACTTGCATTTTTTCAGGACTTTCTATCAACCAAACCTGAAATTAACAGAAAATTTAACATATTAAGTGCCAATATCAAAGGACAGTTTTAAGGAACTCAACATGGATAAACTTTTTTTTTTTTGAAATGTAAACTTTATGTTTAACATTTATATAAACAACAGAGTAGCTCAAAAGAAAGACAAAGCAAAATTAGAGCAAAAGTAAAAATAGTAATTGTTATACAAACGAGGTACAGAGGAAGAATGGAAACAGAGGCATTAGAGGGGGGAGAATAGCTCATAGTCTAAATATCACATCAGAATTGGGTTCAATGGGTAACATTACACATATATCATGAAGGGTATAACATCCTCTAAAATCTATAAAGAAATAAGGGGAGAGGAATAAGTGGCTGGGGAAGGAAAGAGTACCGAAGAAAACAAGAGAGGTATCTCAATGTGGGAAGAGATTAAATTATAGTACATGAAGACATGGAGCAGAATTTAATGCAAGAGTCAGCAGGGATAGGAAAGACATGTGTATGTGGGGTATGTGTGTGTGTGTGAATGTGTGTATGTATGTAACTATCTACGCACATGTATCTATCTATCTATCTAGCTATATCTTTTCTTAACTATAGCTTGCTTAGAGTTGGGGAGATAAAAGAGAGATATGTGTGTGTCTATATATGTGTGTATGTATGTGTACATACAAATCTTTATGTATGTGTGTATATATATATTCTTTCTTAACTATAGTGTGCTTGGGGGGGCTGAAAAGAGGAAAAAAAGAATAATATAAGTAAGGTGCTTAGCAGAGAAAATTTACAATTTACAAGAAAATAAAGAAAATACAGACACTCATGAATATAATTTCTTCTATTAATATATATATATATTATATATATAATATATATGTATATATACTTGGAAAATAGAACCAAGTGGAAGAATTTTACAATTATTGGTCTACATGATAGCCCTGATTAAAATAAATAAATGAACGAAAGAAGAAAGAAATCTTGAAGAAAATCATTCAAAAAATTATCAAGGAAAACGACCCTGATTCTAAAATGAGGAGGATAAAACACTTACTGAAAGAATCTATCTTGATTTCACTGAAGAAAACAGTTTCAAAAGTAGAATTAATAAAGAGAGACAAAAGCAAAATGAAGAAAATCACACATTAAAAACTGGAATGATAGAAATGGAATATAGTGATTCTATGAGACATAAATAATCAGTCAAAAAATTAAAAGATTGAAAAATGAAAGAAAACGTAAAATAACTCATAGTTGAAAAATAGATCCAGGAGAGCCAATTTAAAAAACATCAATCTACTTGAAGGCCATAACTAAAAAAAGAGCCTGGATAGTATTCTTCAAGAGATCATCAAGAAAAATTGTTCTGATATACAAGAATCAGAAGGTGAAATAGTCATGGAAAAAATCCATCCATCATCTGCATAAAAAATTACCAAAAGGAAAACCCCAAGGTATGTTGTTGCAAAGTCAGTAACTCTAATCTAAAGGAAAAACATACTGTAAGCTGCCAGACAAAAACAATTCAAGTATCTAGGAAAAACAGTCAGGATTACCCAGCATCTGTCAGCTTCTACAATAAATTCTGGGAGGACCTGAGACACCATACCCAGAAAGGTAAAGAATCTGGGATTACAACCAAAAAATTAATTATCCACTTAGACTGAACACCATCCTTCAGGGGAGATGAATCGTCAGTGAAGTAAGAAATTTTCAATCATGCCAAATGAAAATAACAGAACTAAACAGAAAATCTGATCTTCAAATGAAGAACCCAAAAGAAGCACAGAAACAGGAGAAAATATAAATATAAATAAATATTTATTTTATATTTATATTTACACACACACACACATATATATATATAATTTTAAGATTAAACTATTTACATCCCAAAATAGGGAAATGATATCTGTAACTCCTAAGAACCGTATCTGTTATCTTGGCAATTAGGGGGGCAAAAATGGATAGGGGATATGGTTGTTAATGGACGTTGATGCTATGAAATTAAAAAAAAAAAAAAAAAAATTCCACTGATCACCACTTCAAAGAAATCTTTTGTAAAAATAAATAGTAATAGTATTGCCAAATATTGGAACCCCCAGATCAAAGAGAAATTTTTGCAAGAAAGAAGAAAAAACAATCCAAATAAACTGGAGCTACAATTATGATTGTACAAGCTATCAGCAGCTACAATTAAAGACTACAAGTTTTGGAATCATATCTATAGACAAGCAAAAGAACCAGGCTTGCAGCCAAAAATATTGTATCCAACAAAATTTTCTATAATTTGCGATGAGAAAAAATAGACATTCAAAGAACTTGCATTTTTTCAGGACTTTCTATCAACCAAACCTGAAATTAACAGAAAATTTAACATATTAAGTGCCAATATCAAAGGACAGTTTTAAGGAACTCAACATGGATAAACTTTTTTTTTTTGAAATGTAAACTTTATGTTTAACATTTATATAAACAACAGAGTAGCTCAAAAGAAAGACAAAGCAAAATTAGAGCAAAAGTAAAAATAGTAATTATTATACAAACGAGGTACAGAGGAAGAATGGAAACAGAGGCATTAGAGGGGGGAGAATAGCTCATAGTCTATCACATCAGAATTGGGTTCAATGGGTAACATTACACATATATCATGAAGGGTATAACATCCTCTAAAATCTATAAAGAAATAAGGGGAGAGGAATAAGTGGCTGGGGAAGGAAAGAGTACCGAAGAAAACAAGAGAGGTATCTCAATGTGGGAAGAGATTAAATTATAGTACATGAAGACATGGAGCAGAATTTAATGCAAGAGTCAGCAGGGATAGGAAAGACATGTGTATGTGGGGTATGTGTGTGTGTGTGAATGTGTGTATGTATGTAACTATCTACGCACATGTATCTATCTATCTATCTATCTAGCTATATATTTTCTTAACTATAGCTTGCTTAGAGTTGGGGAGATAAAAGAGAGATATGTGTGTGTCTATATATGTGTGTATGTACGTGTACATACAAATCTTTATGTATGTGTGTATATATATTCTTTCTTAACTATAGTGTGCTTGGGGGGGCTGAAAAGAGGAAAAAAAGAATAATATAAGTAAGGTGCTTAGCAGAGAAAATTTACAATTTACAAGAAAATAAAGAAAATACAGACACTCATGAATATAATTTCTTCTATTAATATATATATATATTATATATATAATATATATGTATATATACTTGGAAAATAGAACCAAGTGGAAGAATTTTACAATTATTGGTCTACATGATAGCCCTAATTAAAATAAATAAATGAACAAAAGAAGAAAGAAATCTTGAAGAAAATCATTCAAAAAATTATCAAGGAAAACGACCCTGATTCTAAAATGAGGAGGATAAAACACTTACTGAAAGAATCTATCTTGATTTCACTGAAGAAAACAGTTTCAAAAGTAGAATTAATAAAGAGAGACAAAAGCAAAATGAAGAAAATCACACATTAAAAACTGGAATGATAGAAATGGAATATAGTGACTCTATGAGACATAAATAATCAGTCAAAAAATTAAAAGATTGAAAAATTAAAGAAAACATAAAATAACTCATAGTTGAAAAATAGATCCAGGAGAGCCAATTTAAAAAACATCAATCTACTTGAAGGCCATGACTAAAAAAAGAGCCTGGATAGTATTCTTCAAGAGATCATCAAGAAAAATTGTTCTGATATACAAGAATCAGAAGGTGAAATAGTCATGGAAAAAATCCATCCATCATCTGCATAAAAAATTACCAAAAGGAAAACCCCAAGGAATGTTGTTGCAAAGTCAGTAACTCTAATCTAAAGGAAAAACATACTGTAAGCTGCCAGACAAAAACAATTCAAGTATCTAGGAAAAACAGTCAGGATTACCCAGCATCTGTCAGCTTCTACAATAAATTCTGGGAGGACCTGAGACACCATACCCAGAAAGGTAAAGAATCTGGGATTACAACCAAAAAATTAATTATCCACTTAGACTGAACACCATCCTTCAGGGGAGATGAATCGTCAGTGAAGTAAGAAATTTTCAATCATGCCAAATGAAAATAACAGAACTAAACAGAAAATCTGATCTTCAAATGAAGAACCCAAAAGAAGCACAGAAACAGGGGAAAATATAAATATAAATAAATATTTATTTTATATTTATATTTACACACACACACATATATATATAATTTTAAGATTAAACTATTTACATCCCAAAATAGGGAAATGATATCTGTAACTCCTAAGAACTGTATCTGTTATCTTGGCAATTAGGGGGGCAAAAATGGATAGGGGATATGGTTGTTAATGGACGTTGATGCTATGAAATTAAAAAAAAAAATTAAAGGGTGGAAAAGAACTATACAGGGAGAAGAGGTAAGAGGAGGTATAACTGGACAATTTAGAGCACGTGGAGAGGCTCAAAAAACCCATTACAATTGAGGGAAAGAAAGAAGGGGGATGAGCATTGTCTGGAGTTTGATCTCATCAGTTTTGGCTCAAAGAGGGAATAACTTAATCATTCAATTGGGTATAGAAATTTATCTTATTCAAAGCTGTTCATATCTGGCCTCAGACACTTAATACTTCCTAGCTGTGTGATCTTGGGCCAGTTACTTAACCCCTCAGCAAAAAAAAAAAAAAAAAAAAAGAAAAGAAAAGAGAAAAAAAAATGACCTTAATGAAATAATATACAAAAACTTATGGGATGCAGCCAAAGCAATTTTTAGGACAAATCTTATATTGCTAAATACTTACATGGATAAAATAGAGAAAGAGGAGATCAATGAATGGGACATGCAAATAATAAAAAAAAAAAAAAAAAAAAAAAACAAAACAAAACAAAAAACTACAAAAAGACTAAATTAAAAACTTCCAATTCAGTACCAAATTAGAAATTGTGAAACTCAAAGAATAGATTAATAAAATTAGAACTAAGAAAACTATTGACTTAATTAATAAAACTAAGAGTTAGTTTTATGGGGAGGAAAAAGAAGAGAGAAACTTTTGGTTAAATTGATTAGAAAAAGGAAAGAAAAAAAATCAAATTGCCAACATCAAAAATGAAATGGGTGAATTTATCATCAATGAAAAAGAAATTAAAGTAACAATTAGGAGTTGTTTTGCCCAATGTGTGCCAACAAGCCTGATAATCTAACTGAATTACCAGGTTAACAAAAGAGGAAATAAATTATATTAATAGTCCCATTCTAGAAAAAGAAATTGAACAAACCATCATCAGGAAAATCCTTAAGAAAAAATCTACATGGCCTAATGGATTTATTTACAAGTGAATTTTACCAAACAATGTAAAGAGCAATTAATTCCAATATTATGTAAACTATTTTAAAAGATCAGTGAAGGAGTCCTGCCAAATTCCTTTTATGATACTAATATGGTACTGATACCTAAACCAGAAAGAGTCAAAAGAAAAAAAGAAAACTACAGATTGATCTCCCTAATGGATATTTGTTGGAATCCTTACTAACTGCTAACTAATTAGAGTTGCTCTAATCTTACAAGAAGATGTTTTGGGCAGAACCTGAAACAAGGTACTAAGTAGAACTAATTAATACAAGGCTTGTGTTCACACCTTTACTCACTGGAGTTCAATGAGTTCACATCTCCCTTGAAGCTCTTTGGGCCAGAGAGCACTAGCATAAATAGAGCTTCAATGGGCCAGTCAAGGAAGTTCTTCAGAGGAAGAAGCTACAAGTCGAGATTTCATCGGAATGACATTGAAGAGTGGAGCTGGCTGGAGGCTGAAGAAAGCAGAGGCAGAGGCTGAAGGACCAGACCTTTGGATTTGGCGACATTCGGAGAGAGCTCTTGGAACCAAGCAGAGAGATAGGCCTCTAAGCTAACCGGGCTATATTGGAGATAATAAAAAGATCTGAACTTTTATCACCTGGCTGCGTTTTGAGAAGAAAAAAGCTCACCACAGATATTGATATGAAAATTTTAGGTAAAATATTAACAAAGAGATTACAGCAATTTATCAGCAGGCTAATACAGTCACACCAAATGGGATTTATAGGCAGAATGCAGGGCTGGTTCAATATCAGGTTAGCATATCTGACTATACCAAAAACTGAACTAACCAGAAATTATATGATAATTCAATTTGTGCAGAGAAAATTTTTGACAAAATACAGCTCTTAATCATATTAAAAAACACTAGAAAGGATAGTAACAAAGAGAACTTTTCTTAAAATAATAGGGAGTATCTATCTAAAACCTACAGCAAACATTATTTGTAATGGAGAGAAGCTGGACACATTCCTTATTGGAACAAGGGTGAAACAAGGACACCCATTATCACTACTATTATGTTATCACTACTACAGATGTTAGCTTTAGCAATAGGAAAAGAAAAGAAATAAAGAAATTAGAATAGGCAACGAGAAGATAAAACTATCATTCTTTACAAATAACATGATATACTTAAAGAACCCTAGAAAATAATCAAAAAATCTACTCAAAACCATTAACAATTTTAGCCCAGTTGCAGGGTATAAAATAAACCAACACAAATCATCAGCATTTTTATATATTAATGACAAAGCCCAGCAGCAAGAGATAGAAAGAGAAATTCAATTTAGGATAACAGTAGACAAAATACAATATTTGGCTATCTACCTGCCAAGACAAATCCAGGAAGTATATGAAGACAATTATAAAACACTTCTTACACAAAGTCATATCTAAACAATTGGGAAAATATCAAATATTCAAGGGTAGGCTGAGTTAATATAATAAAAATGACAATTCTGCCTAAATTGGTCTACTTATTCAGTGCCATACGAATTGAACTGTCAAAAAATTATTTTATAGAGCTAGGAAAAATAATAACAAAATTCATATGGAAGAACAAAAGGGCAAGAATATCAAAGGAATTAATGGGGAAAAAAATACAAATAGTGGCTGAGCAGTACCAGAACTAAAATCATATTATAAAGTCACAGTCACAAAAGCATTTGATACTGGCTAAAAAATAGAATGGTGGATTAGTGAAATAGGTTAGATACACATGACACCATAAACAAAGCCTATTTCATTATTTGATCTTGTATTCGATAAACCCCCAATTTTCAGGTTCTGGGATAAGAATTCGGTATTTGACAAAAATTTCTGGGAAAAGTGGAAAATAATATGTCAGAAACTTGGCACAGATCTACATTTCATATTCCATACCAAAATAAATTCAAAATGGATACATGATTTGGGTGCAAAAAGGTGATTCCATCATTGGAAAAGGGAAAAATATATGACCAAAGAAGGACTAGAGAACATAATTAAATCAACTTTGATTACATTAAATTAAAAAGGTTTTGCATAAATAAAACCAATGGAAATAAGATTAAAAGAGAAATACAAAACTGAGGGAAAGTCTTTAGTTGATATTTATGATAAGGATCTCATTTCTAAAATATATAAAGAATTGCATTAAATTTATAAGAATACTAGTCATTCTCCAATTAATAAGTGGTCAAAAGATATGAACAATTTTTACATGAAAAAATTAAAGCTATCCATTAAATCTATTTTTATTTGAAAAAACGCTCTGTCACTATTTATTAGAGAAATGCAAATTAATATGATTCTGAGATACCACTTCCTATCTCTCAAATTGGCAAACATGACAGGAAAATATAATCATAAATGTTGTAGAGGATGTGGGAAAACTGGGACACTAATGCATTGTTGATGAAGTTGTGAAATGATGCAACCGTTCTGGAGAGCAAATTAGAACTGTGTCAAAAGAGCTATAAACTGTGCATATCTTTGGTGTTTTGATCTTCCTTGTCACCATTGTAGCTTTCTATGGTCAAGGTTCTTCTCTGTTTCTTGCTCATCTTCTTTCCTTTCTTTTGGAATTTCCTCTTTTGTAACTTTCATGGTTGAGAACTATTACTGGAGTAGTACTGTGCCAACCTTCCCATGTGTAGCTCTGAGCCTTGACTTTGAGTACAGGGGTCTCTTGTATTTGCCGAGGGTAGCTTTGTCTGCTCTGTTCAGGAAACAGGCAACAGCCTGGTTTTCCAGAATTAGCCTTCTGAGCTGGGATTGGAGGCTGCCCTGCTGTTCTGCTCTTTTACTGAGCCAACACCAAAGGTCTCTCTTTTGGATTTGCTATAATTAAAACACTCTCACCGACTTTCCCAGAGTTTGTCTGAGCTAGGCTGAATACGGTTTTGATCCCAGTGAGATGGACCTTTCTTGAAGTTTTTTTCCAATCTGTCTTCAACTGGAGAGTGGTTTCATTCTGTCAGACTCTATTAAAAGGTTTAGTTTCATAGAGTTTTTGAGGGAAACTGGGAGAGCTCAAGAAACTTTCTGGTTTCACTCCATCATCTTGACTCTACTCTAGGAAGTCAAAATAATTTAATCCTAAAGAATGAGCAGGTCATTCATAGCAAATCTTAGGAGAAATTAATTAAATTGAAAATTACATATTGATTTAATGACTAAAATTAAGATTGGATTTTAGGAGAAAAAAATAAGAAACTAGATAAACCTTTGGTTAATTTGATTTAAACAACAAAAGGGGGAAAAAAAAACAAATTACCTGCATCAAAAATTAAAAGAGTAAATTCACCACCATTGAGGAAGAAATATAAAAAAATAATTAGAAGTTATTTTGCCCAAATGTATGCCCATGAATTTACAACTTAACTGAAATGGATGAATATTTACAAAAATATAGATTGCATAGATCAACTGAAGATGCAATGAAATAAACAGCTCCAGATGAATTTAAAAGTGAATTCTTCAAAACTTAAAAAAAAAAAAAAATGACTAGAATACCATATAAATTATTTGAGGGAAAAAAAGGCTATGAAGGAATTCTACCAAATTTTTTTTTTCATGACAGAAATGTGCTGATATCTAAGTCAGGAAAATGCAAAATGTAGAGAGAAACTTACAGACAAATTTCCCTAATGACTGTTGATACAAAATTTATTAATTAAAATATTTATTAAAAGATTACAGGAATTCATCACCAAGATAATACACTATGACCATTTGAGATTTAGTAAGAAATGAAGGGCTCATTCAGTATTGGGAAAATTATCAACATAATTGGCTTTATCAATAACAAACCTAACAAACCATAAAAAATCACTAGCACACGTAGGAATAGATTGAATTTTCATAAAAAAGAATGATTAATATTTATTTAAAACCATAAGCAAGCATTATGTTATGGGGATAAGGTAGAAGTCTTCAAAAAAAGATCTCAAGGGCTTAAAAAGGTATGCCCATTATCATGACTATTATTCAATATAGTACTAGAAATGTTACCTTTAGCTAAATAAAATAATTGGAATAGGCAATGAGGAAATAAAACTAGCACTCTTTGTAGATGATATGATGATATACTTAAAGAATTAACAAAAGAATCAACTTAAAAATTTCTTGAAGTAGTTAACAATTTTAGCTATGTTCCTGGATATAAAATTACCCCATATAAATCATTGACACTTTAATACATTATTAGCACAGCAGCAAGAGATAGAAAGAGAATCAATTAACATAATTGTAGACAACATAAACTCTTTTGGTGTCTCTGTGGGAAGACAAATCCAGAAACTATAAGAAAATACTTTTCACAAAATAAAGATCTAAACAATTGGAAAAATATCAATTTCTCCCAGGTAATACAAACTTATACAATAAAAATGACAACTCGGAGCAGCTAGGTGACACAGTGGACAGAGCACCAACCCTGAAGTCAAGAAGATCTGAGTTCAAATCTGGTCTCAGACACTTAACACTTCCTAGCTGTCACTTAATCCTAATTGCCTCAGGAGACCAAACAAAAAAAAAAAAAAAAAAGTAACTCTACCTAAATTAATCTATTTATTCAGTGACAATAAAATTGCCAAATCAATTACCAAAAATATTTTATAGAGCTTGAAAAAAATAAATCCAAATTTCATTTGGAAGAGCAAAAAGGAAATGAATGTCAAAAGAAGTAACAGAACAAAATGCAAATAAAGATAGTTTAAGCTATTTGTTATTGGTTAACTGGAGTAGGTTTAAGTATACAAGACAAAATAGTCAATAATTATAGTACTCTATTTGTTTGATATACCCAAGAACTCTAGCTTCTGGGGAGAAAAAAAAAAAAACAAACACTTTAACAAAACCTTCTGGGAAAACTGGGAAACAGTATGGCAAAAACTAGGCAAAGACAAACATCTTACACTTATACCAATATAAATTCAAAGTGAATACATGATGTAGATATAAAAAATCATACCAGAAGCAAATAAGGAAAGCAAGTAATAATTTACTTGTCAGATCTATGGAAAAGGGAAGATTTTTTAACTGGCATTTTATTTTTCCAAATACTTTATGCAAAAATAGTATTCAAGGGTCACCTTAACAAAACCCTGTGTTCCAGATTTCTCTCTCTCGCCTTTCCCCATCTCCTCACCAAGACAACAAACAATCTGATGAAGATTTAATATGGGCAACTCTTATAAACATATTTCCACATTTGTCATGCCAAATCAAAAAAAAAAAAACTAACTAACTATATTGTTTAAGACATAGAGTAGTTAATCAGTGGAATGGATAAGAAATGCTAGGTACAGTAGTTAATGACCATCATAATCTAATGTCTGATAAAACAAAGATTCCAACTTTTGGTATAACAACTTATTATTTGACAAAAATTGCTGGGGAAATTAGAAACTAGATGTAGGCCAGCATCCTACATTATATATCAAGATAAAATCAACAATGGGTATATGATTTAAACACAAGGAAATTAGGAGAAAAAGGATTAGTTTACTTGTCAGAGCTATATTCTCCTCAACAGTGTGTTTTGCCTCCAACTACTACATCTTCTCATCTGCCTTCCCATCTATTAACCTCCCTACCTTCCTTTATCCCTTTTTCCTTCTAACTCTTTAGCAGGCAATGTAGAATTCTTTACTCATCTGATTATGCATATTACTCCTTCTCTGAGCCAATTGTGATAAAAGTAAGATTCAGGTTTTACCATGCCCATCTTTCCCTCCATGTAAGTAAGATCTTATCCTTTCATGCCACTTTTATGTAAGTTAATTTACTCCATTTTACCTCTCCTTTCACTTCCAGTGTAAACTTCTTTCTCCAGTCTTTCTTTCTTACCTAATAGTCAACTTACACCTGTGCCCTTTGTCTATGCATGCTCCTTTAAAATGCTCTATAATAATAAAGCTCTTACTAGTTACAAGTATCATCTTTGAAGGTAGGAATGTAAACAGTTTAACATTATTGAATCACTTATTCTCTTTCATTTTTACTTTTTTATGCTTCTCTGGAGTCTGGTATTTGAAAGTCAAATTTTCTATTCAGTTCTGATCTTTTCATCAAGAATGCTTGAGAATTCTTTATTTAAGTAAATATCGATTTTTTTCTACTGAAGAGTCTACTCAGTTTTTAGTGATAGATTATTCTTGGTTATAACTGTAGCTCCTTCATCCTCTGGAATATCATGTTTCAAATCTTCCAGTCACTTTAATATAGAAGCTACTAAAACGTGTGTTATTCTAACTGTGACTCCACAATGAATTTTCTTTTGTTTCTTTCTCTTGCAATATATCCTCCTTGACCTGAAAAACTATGAAATTAGGTGAAAATATTCCTTGAAGTTTAAATTTTGAAATTTCTTAAAGTCATTAGTAGATTCTTTCCATTTCTATTATACTCTCTAGTTCTAAGATATCAGGCTTATTTTATTTAATACTTTTAAAATGTTCAGATAATTTTTTTTCTTTGTCAAAGGCTTTAGGTACTCCAATAATTCTTTTCTTAAAGCTTTTTATTTTCAAAATATATGCATAGATAATTTTTCAACATTAACCCTTGCAAAATCTTGTGTTCCAGTTTCCCTTCCCTTCCCTCATCCCCTTCCCTAGATGGCAAGTAGTCCAATATATGTTAAAATAGTAAAAATTTATGTTAAATCCAATATATGCATACATATTTATACAATAATCTTGCACAAAAAATCAAACTGAACAGGAAAAATTGAGAAAGAAAATAAAATGCTAGGAAACAACAACAAAAAGAGTGGAAATGCTATATTGTGAACCACACTCAAGTTCCCACAGTGCTCTCTCTGGTTGTAGATGACTCTCTTCATCACAAGATCATTGTAACTGGTCTGAATCAAGTCATTGTTGAAGAAAGCCATGTCCATCAGAATTGATCAACATATGATTTTGTTCTGGTTCTGCTTATTTTTATTATTAATTTAGTATTAATGATCTCCTGGTTCTGCTTATTTCACTTAGCATTAGTTCATGGAACTCTCTCCAGGATTCTCTGAAATCATCCTGCAGATTGTTTCTGTTAGAACAATAATATTCCATAACATTTGTATACCATAACTTGTTCAGCCATTCTCCAACTGATGGGCATCCACTCAATTTTCAGTTTCTTGCCACTAAAAAGGGCTGCCAGAAACATTTTTGAACATGTTACTCCAATAATTTTTAAATTAGCTCTCCTTGATTTATTTTCCAGGTCAGTTGTTTTTTCCAGAGAGATATTTCTTCTGTTTTTCATTTTTTCAACTTAGTTTTATCCTTTCTTAATGTCTCATACAATTATTAGATTCCATTCATCCAATTCTAATTTTTAAGGAATTGTTTTCTTTGTTGAATTTTTGTACCTCTTTTTCCACTTGTCTAATGTTGCTTTTTAAGGAGGTCTTCTTTTCACTGCCTTTCCGTGCCTCTTTTTACCAATTGGACAATTTTTAAAGGAATTTTATTTTTTCAATAATTGTTGGAATCCTTACAAATGTTAACTCATTAAAGTTGATAGAGATAATAATTATCTAATTTAGCATGGTTCAGTATGATTGATCTGATCCTATGAGGAGATGTTATGGGCCAGAATTTGAAATAAGGTACTAAGTGGAATTGAGGAGACAATGGTTAAATCTTAGTTTAGCATTATTTAATCATACAACAAATAATTGTTTCCCAGTGATATAATGATTGGTGTGTACTCAGTGAACAGCATATAAGCAAGAAGCTCTCAGGGCCAGACACAAAGCACTCTGGGAGGAAGCCCACAAGCTCACTCTCAGAGGTGGAGTCAGATTCATTCCATCTTACACCTTTGTGCTGGCTGGAGGCTGAAGAAAGCAGAGGCAGAAGCAAAGGACAAGCTGCAAGAGCTCTTGGAACCAAGCAGAGAGATAGGCCTCTAAGAAAGCTAACCAGGCCCAAGGAAAGAGATAAGAAATAAACGTTTGAATTTTATCAGCTGGTGTATTTGGAGTGATTATTACTCTGAATCAAAACTAAGGCTGCTTCCAGAAAATCTCCCTGAGAAACCTGCTCAAAGAGAACCATTATATTTTAAAGAACACCACAAATAATAGCTTTTTATTTTCAAAATATATGCAAAGGAAGTTTTTAACATTCATTCTTGCAAAACCTTGTGCTCCATTTTTTTTCCTCCCTCTCTTTCTTCCCTCCCCTTCCCTAGATAACAAAGAATCCCAATATGTTACAAGTGCAATTCTTCTATACATATTTCCACATTTGTCATGATGCACAAGAAAAATTTGATCAAAAAGAATAAGAAGAAAAAAGCAAGCAAACAACAAAAAAAGGTGAAATTACTATGTTGTGACCCCATATTCAGTTCCCATAGTCCTTTTTCTATAAGGACATGGTTCTTTCCATCACAAGATGAATTGGAATTAAGTTGAATGATAAGGTATTATTTTTTTAAAGTATTTTTGATTCATCCTTTACCAAGCTATTAATTCTCTTTTCATAATTTTCTTGTATTGATCTTACTTCCTTTCCCAAGTTTTCTTCTACTATTCTTATTGGATTTTTAAAATTCTTTATGAACTCTTCAAGAATGTTTTTTGAGCCTTTGACCAAGTCACATTTTTTCTTTGTACTTTTGCATGTAGCAGTTTTTACTTTATTATCCTCTTCTGAGTTTGTGTCTTGTTCTTACCTATCACTATAGTGACTTTATTCAGTTATTTTCAGTTTTTAAATTGTTTTTGTTCATTTTTCTAACCTGTTTCTTGACTTACAACTTTAAGAAAAAGTTATTAGCTATTAGGGTGTTGTGGGCTTTGTTTCCACATTAAGGGCTTTCTTGTTGTTGTTCTCAGAGTTCTTGCAAGGTGTTACTAAGGAGAGGTGGAATCACTGTTCTCTTGGACAGTTTTCTACTGTGTAGCAATGACAAACATTCTTCTTCATCTGGAATTGTGTATGGGCAGTGTGACAGTTTTGTCATCACTTCCAATAATGTGTCCCCTTTTAATCTCCTTGTGAACAATTATCCAATTTCCTTACTGTTTGTGGGTTGAGCACTCCTGAAGCTTCTGCTGTCACTGATAAAGTGATAGGCAAAATGTGGTGCTGATACGCTAAAACTGCCTACTCTGGGGTGATTGTTAAACCAAAACCTCACGGAGAC